>NC_083096.1:104342331-104665247 GCF_949774975.1 Lagenorhynchus albirostris | reverse complement strand
TCTCTTGTTGTGGAGCACAGGCTCTAGGCACGCAGGTTTCAGTAGTTGTGGCACATGGGCTCAGTAGTTGTGGCTCGCAGGCTCAGCAGTTGTGGCGCAGTGTCTTAGTTGCTCCACGGCATGTAGGATCTTCCCAGACCAGGGCTCGAACCCATGTCCTCTGCATTGGCAGGCGGATTCTTAATGACTGTGCCACCAGGGAATCCCTTAATTACCTCTTTAAAGGCCCTATCTCCAAATGCAATCACATTCTGAGTTACTGGGGGTTAGGACTTCAACATATGAATTTTGCAGGTGACACAATTTAGCCCATAACAGCATATAATAAAAACAAAATGTAACAACTCCACAATATCAACTCAGGTAATGCCAAATGAAAAATGGAAATTTTAAGTTATTTTTTGACCACACCATTCAAACAAGACATGGAGTTGTGGACCCATTCCCACATCTTCCCTATGAAATGGATCCTGTGGTCCGAGATTACATTAAGTGGGATTTCATGGCTGTGGATCAAGCATCCCATAAATCCCAGAAAATGGTGCTGGCTGTGGATCTGGGAGCAGGAAAGGAAAACCCATACCTGGAGTAATAAGTATTTAGCTCTGTGAGGATGAACCACTGGCTCTTCCAGGATGGAAGGGGCATTCAAGTCGGTCTCTTTGAGGAATATTTCTATAGGAGAACCCCAGTGTTCGTCCATGTTGCTGACAGTTTGGACATTCAGAGGCAGCAATAGATAGACTGGCCCTGGGAAGTAGAAGTTCATGTTTTGTGGCCAATACATAGCCTCCCTCTCTTTCACTATAGTCAGTCTGTGCGTGTGCCCATCATGCCTGATCCAGACTTGACAATGGCAATGGCCGGCTAATATCAACTAGCTGAGAGATTTTGTCTGCTTTGTTCAGCACTTCTGTGGTAGATGCCTCTGGCAGGAATTAATACTTGATACAAAAATCTTCATACTTGGTGCCTACTCTCTGTGTCCTTCAACAAGGCTGTGCTCCTTATCTCCAATCTTCCAGTCCTTTTCTTTCCACACCCCTGACCAAATGGTCATGCCATTGGCCACTGCCAGGGGTCTCTACATATTCGTTCCTCAGACCATTTCTCCTTTCACACCATCCCATAGCAGGCAGTGTTAATTACCTTACTGGTGATTTTGAAGATGAACATGCTCCTTCCTGTTTCTCTTTGGAATCTACCTTCCTAAAAAAAACACATACACATCCTGGGTTTTTCCTCTATGGTGTGAATTTTACAGAGATAGGCTTAGCATTGCCCAGTGCTGCCTGTGAGCGTGTGGGTCAATTTGTCCAATTCTGCTGCTAAACTGCCTCCTCCAAACTAGCCTTTATCAGCAATTAAGGTGATACTTTGATCTCCAGCTGCCTGACTCCTGCATCTTTCTCTGGATTAGTTCCTAGCTCTGGAAATATTACTTATTATGCAACTGAAAGTCCAGTAGAAAGGACAGTGCTTCCGTACTCTAAAACTTCTCCAGAGAGGCAGACACTTCTCTGGACCTAGGGAATTATAGGAACATTTGAAGTCATGGTGGACCCAGGAGCTGAAGCAGCTTGAAAGAACATTATCCCTTGACAGAAAGTTATAGGTGACAATGGGGTCTGAAAGACACAGAGGTAGGTGGAGTCTTGTTGCTTCATCTCCTTGGCTCTCTGCAGGGCTCCTTTCTAGGAAGCTGTTGTGATGAGAGGCAAGACCAGGCTCCTGCAGCAACCCAAATTCTTTGAACCCATAGTTCATTTGGACCACATCACAGAGAGAACTTTGGAAGGATCAGAGTGAAAATACTTTTTCTTATTCTCTTTGAAAGACTAAATATTTTTCTTTATATGCATTTTTGTTGTTTATTACAGAGTCTTTCTATACATTCAACTCTATAAAAATATTAATTTCCTACCACACTTGAGGAGTTTACTATTTTATACATTCATATATATATATATATATATGATGTGAGAGAAAAAAATAAGCAGTTGAGCTTCTCACGTTTCTTACAAGTATTTCTTTAGTGACTACATGCCCATATGGAATAAGCAACTTTTTCTTTTCAAAGCAATGTTAAAATACTTCTGCTCAAGCTAGTGAATTATCAAGAAGGAATAAGTTCACATATAAGTGTGGGAACTAGAGCACTTAATTTCACCTCAGAATATAAGTGTCTTGGGTTTTTGTGTAAAAGAAACAGAATACATTTGATGTTTACTCTCTTAATTTTCATAGTACCAACAGTTGCCCCCCATCTGGCATTCTGGTGGCCACACCTGGGTCATCACAAAACTGAAAACAGATGTGTGGGCTCCTAGAAAGCAGAAGTATGTGTCAGATTGAATCAGAGAAGCAATGGGAACATTATAGGGTGAAGCCTGTGTTTAACCACAAGATGCCAAATTTGATTGGGGTTGCCACTGACAAAGAGAAGCCAAAGATGAGCAGCTGGGAAAGGAAGAGAGGCAGAAGGAGAAAAGAGACGGAGATAAGACATGGGAAAGCAGATGTAGCTCAATCCAGGGTACTTTGGTGTGTTTTGGGGTTTGGATTACTTTGAGTGAGCTCAGTGCTACAATCATTCCTCTCACCTCCCTGCACTGCCCAGCATTTGACACCTGTAACATGTACACTTTCATAAAGGCCAAATATCATGGCAATTAAGAGCCTGGGCTTTGAAGTCAGGAAATCTGGTGTCAAAGCCCAGCTCCATTATTTACCACTGTGTAGTCAGTAATTAACTCAACAATTAACAGCTCTGACTTTTAGTTTCGTTATCTGTAAAATGGAGCCAATAAGGGATTCTTCCTCATAGAAAGGTGTGGTGATTATTATATGCGATAATAGATTATAGAGTTCTTAACACAATGTCTGGCACATAATGAGTCCTAATAAAAGTTAGCTCGTTTTATTAACCTGGGTCAATAGTGCTCTGAGCTCTAGAAAGACCGAGAGGTGTGTGGACGTGTCTTTGTTTACTCCCCACCTTCACCAAAGCCATTCCTCTTTTATCTATTTTATATGTCTTCTGTGAAGATTTTACTTGAGTGAAGTTTTGCTTTTAAAATACCCTTCGAAACCATGATCTAAATCACCGATATAAATCCTGAATTGGGCAAGTGCTACAATTTACCCAGGACAATTTACTAGAAAATTCTCTCCAGACTATTAGGGATTACCCTTTGGTATACAATACCCCATGAATACAATGTCCCATCAACTATGAAGACACTTGTAATGCCATCATCCTGCCTACACTTTAATATCTTAAAGGAGACACTGAGAAATTTTTGCTAACTGCCCTGCTCTAATCTGGAAACATTGCAGGCACAGCATTACCTCAATCTATCAGTCTGGTTGATAGAAAAAGAAACAATGTTGTTTCTCTTTGGTTTCATTGTTTCCAGTGCAGCGTCACATGCTGGCAATGATCATTTACAGGTTCTTCAATAAATCTGTTCCCTCCATACAGAGCTCAATACCATGGGAATTCATATAAGTTAAATAAAGGGAATGGGAGAGTAGACATAGGAAAAGCTTTGATTTCTATAATTTCATGCCAAGGAAGTTCGATTGAGAGAGAAGTTTTAAAAATCCCTTTCTGGCATTAGTTATATAGTTAAATCGTTTTCTTTAAAAAATAAGAAAGCTAGATGCATCATCATTTTAAAAGGTTAAGTTGATGCCTCTTTTCATGCACTAAGTATTCTTAATGTAGAGGAAGATCCCAGGTGGTCTCTCTGATTGTTCTATGCTTGAACAACGCTTTGAAAATTAGTCTGGGATTGTATTTACCATGCCTCCACCTCCATTTACCGAAAGGTAGCATATCAGCCATCTGCACAGGGATAAAATTTATATCATGCAGTTTTTAAAAGAATATGTTGTTTTCATAGCAGGGCTATGACACAAGAAGGCAATAAAAGTGAATTTTATAACCTTAAAGGGCAAGGGCCTGCAAAAATAAATAAATTCATTACATTTATTTGACGATAATGAAAATACATTTTTTAAAAAAGCAAAAAGATGTTTTTGCTGATATAGAGAGAGGATTGTAAATCTTACTCTAAAAACTAAGTAAATAAAATCTTTAAGTAAAGTAGAGTGTATTTGGTCAGAGGATAGGATATATTGATAATCAAACACCACATGCACACTATAAACATAATGTTCTGGGAATTAAATCTTCAAAGCACTGAAATACGATGTTATTAAAATAGAATTGAATGTAATGCCATCATTTAAAATTTTTGAATTACTACATGAGTTCCAGGGTCGTACGTGAAACCCCATAATCATTATGTAGTACTGGGTTAACAAGGGAAGTGTCAGCTAACAGGCATTTCTCACTAACAGAATAAAAGATAATAGAATTTCTGCATTCGATAGCATCTAGTGGCCCATCACCACAGCTTAAACATTTTTTCTTCAAAACTATATTCTTTCATCTAAATCTACACTCTGTAAGCATTTTTGAGCTCCTAATGTTGTAATTATTATAAAATAACTTAGAAGTGTTCTGTGCTTTGGCTACATGAACCCTGATTGAATATTTCTCTTAAGCAATCTGTTTAGATGACCTTTAATTATTAAGGCCATAAATTAGCTACAGATAAAAAGCTACTAAAAGTTATTATTGAGCATCTACAATTTTAACTTACAAACTACCTTTCTGCTCATTTGCTCTGGAGAGGGTTGGGAGGCTGATGAGCTTTCTCTCATACCTCTCCTGGTTTGTCTGATGCACATCCAGACCAGATGCATGCCCCAATGAACCATGATGCATGCCCCAGCTAACCACAGCCATGCTCCCCTCATCATCCAACTGCTCATCCCCTCCCTGTTCCCTCAGTCAACTACAGACCCTCCTGGGGATTAAAACCTTTTATGCAGGGCAATCTGTTCCCCACTTAGACTCATGCCTAGATATCCAAGTGATCATGGCATATATTTTCACTGAACTTTTCTTTCAACTGAATCTAGAAGAGTTAAGAAAAATGACTCAGTAATTCACTCTTCTAGCTTTTTAAGGTTAGGAGAGTGTAAGGGAGAGATGAAACCATCCAATTAAATTTTAAGAGCCTTCAGAGTAAAACATCATTTGCTCAAAGTCATTCAGAAAAAAAATTAAACTAAGGAAACATTATGCCCTCAGATGCATTGCTTATCCAAAGCTGTATCTAAAATCATTTAGAAATCAAATACTTCCATTGAGTTGGTTTCATGGCCATGCAAGCTGTGCAGTTCACACAAAAGTGCCCCACACTTGACTTAATGCTCTACTGTCTTCATCTTGAAATTCTTAATAATTTAAACTTTGAACTTATATATTGTAAGTGAAGTCTGATGGGACAATATGACCTGTGCATGAACAGAAGAGATAAAAGTGTTCTCCATTCTTTGCTGTTGAATTTGCATGTAACTTTCTAGATTTGCCCCATGAACGCAGAATTCTGGAGGAGATCCACAATGCCTGAGTGTTCAGCAAGATTCAAAACAAGTACAAGGTAAGCATGTTATGTACAAAACTAAGTGGGGCCTTGACAGCCCCAAGAGGCTTGTGCTTTCTGTTCAAAGCAGAACTTGCTTTCTGGTTTCCTAAGAAACACAGATGACTGAAAAACACTATCATACCCTTTCTTACTTGGGTTGCTCCCCTATATTAGCCAACCATTTACACTGAAAATGACATAGAAGGAAAGGGAAAGATAGTGACCTATGGTTCTTTTACTTTCAGTTCTTCTTTACTCATCAGTAAACTGAAGGTAGTACTTGTAGGATGTGTGCATATCAAGAAGTGAAATAAACACAGTTGAGTTATTTTTGTGCTGTGTTTCCACTGTTCTGGTAAGAACAAAATATATGCGCATATATGAGCTACAATATATGAAATCTGTAATTTTGGTAATTCTGCATGAATTACATGCTCTTATATTTGCATTTAAAACTGGCATTGCACGATACAAAGATAAACATTAAAATTCATGTTAATAATTTAAAATTTTACTTTTTCTTTATTTAGAACGACAAAAATATCAAATAAAAAACACCATTGAAAATCAGAAAAAGACCTCAAAAGAAAGAAAAAAACTTTATATTTTAGTACCTTTTTTTAAAAAAAAACAGCTTTATTAAGATATAGCTCACAAAAATGAAATCTTGCCATTTGTGACAACATGGATGGATCTGAAGGGTATTATGCTAAGTGAAATAAGTAAGACAGAGAAAGATAAATACTGTATGATTTCACTTATATGTGGAATCCAAAAGACAGAACAAGGAGATACAAACCTCTAGTTATAGAATAAATAAGCCACGGGGATGTAAAACACAGCACAAAGATATGGTCAATAATATCACAATAACTTTGTATGGGGACAGATGGTTACTACATTTATCAAGGTGATCATTTCATAATGTATGCAAATGTCAAATCACTACATAGTATACTTGAAACTAACATAATATCGTATGTCAACTATTTCAATAAAAAAAGTGAACACACACAAATGATATAGTTCACATACTCTACAATTTACATTACAATTTAGAAGTATAGAATTCAATATTCACAGACAGGTGCAACCATCACCACAGTCAATTTTAGAACATTTTCATCACCTCAGAAAGAAAACCCCTCTCCTTACCCTTGCAGGTCCCTCTCCCTCACCTATCCCTAGCCAATGAATAACTTACTTTCCATCCCTACAAATTTTTCTGTTCTGGATATTTCATTATGAGTGGAATCATACAATATGTGGTCTTTTTGTGACTGGCTCCTTTTACTTAGCACATTGCTTTCAAAGTTAATTCATGTTATAGCATGTATAATACATCATTCCTTTTTATAACCAAATACTATTGCATAGTATGGATATACCACTTTTGTTTATCCATTTATCAGTTGATGACCTTTTGGATTGTTGCCATTTTTTGGCAAAACGAATAATGCTGTTATAAACATTATATTTTAGTACTTTTTATGTCACTTTTTTCCTCCTTTTTGAGCAAGGAGACCTGTATTTTATTTTTTTTTCTCTGGGCTCGGCAAATTATGTAGCCATCCCTGGTTCCGATTCATTTAATTTAAGAAGTATTTGTTAGGTGTCTACTCCGTCCAAGGTATTAGAGTTGACAGTGCCTGCCTTTCAGTGGTCTACAGTGTGGTAAGCAAGTATAAATCAAATCCATGTCATACTTGGATCATTACTTTCAAATAAATTATAATACTTAAAAATGTACTTAGCACTAAAACACTTCAATACACAGAGTACAGTTAGACCTGGACAGGGACTTCTCTATGGAAGTGTGCTCCAGCTTCTGGGATCAGCATTGGTCAATTTCATGAAAATACTGACTCTCTGAGGGCTGATCAGCAGAGAGCCTTTTCCCTAAATTAAGCAGGCAAAAGCAGACATGCTGATAAGGACCAGGGAAACCCGGCCTCTGAAGCTGCCAAGTGCCTCTGCCATTGAAGACAGGAGAGAAAAGATTTAATACTTTGTCTTTCTGTTGTGACTAATGTTTGCCATTAAAATGTATCTCAGTTGACTGGTGAATAGTTCAAATGAAAAGAAGGCTAAGACATCAGTCTGAATCAAAAAGTACCTCCATGACTTAAGAGTAAGGACAAGACTGAAGGTGCCTTTAATACTTCAGAATTGATTAAAGTGGGTGGGGACTGAGGAAGGATGGTCTCCAGGACACCCTGAATAAGATTCCTGGGTTTCCTGCCATTACAGAAGTGGGAAAGGAAAAAAATCTTATGAGAAAGAGACACATAATGCAAACATGTAAAACAATCCACAATGGGTTTTTGTTGTTTTTTTTTTTTACTCTTTCATGAGTATATGTAGACTAACTCTAATGAAAAAGCATAGGCAAAAAAAAAATGCTGTTAAAAAAAAGAAGATGAAAAAAAAGGAATGCTATTCACTTAATTGTTGATTCATCACCTATTTATATTGTGATCCTGCTCTATGGTAGAATATATAGGGAAAATACATGGTTCTTTCTTTTCAAGGAGCCCAGACTAAAAAAAAAGAAACTAGTCAATATCTAAATAAATTATACTGTGAACAACTGAAACATAGAAATATGAAAAGAGGAGAACACAGAAGGAGCTTTCAATTCTGGCAGTAATGGGACTAATATCTACAACATTTGAACTGGTCTTTGAAGGATGAGGAGGGGCTCACTATGTAAAAAAAGAAGTTCAGGGGGCTTCCCTGGTAGCGCAGTGGTTGGGAATCTGCCTGCCAGTGGAGGGGACATGGGTTTGAGCCCTGGTCCAGGAAGATCCCACATGCCCCAGAGCAGCTGGCCCCATGAGCCACAACTACTGAGCCTGCACTCTAGAGCTCGCGTGCCACAACTACTGAGCCCGTGTGCTGCAACTACTGAGGCCCGCACGCCTAGAGCCCGTGCTCTGCAACAAGAGAAGCCACCACAATGAGAAGCCCACTCACCACAACAGAGTAGCCCCGGCTCAACACAACTAGAGAAAGTCCGTGTACAGCAATGAAGACCCAATGCAGCCAAAAGTAAAAATAAAAAAATAATAATAATAAAAAAAAATAATAAGTTCACTCCAGCATGGCAGAAGACCCAGCGCTATGAGAGAGCATATTCTGTCTGGGGAATGCGACTGTACTAGTGGGCTGGAGAGTGGGGTGTGTATCAGGGAGATGCAGATGCAGATTCTGACCTCAGGCTAAGGGCTCAGGAATGTTGCCTTTGTCCTGTGGAATCAGGGGTATTTTAAGAACAGGAATGATATGCTAAGATGCATATTTTAGGCTGACAAACCTGGGCTGCAAGAGAGGAAAAATCTTTGAAGGGAGAAGAAGAAAATGGAGGCTCAGAGACTGGTTTGGAGACAAAGGGAAGAAATGATGTGAGTGTGGTAGGGCACTAGCAATGGGAAGGAAAAGAAAGAAAGATCTGAGGGGCATTTCAAGGAAGAATCAAAAAGATTTAGGCATCAGCTGAATGTAAGTCAAACTCAAGCTGAAAGCTGTATTGTAGAGCCTGACCAAAAGTCCTCACCCTTAAGAAGTTTACAATCAAGTTGAGAAGGCAAGACAATTACATGGATACTCAAACGCACACACACGTATCCACAACCCAGCAAACAAACAATAGCCTAAGCGGCAAATGACAAGAGTCATTTGGAATGAATGAGCGAGTAGTATAGTTGACAAATGCTATGACAGTCAGAGGAGCACAGTATTAGACCATTAAGCACAATATTTATGAGTACAGGCTTTGGAATCAGGCCTTTTATCGAATTTCCATACAACCAATTAGCAGTAGGGAGAAATTGGGCAAGTTATTTAATCTTTCTGAGCTTCATTTTCGCATTTGTAAAGTAGGCATAATAATCACACCCTCAAAGCGTTGATGTGAAGATAAAAAATGTATTATCTGTATAGGGTCTAGTACATCATATATGATCAATAAATGATAAATATTATATTTGTGATGTCTTGGAGATGGTCCAGGAAGACTTCTCCAAGGAGGTGAAACTTTGTAGACCCTAAACTGAATTTATAGAAAGGATAGATTTTATGTAAGCAATGAGAGAGCAAGGCATTTGCTACAGTCATGAGGAATGATATGAGCATTATATAGAATAAAACAAGGCAAAATCATAAACCAGTTCCTCTGTGCTTCTTCTCTATACTCCCATTCTGTACACATGGGGTTTTTAGGGTCTGATTCCCTCATTCCTTGAAAGCAAGAAATGTATCATTTATGACTGTCACTGTATTCTCAGTACCTAACGTAATGCCTGGTGCATAGCAGGCACTCAGACATGATGTTCAACGAATAGAGAAAAAAACAGATCTTCATGGAGCTGCAAGATTAATCAGGGATAGATTTTGTGGGACAATGTCACTGATATGCATTTTATCAGCAGGGTATCTTTTCTTCTCCCATGCCATAGCTATTTTTATTTGAGTCACAACTGGAGGATGGTTTTACATCCTTGGCAACGTAAAGGCAGCAGCTTGCTTCTTTTCTGGCTTAGGACTTTAAAGAATGAAGTATCTTTAAAAGGAAGTTAAGAGACTTACATGGTGGCGCAGTGGTTAAGAATCCGCCTGCCAGTGCAGGGGACACAAATTCGAACCCTGGTCAGGAAAGATCCCACATGCCGTGGAGAAACTAAGCCCGTGTGCCCCAACTACTGAGCCCGCGTGAGGCAACTACTGAAGTCCACGCGCCTAGACCCCATGCTCCGCAACAAGAGAAGCCACTGCAAGGAGAAGCCCGTGCACCACAACGAAGTGTAGCCCCAGCTTGCCTGCGCGCCGCAGCTAGAGAAAGCCTGCGTGCAGCAATGAAGACCCAACGTAGCCAAAATAAATAAATAAAATTTTTAAAAAAGAAGTTAAACTCCATTGGAAAGATATAATTTGATAGCTTCCATCACTAGTTATTAATAGATTCTAGAACAGATCTTGAAGCAATTCCTTATAGTAGCACAATATCCTAAGTTAAAAGCAAGTGCAATCAACCTTCTAACACTTTCTTTTTAACTATTTTTAAAAACACTTTCTAGGGACTTCCCTGGTAGCACAGTGGTTAAGAATCCGTCTGCCAATGCAGGGGACACAGGTTCGAGCCCGGGAAGATCCCACATGCCGCGGAGCATCTAAGCCCGTGTGCCACAAGTGTGCCACAACTACTGAGCCTGCGCTCTAGAGCCTGCAAGACACAACTACTGAGCGCACGTGCCATAACTACTGAAGCCTGCGTGCCTAGAGCCCATGCCCTGTAACAAGAGAAGCCACTGCAATGAGAAGCCTGTGCACCGCAATGAAGAGTAGCCCCTGCTTGTGGCAACTAGAGAAAGCCCATGCACGGCAATGAAGACCCAACGCAGCCAAAAATACATAAATAAATAAATAAATTTATTAAAAAAATAAAAACACTTTCTATAAATAATTTTACATGAGAAATATTGTTATAACTTATTAAATGATCTTTCTCTCTCTCTGTATCTTCACTGTCTTGAACATAGTCTTGATTAAAATTATAGCCTTACTTTTCACGGAAATAAAATTTAAGTTATCTAAAATATACTTTTAAAAAGTATTATAGATAATGGACATACACGCTCCCCTCTGTCTCTCCTCAGCACCCTTGTAGTAATCAGAACAGAAACCTCCTTTCTTCTCTTGTTTCCATTTTTTTATTATCCAATCAACTTTCTGTATCAGTACATTGAGCTCTTCTCAGTATTTTTACAGCTGCATAGTATTCCATTTATGGATGTACCATTGTTTATTTAACCAGTTCTCTATAGATCAGTGGTCTTCATCAGGGGACTGGGAAAGATCTTGTCCCCCAGCCTTACCCCAGGAGACATGTGGGAATGTCTGCAGTCATTTTGGTTTGGAGGGAAGAATGCTACTGTCATCTAGTGAGTAGAGGCCAGGGATGCTGCTAACCATCCTACAGTGCAGAGGACAGCCCCACAACAAAGAATTTATCTGGTCCAAAATATCAGTTAGTACTGAGATTGAGAAACGATGCTATAGATGGGCACTTGGGCTCTTTCCAGTCTTGGCTAGTACAAACAATTATTCAACACATAACTTTGTAAATGTGTTGTTTTATATAAATGCAAATATATTTTTAGGATAAATTGCCAGAAGTGAGATTGCTGGGTCAAAGAATAAATACAATTGAAATGCCTTCCAAATGTCCTCCAAGGGACTGTAGATTTTATACTCCCAACAGCATTTTATTTATTTCCATACTCTTGTCAGCAGAGTGTGTAGTCACACTTTTGCTTTTCTTTTTTTTTTTTTGCGGTACGCGGGCCTCTCACTGTTGTGGCCTCTCCCGTTGCGGAGCACAGGCTCCGGACGCGCAGGCTCAGCGGCCGTGGCTCACGGGCGCAGCCGCTATGCGGCATGTGGGATCTTCCCAGATCGGGGCACAAGCCCGTGTCCCCTGCATCGGCAGGCGGACTGTCAACCATTGTGCCACCAGGGAAGCCCCACACTTTTGCTTTTTAACAATCTGAAAGATTCAAGATGTCATTTCAGCTAGTTTTAGTTTGCAATTATCTTATGATAACATCTTTTTATATGTTTAAGGGCCGTTTGTGTGTTTGTTTGTTTTGGCTGCACCATGCAGCTTGCGGGATCTTAGTTCCCCGACCAGGGATTGAACCTGGGCCCTGGCAGTGAAAGCATTGAGTCCCAACCACTGGACCTCCAGGGAATTCCCAGGGCCATTTGAAATTTGTTTTCTGTTGCCTGAGTGTGAGATTCAGACAGTTGTCTATTGGATCGAGTTTTCAGAGGAAGGGGCTTGGACAACAGCCCCCTCTACAGTGTCGTGCAAGAAACCACCACAGATGGAGGGTAGAGACAGAGAATTCTCTCTCTTATCTGGGCAAGAGTCAAACTTCCATTTTACTTGAACTATAAAAATGGGATAATCACCAAAGATTAATGATTTAGGACTCTTCCAGTTGCTGGGTTATTGCAGCTAAGGACCTACACTCCTTGACAATAGAATTTCTAGACAGTGAGTTCCATGAGAATGCAAAAATCCGCAAAGACCGTGTCTCTGATGTTTTTGTTCATTAATGTATCTGCAGAATCTAGAACAGTACTTGGTGCATAGTTGGCTCAATAAATAGCTGTTGGAATGAATGGATAATCTGCAAACTGTGTTATAAGGATATGGGAATGGGAATGGAAAGAAAATGACAAGAAAGAGGCTTAGAAAAAAAGAATTTGTTGATTGGGACTGGAGTGTCAAGGGTAAGGAAGGAGTTAAGAGGATTAACCAGCTGGTGACTTTGGGAATTGTAGCCCCATTGGCATAAGCAGGACAGTCAGAAGGGTGTCCAGTTACAGGTGTTAGTTCATGTTCATGCTGAGTTAGAGGAAATGACAGGATATTCAAATGGAAATACTCAAAAGGCAGAGAAGGGACACAGTTGAAGGTATTGACTTGGAAGATATTTGTTAAAAGGGTTGATATTTCAATATTGCCTGAGATTTTTAAAGGACAGAATGTTGAAACAAACATTTGCTAGGATAAAATTTATTTTTAAAACTTTTTTAAGAAATAGGTGAGCTCAGCTAATCAATTAAATAAGCCCTTGCTCCATCAGCTATCCTCACTTCCTTGTATTTTCAAGTTCTCTCTCTCAAATGGCAACTTTCTCTAATCAATAAATGTGCTCAAATATCGCTAGTACTAATAATGTTCTCTCTCACTTCCCTGGTGACCTGCCTATCTCCTCTTCAAGCCCACAGGGTCTCACCTTTCCAAAGTGATCAAAGGTTTTCCCAAACAGAGAGGAGTTTTGATGCCAGGTGGTGACAATTTTTAACCTTTTATTATGAAAAATTTAAAATAGTTACAAAAGTAGAACAGAATAAAGAATTCCTGTCACCAAATTAAATAATTACCAACTCATGGGCAATTTTGTTCAATCTGTTAGCCCCCTATTGCCCTCATCATTTCTTATGAGCAAATCCCAGACTTCAAATGGCTTCATAGAGAAATATTTCAGTGTGTATTTCCAAAAGATATGGACTCTTTAAAAAACATAATAACAAAACTATTGTCACATCTAAAAATGAAGTTTCTTAATATCATCTAATATTCAGTGTTCAAATATCCTTGATTGTCTCACAAAGTTTGGTTTTTACAGTATTTGTTTCAATCAGGATCCAAATAATGTCCATACGTTGCAACTGGTTGCTATGTCTTTTACCTTTTTTAATCTATAGATTCCCCTGCACTCTGCCCCCCTTAACTTGACATTTATTTGTTGAAAAAAACATGTTTTTTGTCCTATAGTGTTTCCATAGTCCAGATTTGCTGAGTTATCCCCAATGATATTGTTTAGTATATTCCTCTGTCCCTGTGTTTCCTGTAAATTGATAGTTTAGATCTAAGCTAGGTTTGCCTAGATTTTGGATTTTTTTTATTATTATTTTTTTTTTGGCAGGACTACTTCATATGTGGTATTAGACACATAAAAGGCACAAAATGTCTGATTATCTCTCTTTTTTTTTTTTTTTTGTGGTACGTGGGCCTCTCACTGTTGTGGCCTCTCCCGTTGCGGAGTACAGGCTCTGGATGCACAGGCTCAGCGGCCATGGCTCACGGGCCTAGCCGCTCTGTGGCATGTGGGATCTTCCCGGACCGGGGCACGAACCCGTGTCCCCTGCATCAGCAGGAGGACTCTCAACCACTGCGCCACCAGGGAAGCCCTATCTCTCTTTTTTAATGTTAGCAGATGTAATTAATACATCTATTAAGTCATTAGAAGTTGTAAAATGGTGATATTCTAGTTCTATTAAGTCCTGCTGCATTTTTAGCTAGAATACTTCTATAAATAAGAAATTTTCTCTCATGAACTATTTGGTAGAGTTCATATAGGAAAGGTAGAATAAGGGTTTGAGTCTTTCCTTTTTTTTTTTTTTTTACTGGTTTTCAAAATACAGTGTTGGCTCCCTAGAACCTTCTAAATGTGACCAATTAGTTTCTTCTAATCATTATGAACTCATGGATTTAAAGTTTATGTTTTTCAATCCACTGCAATTATTTTCTTTTTTAATAACTTAATTCTTAAATTATCCCATCTTTGGTCAGTTGGCTTCTGAGTTCTTTGATTTGCCTTCTTGCTTTGTGGTATTACAAAATATTCCAAGCTTTTCTTTTATATTTTCTGCCCTAGACAGAATCAGCCATTTCTCCTAGGATCCTTGATTTCTTTTAGTGCAAAATGCTACATACAGCCTACAAACTGGGCGCTGGGGTTGCTCATTACTTCTGGTTCATCATTGTTTCTAGACCATTTTGGTGGGCAGAGATAGGAAATGTATATATCTATATATTTAAAGATAAAAGACATTATGAGATCATACTGATATTTTCAATTCAAATTTAGGGTTTTTTTCCTCTTCTCTTTTACATTTATATCTCATCTGTCCCATGGCAAAAATCCCAGCTCTCAGTGATGCCAGTATAATTGCTAATTTGCTTTATGCCACAGCACACAATTATCCCAGGATAATACCAACACCTCCATCAACTATATGAATACTGAAATTGAAAACAGTTTAAGGGTTTTGTTTGTTTGTTTTCTTTTGTTTTTGCAATTTTCTTTTTCTTTTTCCTTAAGGTATATCCCAATAGGAACCTACAGTCAAATGACTGTGTTTTAAAGTCATTTGGAATAGTTCCTCTCTGTGTGGTTATGCCACCAACTGGATATGTGGTTAAGTTGAATTGGTTTTTTGCTTTAAATTTTTCAAGATTTTTTAAAATTTCATTTTGTTTTATAACTATATTAAATATTTACATTGTTCCAGAGTCTAAACTAAAAGCAAGGTATAGTTAAACACATCTATCTTCTATCCCAGTTCCCACAGCCCTATCCTTCTTGCTCCCACAGGTAACTATTTTAAAAATTGTGTGATTTATCATTCCACTTAAAAATATATATAGGCAAATGTATGTGTACATCCATTTTTCTCTACTCATGCATGGATAAATGGTAGCGTATCAAAACACTTTTGTCCACCTTGCTTTTTGCACTTAATACATCCTGATGATCATGTCATTTTAATATATAAAGATATTTCTCATTTCTTTTTACAGTTTTATAATTCTACAGTGTGTAACTGTATCACAACTTTTTCAACTTTTCCCATATTAATGGACTATTGGGTTGTTTCCAGTCTTTCGATAATACAAAGAATGTAGTTATGAATAGCCCCATGCAAAATTTGTTCTCGTTTGTGCCAGTAAATGTTCGAGATAGATTCCTGGAAGTAGGATTTATGGGTCAAATACACATGTAATTTTGCCAAATACTGCCAAATTCCCTGCCATTCACGGTTGTAGTGTTTTGCATTCCCATAAGCCATATAGGAAAGTGTCCACGCCCCAAACAGCCTCACTAAAAGAGTGTTGTCAAACTTTGGGATTTTTGACAATCTTATAGGTAAGAAATGATATCTCACTGCAGTATTGATTTGCATTGTTTTTCTTATGAATGAGATTGAACATCTTTTCATATGGTTGGGAGTCATTAGCATTTCTTTTTTGTGACATCTCTAATCCACTTTTTCTATGGGATTTTTGGTCTTTTATATTTTAGAAGCTTTTTATATGTTAGAGATATTAATCCCTTTTCTATGATAAATATTGCAAAAATTTTCCCAATTTGGGATTTTTCTATTTTGCTCATTGTGATTTTTATCACATAATTTAAAATTATTTTATGAAATAAAATTTATTAATCTTTTCCTTATTGTTTCTTGATAGGAAAGTTTTCTCCACTCCCACAGAGAAATTCATTATTTTCCTCTTTTTACAGTAAAACTTTTTTTACTATATGATTATCTTCTTGTAATATCTACTATATGTCTTTTACTATATGATTATCTTCTTCTAGTCTAAATTAATAAATACAATTGGCTGGCAATCATTGCAGCATATTCAGTTTTATTTGTGTGTATGTAAGTGACCAGAAACTCATAGTATGATGAAAGTCCTGCTCTTGGAAACAACAAAAACAGAAAATACACCCATGCTATGATATCCCTCTTTCATGCTTTTTGTGAATATTTGATGTTTCATGTAAGACTATAGCTCTCATGCCAAGTAAAATACTCATATTGAGTTCTACAGACATGCTTCAGTTGAAAAGTTCTAGAGAAATACTAATGAAATTATAGTTACCAACTTTACTTTTTCTGGATTATTTGAGACTCAATTTCTTTGGGTGGTATTTTAAAAATTGTATTACCAGTCTTTCTTCAAGGCTGATAATATAAAAGTCTTCAATAGGCTTTTATAATTATTCTATAAATTATGCTGATTATATTTTATTTTTTTAAATTAATTTTATTTATTTATTTTTATTTATTTATTTTTGGTTGCATTGGGTCTTTTTTTTTTTTAACTTTCCCTATAATCCAAGTGAAAACCAGCTGAGAAGTTCAGCTTCATTAGTTGTGGCATGCAGGCTCAGTAGTTGTGTCGCATGGGCTTAGTTGCTCCGTGGCATGTGGGATCTTCCCGGACCAGGGCTTGAACCCATGTCCCCTGCATTGGCAGCCAGATTCCTAACCACTGCTCCACCAGGGAAGCCCTGCATTGGGTCTTTGTTGCTGTGCACGGGCTTTCTCTAGCTGCAGTGAGCAGGGTCTACTCTTTGTTGTGGTGCACGGGTTTCTCATTGCTGTGGCTTCTCTTGTTGCAGAGCACGGGCTCTAGGCAGGCGGGCTTCAGTAGTTGCAGCACACAGGGTCAGTAGTTGTGGCTCATGGGCTTAGTTGCTCCGCAGCATGTGGGATCTTCCCGGACCGGGGATCGAACCCGTGTCCCCTGCACTGACAGGCAGATTCCCAAACACTGTGCCACCAGGGAAGCCCCCTGAATATATTTTAAATTGAATGTTTGTTGATGACTTAGCAAGAAATATATGACTCTCAACACTAAATGCCTACTAACACTAAACTGTAGAATTTAATATTTCAGGAATGTTTCTTGCAGGCAACCAACCCCCATCAAAGTTTCCACTTGGTTCAAAAGTTATCTTATGAAAGTAGAATAGTAAGTTAGAGTTTAGTTCAAAGCCTGATTATCATGAATTGAAGTATTTATTATCTTCTATGCTTATAGTACCATATTTGGGCAATGTAAAGTTGAGTAATACATATTTTCTACCCCCCAGGACGTCAAAGATTAGTGAAGGAAATAAGCAAAACATACAACTAATGACAATATAAACCAGACTGTGTGGTGTTTTTCCCCATTTTTAAAGCGCCAATTGTGGTTATAAGCAATTGCTAAATGAATACAAGGGTTGGGTCAGGAGTAGCTTCACAAAACTAGTAACATTAAAGGATGATTAAGATATGGAAAGATGAGATGCAGGGGAAGGGCATTCCAGGCAGAGAGCACAGCATGAAAAAAGGCAGAGAAGTAAGTGAAAACGTAGCACAGGGGGAAGTGGGATAGAAAATGGTAGATGTATAGCCAAGATAGGAACACAGGGATAGTGGGTGTTTTTAGTGGAAGAAGGGAGGAAATAAATGATAGGTGATAAGTAACAGTCGAAGGTATGGAAATGGATGAACTAATTTATGAAAAGTAGACTATAGAATAAAAAGGAAAAGGACTGAGGAAGGGGTGTCGTAGTTATTATTTAAGGGCTAAGCAGAGGAAGAAGAATTAGCAAACATGCAGGTAGAAAATCCATCAGAAAAGTATTGAGGTTTTAAGATTCATATTATTTTCCTTTACTTATTTTTTATATTAAAAAATTACTGGACTTTATTTTTTAGAGCAATTTTAGGTTTACAGAAAAGTTGAGGAGAAAGTACAAAGTTTCCATATACTCCCTTCCCTAATCCTTCAGTTTCCCCTGTTACTAGCATCTTGCATTGGTGTGGTACCTTGGTTAAAACTGATGAACTAATATCGACACATTAATATTTACTAAAGTCCATAGTTTATATTAGGGTTCAGTCTTTGTGTTGTACTATTCTATGTTTTTTTTATTGTACTTCTCAATGTTCTTTTTCACTTTAAAGATACATCTTGATAATGAGTTTATTCATCTCTTATTCTTCCTTATGGTATTTTATAATTAGTCATATTTTAAAATATTTTCAAAATTAATAGATCTTTTCTTGAGAATGGGAATTACAGATCTATCTCCTCTGTCTTTACTTCTGGTTTCATGGAGCTATTTATCCATAGTCCAAAGTAGGTATCAGGAAAGGAAATATTCATAAATTTTGTAATCACACTTCTAGTATTTTCTACTTCCAATTTAACTGAACCATAGGTGTCACAATTCTTTTCTTCCTTTTCAAAGAAATATTTTATATGGGACTATGGAGAGCAAATGTTAATAGTGTTTATTTCCATATAGATTATGAGTAATTTTTATTTTATGCTTTAAACTTTTTTCTATATTTTTCCAGAAATAACATCAATACTTTATAATTGGAAAAATATGTGTTAGAGACAACTATTGGTTTGTACAAAAATTTTTTTGTTTGTTTTTTATTTTATTGTGGTAACAACACTTAACATGAGACCTACCCTCTTAAGAAATTTTTAAGTATACAATATATTATAGTTGACATAGGTACAATGTTGTACAGTAGATCTCTAGAGCTTATTCATATTGTTTAATTGAAACTTTATGCTTGTTATTCTTTGATTCCATGAATTTGAGTATTTTAGATACCTCACATATGTGTAATCATGCAATATTTTTCTTTCTGTGACTGACTTATTTCACTTAGCATAATGCCCTCAAGGTTCATTCATGTTGTTGCATGTGAGGTGGTTTGTTCCACAGAAGTTTGTGGCAATCGGTTTGCAGGATATCTGACACAGATCAAAAAAATTTCTTTTGGGCTTCCCTGGTGGCACAGTGGTTGAGAGTCCACCTGCCGATACAGGGGACACGGGTTCGTGCCCCGGTCCGGGAAGATCCCACATGCCGCGGAGCGGCTGGGCCCGTGAGCCATGGCCGCTGAGCCTGTGTGTCCGGAGCCTGTGCTCTGCAACGGGAGAGGCCACAGCAGTGAGAGGCCTGCGTACCGCAAAAAAAAAAAAAGAAAAAAAAATTATTTTGCTTTTGTGAAAATACAGAGGAAAAATCTAACATTATTTTACAATGAAAATATGTTATATGTTAACAAAAGAACCCTTTTTACAGAAGCCCCTAGAAATAAAAGGAAAATTAAGGCCAAAGCAAAATTCATGTCATGACGTAAGAGCACTTTACTCCCAAAGATACAAGATCTATTAATTTAAACAGTGGGACTTCTGTCCATGAGAGTACCAAATATTCTGAATGGATAGAATACTCGAGCTGTAAGCTGATGGACTTTTGTGGTCTAAAAGCAGTTGAGAGTTTCTACGCTTATGGAAAGATTTCTCATGTTACAGCAATTGAGGTTGTCAAAAGTGTATAGAACAGATTGTGTTTCACGCTTTTTATGAGTGAAACAGCTTGCATGGCTTATTGAAGGTGGGTTAAAACTGTGGGAATCCTTATTCCATTCACAACTCTGAATACGTACTTATGGTATTTATACATCTAGAGTTTAAGTGATCGCTGATTACCATCTGTACATGGATAATTTTTACCCTATGAACTATTGGTTCCAAAGTATTGTTTTGACATTATACACTATAACTGATCTAAACAGAAGTAAATACCACAACAGTTCGTTCTCCAAAACCAAATTCAGCCCAATAATTTCCACATTATTGTGAAATCTAACATACTCATCACCCACACTTAGTTCACTACATAGTCAAAGTTTGGGAAAGTAAGAATGAGATCTATGTAGACATTATCATCACCCACTTGACAAAAATCCTAAATGAAATCAACTGAGACCCCAGAGTTCAATTTAAGAAAGTTACATAGACCTAGAATTCCCAAAATTTATCAAGTATGGCTGTTGGCTGATATTTATGGTCTCCATTTCCATTTGTATTCTACTGTTTCTTTTTAATCATGGTACAGTATAACTTGTCTAAAATTTTTTCAAGGACTGAAGAGTCAGAAACAAAACTAAACAATTTGAAAGCAAAACTTCTTGGGATTATAGATGCAATCTAAAAAATAGAAGCATAAGGTATGGGAAATCTTTATAGTTTATAGGCTTTTAGACATTTTAATAGCAGCCAAGGCATAATAGGTACCAAACAATCAAATTCCAGCTACAAAGGACTGTTTTAAGACTCATTTTAAAAGTTGTATAAGCAGCTTCTCATAACCATAACACTTCCCACCAATTAAAAAAAGGAGGGTGGGAAAGCACATGGATGAGACAGAGGATTATTGTTAGACAAAATTGAAGTTATTTATTTACAAGTATGTATTTCTAAATATCAGAATAATTGAAGTTTTGTGTTGAGTCGTTTAATCAAAATCTGTCTAAAGTTGGAGAGAGAAAATATCCTGAGAGATTGCTGTATTGATTAATTCCTAACCTGAGTTGTAATGCATACTGACCTGACTAATATAATCTGAAACTATTAGGTCAATATTACTGTAATTATCTAATTCTGAAAGTTCATACACATATGGTTGGCTCTAATAACCCTTGAATATGTTTGTAATTCATTGAGGAGTTTTGACCTGTTCTAACAACCACAGCAAAAAAGGAATTAATGGGAGTGTTCAATTGTTAAGGAACCTAATAAGAGAGGGAAGAGAAATTTACATTCCTAGAATGTCACTATATATCAGACATGATGCTAGGCACTTTACATGGGTTACTTACTTAATATTTCCAACAATCCTATGAGTGATATATTGTAGTATTATCCTACTTCACAGATGAAGAAAAATAAGACTTAAAGGGAGAAAGTGATATGTAGGTGACACTTAGTTCTTCTTTGTGATGAAAACCCAAACTCATGAGGATAAATTAGAGGAAGCTGTTGTAAGACAGTGAGGCTGGGCAAAAAACATGTCAGATAGGTTTCAGCATGAACAAATGCAAGGTGACATTTCTTTAAAATATATTCAGAGAATAATGGTAAGTCATTATTAACTACTCCTGTAGTTAATAAGATACTAATCCAAGCTGTTACAGGCAACACACCAATAAAGGATTGAGCATTACCAAACACTAAATGTAAAACTAAATTGAAAACACTGCTCTACTCTTCTACAAACTACAATATATCCAGATCCATTCTATTCTATTCTGCCTACTTCATCTCTAGAAATAAATAATGGAATCAAAAAAGGCCCGGATGAAATTGACTGACTTATTTAAGGGAAAATGACACGAAGTTTTTTAGGTTAAAAATATAGATTCTTCCATCCTCAGAGCACTTTATGTGAAATGTTGGTCTAGACTCTGGAGTATGATGGTGAGAAGGATGAACATGCTCACTCATCTCTTTTCCAGTAACTCATGTGACAAACATCAGATACTGTCCAGATGCTAGAAATCAAAATGACAATGATATCTTTTAGTCACCTGTCTAGACATCCCTGCCATTTTACTGTGACCTGGGATATAAATGCAGACCTGTGCCAGGCTCTACCTATCCCCTTGGGCCTGGAAAAGCAATTCCATACTGTTGCATTTGTTTTCCTCAACCCCTGACCTACCCCAACCCTGGTCCTATATCATCCTCCCATCCTTTAGGGGAAGGCTAGTTAAAAAAGTTTAGGGACTTCCCTGGTGGGGCAGTGGTTAAGACTCTGTGCTCCCAATGCAGTGGGCCCAGGCTCAATCCCTGACCAGAGAAATAGATCCCACATGCATGCCACAAGTAAGAGTTTGCATGCCGCAACTAAGGAGCCAGCCCACCACAACTAACCTGGCGCAACCAAATAAATAAATAAATATTTAAAAACAGTTTGTTGTCCTAATTTCTCCCTCCAGCTGGCCTGGGCTTCATTGGGGAAGATGTCTCATATGTGTTGAACCCTAGGATCAAAGTCCCTGTGTCAACTTCAAAACCTTGCAGAAATGAAAGTGACAAAACCTATCATTGTTCCTAGCCCTTGTTATTTATGTAGAGTAAAATATTTTAATCAGGCCTTAGTACAAACAAGACAGCACATGAAGACAATAAATCTACAGTACAATCTCTAAAATATTTATTTGATAAAGTATGGTCAGTTTAATGAATATGAACTCCATTAATATTAACAAGTTCATAATGGGAAATACAGGGACCTGTGAAATAAGACATAAATATAGTAACTACAATTGAAGTGGAGATTAGAGCTAGCCTAGTGGTAGCAGAAAATCCCAAAGGGTTGGGCCCCTCCCTTCCCAAGGTCAGCCCTGCACTGGGCACAGGAGAAGAGTTAAAGCCCAAGCACCATGCATTTTCTGACTGGCTTAGATTACAAATCCACTGAGCCAAAGTCCTTGGTTTGGCCATCATTTTATCCATATAGTTATCATAATCAATTTTTCTGGCCCGGAATACCTCTCATACATCTGCCCCTACTAGGTACATGAGCTTTTTTTTTTTTTTTTGCTGTACGCGGGCCTCTCACTGTTGTGGCCTCTCCCGTTGCGGAGCACAGGCTGCGGACATGCAGGCTCAGCGGCCATGGCTCACGGGCCCAGCCGCTCCGCGGCACGTGGGATCTTCCCGGACCAGGACACGAACCCGTGTCCCCTGCATCGGCAGGCGGACTCTCAACCGCTGCGCCACCAGGGAAGCCCAGTACATGAGCTTTTGCTAAAAGCAGTTTGTTACAGGTTGGGTTCTCTGGGAAGCAGACCCTGAGATGGAAAGTAGCACATAGGAAGTTTATTTAGGAATCTCTTAAAATCAACACTTATAGGGGAAGGGAAGAAAGAAAGAGTGGGCAGAGGGAGAATTTGGCTGCAATGTAGCCACAACAAGGTCTTAGCTGACTCCATGGGAAGGTCTGAAGTTAAGATGATCCTTGAGCTGTCTCCTGCTGAAGTAAAGGAGCCTGATGGCCAATAATGTTGAACATCTTTTGCTGTGCTCGTTGGCCATTTGTTGATTATCTTTGGAGAAATTTCTCTCTTTTTAAAATCAGTTATGTTGTTTAATCTATTTGTTATACAGAAGAGGAAATAAAGGAACGTAGAGTTAGTTTCACAAGATTGCCCAAATAAAATCCGAGCAGGGCATACAGCATTTCGTTCCCACCTTCTTTCTTTCTTTTTTAAAAAATATTTATTTATTTCGGCTGCACAGGGTCTTAGTTGCGGCATGCAGGATCTAGTTCCGCGACCAGGGATCAAACCCAGGCCCCCTGCCTTGGGACCGCAGAGTCCTACCCACTGGACCACCAGGGAAGTCCTTCCACCTTCTTTCTTGAATGACCCTGGACCATTGACGCAACCAAGCATCACAAGGCCTTGGCATAAGCCATTCCAGAGTCTAAAGAATTAGACTTAAAAGTCAAGCAGGGACTTAAAAGTTTGATTCTATTAAAAATGAACTCATATATATTTTTTCAAGCAAACTATTCTCAGGGGATTCTTAAGAGTCCTTTCTCAAAATGACTAGGTTTCACAATTAACCTTTGTGAATTTTTTTTTAAATAAATTTATTTATTTATTTTTGGCTGCATTGGGTCTTTGTTGCGGGCTTTCTCTAGTTGTGGCGAGCGGGGGCTACTCTCCGTTGCGGTGTGTGGGCTTCTCATTGTGGTGGCTTCACTTGTTGTGGCTCACGGGTTCCAGGCGCGCGGGCTCAGTAGTTGAGGCACACCGGCTTAGTTGCTTCACGGCATGTGGGATCTTCTCAGACCAGGGCTCAAACTGGTGTCCCTGCGTTGGCAGGCGGGTTCTTAACCACCATGCCACCACGGAAGTCCCCAACCTGTGTGAATTTTAAGCAGAAGAACAAAATTAAGCTGTTAAAGGATCAAATGAGATAATGTATGACAAAGGAAATACAAGGGATTATCATGATTAAATATGTTTCTTGGTTTACCACAATATTTGCCCTATGCTAGAAAGTGAATAAGTAATTTTAAAAGAACTAAATTATAGTTTTTTTAAGGCTCTTTAAAAAAATTAATTTCTGGGTTTCCCTGGTGGCACAGTGGTTGAGAGTCCGCCTGCCGATGCAGGGGACACGGATTCGTGCCCCTGTCCGGGAAGATCCCACATGCCGCGGAGCAGCTAGGCCCGTGAGCCATGGCTGCTGAGCCTGCGCGTTCGGAGCCACAGCAGTGAGAGGCCCGCGTACCGCCCAAAAAAAAAATTAATTTCTTCCTTCCAGTTTTATTGAGCTATAATGACATATAGCACCATATAAATTTAAGGTAAACAGCATAATGATTTGACTTACATACATCATGAAATGATGACCAGAATAAGTTTAGTGAACATCCATCATCTCATATAGATAAAAAAGAAAAGAAAAAAGTTTTTTCTCCTTGCGATGAGAACTCTAAGGGTTTACTCTCTTAACAACTTCCATATATAAGATAGAGCAGTGTTACTTATATTAATCATGTTGTACATTGTGTCCATAGTACTTATTTATCTTATAACTGGAAGTTTGTAACTTTTGACCACCCTCATCCAGTTCCTCCTCCCACCACTGTCTGTCTCTGATGACCACAAATCTTATCTCTTTTCTATAAGTTTGTTTGTTTGTTTTTGAAGTATAATTGATCTATAACACTATGTTAGTTCCTGGCACACAACACAGTGATTTGATATTTCTATACATTTTAAATGATCATCACAATAAGTCTAGTTACCATCTGATACTATACAAAAATATGACTATATTCTGCACACTGTACATTTCATTCCCATGACATTTTGTAACTGGAAGTTCGTACCTCTTAATCTCTTTCATCTATTTCTTTTATCCCCTTACCCACTTCCCCTCTGGCAACTACCTGTTTGTTCTTTGTATCTATGACTTGGTTTCTGTTTCATTTTGTTTGTTCACTTGTTTTGTTTTTTAGATTTTACATCTAAGTAAAATCATACAGTATTTGTCTTCTCTGTCTGATTTATTTCACTTAACATAATATCTTCTAGATCCAAAAGTTGCAAATGGCAAGATTTTATTCTTTTTTATGGCTCAGTAATATTCCATTGTGTATATATACCACATCTTCGTCCATTCATCTATTGATGTCCACTTAGGTTGCCTTCATATCTTGGCTATTGCAAATAATGCTGCAATGAACATAGGGATGTATATATCATTTTGAAATAGTGTTTTTGTTTTCTTCAGAAATATACCCAGGTGTGGAATTGTTGGATTGTATGGTAGTTCTATTTTTAATTTTTTGAGGATCCTCCATACTATTTTCCATAGTGGCTGCACCAGTTTACATTCCCACCAACAGTGCACAAGGGATCCCTTTTCTCCACATCCTTACCAACACTTGTTTTCCTTTTGATAATATCCATTCTGACAGATGATATCTTATTGTGGTTTTGATTGTTTGCATTTCCGTGATGATTAGTGTTGTTGAACATCTTTTCACGTGCCTGTTGGCCACCTGTATGTCTTCTTCGGAAAAATGTTTATTCAGGTCTTCTGCTCTTTCTTTGTTTTTTTTTTTTTTTGCGGTATGCGGGCCTCTCACTATTGCGGCCTCTCCCGTTGCGGAGCACAGGCTCCGGACGCGCAGGCTCAGCGGTCACGGCTCAAGGGCCCAGCCGCTCTGCGGCATGTGGGATCCTCCCGGACCAGGGCACGAACCTGTGTCCCCTGCATCGGCAGGCAGACTCTCAACCACTGCGCCACCAGGGAAGCCCTGCCCATTTTTTAATTGAGTTGGCTGGTTTTTTTATATTGAGTTGTATGAGTTCTTTGTATATTTTGGATATTAACCCCTTATCAGATATATCATTTGCAAATATCTTCTCCCATTCAGTAGGCAGCCTTTTCATTTTGTTGATAGTTTCCTTCACTGTGCAAAAGCTTTTTAGTTTGATCTAGTCTCATTTGTTTATTTTTGCCTTTTTTTCCCTTGCCCAAGGAGACATATTCAAAAAAAATATTGCTA
Organism: Lagenorhynchus albirostris; assembly: GCF_949774975.1. Taxonomy (NCBI): domain Eukaryota; kingdom Metazoa; phylum Chordata; class Mammalia; order Artiodactyla; family Delphinidae; genus Lagenorhynchus; species Lagenorhynchus albirostris. The sequence continues at coordinate 104,638,702 of NC_083096.1, read as the reverse complement.
AGGCCAATGTCAAAGAGCATACTGCCTGTGTTTCTGGAGAAATTTCTATTCATATCCTTTGCCCATTTTCAATTAAATTGTTGGTCTTTTCATAAGAGATTTGAGTTCTTTTTATATTCTGATTAAATGTCCTTATCAGATATGATTTCCAAATATTTTTTCCCATTTACTTTATTATTTTTTAAGATAAATTTATTTACTTATTTTAATATATTTATTTATTTATTTTTGGCTGTGTTGGGTCTTCGTTGCTGCATGCGGGCTTTCTCTGGTTGCAGTGAGTGGGGTCTACTCTTTGTTGTGTTGCACGGGCTTCTCATTGCAGTAGCGTCTCTTGTGGAGCGTGGGCTCTAGGTGCGTGGGCTCAGTAGCTGTGGCTCGCGGGCTCTAGAAGGCATCCTCAGTAGTTGTGGCGCATGGGCTTAGTTGCTCTGCGGCATGTGGGATCTTCCTGGACGAGGGATTGAACCTGTGTCCCCTGCATTGGCAGGCGTATTCTTAACCACTGTGCCACCAGAGAAGTCCCCCCGTTTACTTTCTTGTTAGTGTCCTTTGAAATACAATTTTTTTTTCATTTTGATGTCCAATTTATCTATTTTTTCTTTACTTGTGCTATTGGTATCATATCTAAGAAACCATTATCTAATCCAAGGTCACAGGTATGTTTTCTTCTAAGAGTTTTATAGTTTTATCTTTTAAAGTCTTTAATTTTTAGCTAACTTTTGTACCTGAAGTGCAAGTAACAATTCAACATGGACAACAGCCTATACACTATAACACTTGATCAAAACACAAAGCAATCCAGTGAGATCCTCTGAAGGCTTAAAGTAAACAGAGAGATTCTCTATTAGAACCCCTGGCTGTGTGTATTCAAAAGAAAGAGCAGGGCTTCCCTGGTGGCGCAGTGGTTGAGAGTCCGCCTGCCGATGCAGGGGACATGGGTTCGTGCCCCGGTCTGGGAAGATCCCACATGCCGCGGAGCGGCTGGGCCCGTGAGCTATGACCGCTGAGCCTGCGCGTCCGGAGCCTGTGCTCCGCAACGGGAGAGACCACAGCAGTGAGAGGCCCGCGTACCGCAAAAAAAAAAAAAAAAAGTGCATATGTAAAAAGACCAAATAACTAATCTGCTCTAAGACCAGTATTTTCCTGAAAAAAAAATTTAAAAAAATAAATAAAAGGGGTGACTCTCCATACTGTAAACAAACAAACAAATAAGCAAACAAAAAACAAACAAAATCACACATCTAATTAACTCTTATTCATCCTTGAGATCATAGTTCTAACATCTCTTCCTTAGGGAAGATTTCCCTAGACCTCCACACTAGGTATAAGGTCTCATAGTCCCATGAAGCTTTCATTCACAGCAGCATGTAATTACGCACTTGTGACAATATTTCATTAGTATCTGTCCCCCTTACAACCCACATGCTACATTGAAATGCCAAGAGGGCCAATAATCCCAGTTTTTAGTGCAATGGCTGACATATAGTAAACATTAGATAATATTTTTATTAATAGATTTTAATTTTTAGAAGTTTTAGGTTTATAGAAAAATCGAGCAGATATACAGAGTTACCATATAATGTTCCCTCCCCCACCCTGGTTTCCCATATTATATCTTTAGCGTGGTATTTTTGTCAGAATTAAAGAGACAATATTGAAACATTAACTGAAGTTCATAGTTTACATTAAGGTTCATTCTTTGTGTTGTATAGTTCTATGCGTTTTGACAACTGCATAATGTCATGATCCACCATTATAGTGTAATACATAATAGTTTCATGACGCTAAAAATCCCCTGTGTTCTTCCTATTTATTCCTCCCTCTCTCTCCTCCTTAACCTCTGGCAACTATTGATCTTTTTACTGTCTCTACAGTTTTGCCTTTTCCAGAATATCACAGTGTTGAACTCATACAGTGTGTAGCCTTTTCAGACTGGCGTCTTTCACTTAGCAATATGCATTTGTTTCCTCCATGTCCTTTCATTGCTTCATAGCTCATTTCTTTTTATCATTGAATGATATCCTACTGTAAGGATGTACCATAGTTTGTTTATCCATTCAACTCTTGAAGGACATGTTGGTTGCTTCTAGTTTTGCTACAAACATATGTAACCATTCATGTGCAAGTTTTTGTGTGGACATATTTATATTTATTTGGGTAAACACCTAAGATTGTGATTCCCAGATCATATGGTAAGACTGTACCTAGTTTTGTAAGAAACTGCCAAACTGTCTTCCAAAGTGCCTGTACCATTCTCCAGCAATGATAAGAGTTCCTACTGCTCTACATCTTCACCAGCATTTGGTTTTATCAGCATTTTGGATTTTAGCCATTCTAATAGGTGTGTAATAGTATCTCATCGTTTTAATTCGCAGTTCCTTAATGACGTATGATGTTGAGCATCTTTTCATATGCTTTATTTGCCATCTTTATGTCTTCTTTGGTAAGTTGTCTGTTCAGGTTTTTTGCCCATTTTTAATTGGGTTCTTTGTTTTCTTATTGTTGAGCTTTAAAAGTTCTTTGTATTTTTTGGATATGTTCTTTACTGGATGTGTTTTGCAAATATTTTCTCCCATTCCTTGATTTCCTTTTCTTAATGGTGTCTTTTGCAGAGTGAAGTTAATTTTCATAAAGTTCAACTTATCGATTTTTTAATTCATGGAGCATGGTTTTAGTGGTGCGTCTAAAAGCAAATTGCCAAACCCAAATCGCAAAGACTTTCTCCTATATTATCTTCTGTAAGTTTTATAGTTTTGCATTTTACATTTCTTTGTATACTCAGTAGCATTTGTTAGATAAATTAAGGAAGGTTAATGTCAACAGAAATGGAACAGATGAGTTTGGGTGGGAAGAAAGTTACTGGTTCTACCGATTTTGAAGGCATCAGCATAAAATGAACAGTTAAATCCTGTTGGGAACTCATCCAGAGAACTAAGTTGCAGGTTAAGACATAGTTGAGACAGCCAGTTGATCAGAGGGCAGGATTCAGGGTAGACCAAGGACAGATAAGTCAGAAGAGACATAAAGATCTGGTTCACCAGTCAGAATTTCAAGAGAGGGAGTCCAGTACCCTGGAGAGCTCCCCACGTTTTGACAGCCTGGGAGCTTTCAAACGCTCCTAGATGACAGCATTTACATTTTCTCACAGGTTACATGACCAGAAACCTATATCACTGTACTGCATGAGTTTTAAATATCCTTTTAACTATTACAAGAGTTGAAAAATTAGGAAATAGAGAGGAACATAAAGAAGGAAAAAAAAATCTTACCACAGAGATAATGATTAACTAATGACAGCGGTGAAACAAGATCCACAAATTGACCCTATTTATTCATTCCTGTTTTCTTTTGTCAGCAATCCTTCAAATACTCCAGTTTAATTTGTACATTTTGTGAAATTAAATTTGAATAGCCAAGATTATGTAATTAAATATATTCTGATTCATTTTTAATTACTATTTTTGCCAAACCCTTGTTCCTGGCATAGGAGAGACAGGGAAGAACACTAGTGAAGCAAACTGGACTGGAGTACCAAGGCTTGATTAGGTGTGTATCTTTCCATCTAATACCAGCCCTCTCCTTTATTGAGCTCTAGCTGAACTTCCTGCTGTATACTTGACATCTTATTTTAATATCCCATGGGCACCTTAACTCAAATTGTTCAGAACTTAGTTAATTAGCTTTTCCCTCAAATTGTTCCATATCTTTTATTATCTATCTTGGTTAATTTTAATATCAACCACCTTATCCAGTCTTTGCAAAAATGAAGAAGGGAAGAAAGAAAGGAAAGAGGGAAGAAGATACGAAGAAATACAGTCATCATCTCTCACCTCACTCAAGCCACAGACCTCAAAGATTATCCTCAAATCAATTCATTCTGTCACCTATCTCTTCCAGTGACTGCCAAGTTTTGTTGGCATCTCCTTCTGTCTCTGATGTCTCTTCTTTCCTTGCTGTTCAGACCTTCAGCCATTACTCACCTAGACAGTTGCAGCGGCCTCTTTATTTGCAGTATTTCCCATCTTGAATCCAATTTCCACACTACCACCAGAGCGATATTTCTAAAGGATGGATTTATTTAAAAATCCTCTGATGATTCTCCTATTTCTCTATAGGATAGTGATTAAAAAATCATCTCCAGAGTCAAACAAAACTGGATTCAGGGAATTCCCTGATGGTCCAATGGTTAGGACATGGCGCTTTCACTGGGGTGGCCCAGGTTCAATCCCTGGTCAGACAACTAAGATCCTGCAAGCTGCGTAGTGCTGCCAAAACAAACAAACAAAAATCGGATTCAGATCTGCACTTACTGTTCTGTGACCCTGGACAATTTGCTTATCTTCTCTGTACCTCAGATGCTTTACCTGTAAAACAGGAATTGATAATATATGCTTCATAGGGTGGTTGGGAATATTAAATAAAGTAGCATATGTAAAGTACTTTTTCACACATCTTAGCAGAGGGTAAACATTCAATAAATATTATTATTATTACTATTATTATAATAATGGAAGTTCAAACTTCACTGCATGTTAGTAGATTTAAAATATTTTGATAGCCCAGAATAGCAAATCCTTCTTTGGGAAAACATCTTATCTCCCAGTCCAGTCCAGTACTCTGCCTCTTGCGGTGACAGCTAATAAGACTCCACTTTTTTGGCTACAGGGATGGGCATTGGTTCAATTTTTGTTGACTATCTCATCTTCTTGCCTATAACATCTGGTTCAGGATAAGCATGTGACCCGAGCCTAGCCCAACAGAATACTTCACTGGGATTTTTTTGGCTGGTACACTAAAGGTGGGGGGTAGGGATGGGGGAAGGAGGTAGAGGTAGAAAATTCCCTTTTCTTAATTGGTTCCTCTAGAAGATATAACCTTCCTAAAAGCCCTGTTTCCCACTAAACAGAGAACGCCATCTGCAGAGGAAGAGATGAAACACCATTCAGAGAGAAGAGATGAGAGAGAGAGAGAGAGGGAGAAAGACGGAGGATCCTTATATCTCTTTAGTTTCTGTTTCTAGGCAACACCAAGGCAAGGGTTTTCACCTTTCCAAGGCTTGTTCTGGTTACAGTCATGACCCTTGCAATGAAAAAAGTCTTGACTGATACCACTTGTCATACGAGGTCTCTCACGATAAGACCCAACCACCTTTCAATCCTATTTCTATCTTTCACAGTAGGTTTCACTAAATTTGTTCTTATTCCTAGCATACATCACACCCTTCACACCTCTGTACATTTGTGTATCTCAATTACTTATTAATGGCACTATCTCCACACTCTAAGCCCTCCAGCTCACTTTGTGGATATGTATTATCAATGCTTGTACCCTGTCCTGAACACTGTGTAGCACAGTTTTTCTGTTATTTATTGTTAAATAAATACCCATTTAAAATTTTATTTATATAAAGGCAGATCTGTGGTCCAAATGTGTTTCCAGGAATAGGGATATAAAGAATAGTAATGGCTTCCTACCCTCAAGAAGCTCACAGTTGAATCAGGGGAGTCAGACATGTAATAACTGCTGTAAGAGAAAAAAATACTTTTACACATATTATTTCATTTAATCCAAATGATAAAGCTTTAATGTTGATATTCTTATCCTCCCCATTGAATTCAGCAAAGAAGCTCAGGCTGTGAGAGTTTAGGAAACTTGCCCAAGATCACTCAGCTAATAAAGTGAGAGAGGCTGGCCAGCAACTCAGGTCCTTTGTCTTCCAGCGTTCCTGCTTCTGTTATGTCTCTCACATCATGCTTTCTGTCTTTTCTTGTCTACATCTTTGAACACTCAGTGGACAAAATAGCAGAGCAAAGCAGATAAGATGCTTTACTTTTTCTTACCACTGGATAATTCTCTCTCTCATCCCCTTCCTCCTAGCTTTTGCTGATTTAATCTTCAAAAGCTTCTGTCATAGGCAGGATATGTCACAAGCATGAATTGGAACCTAGTTCTTATGACTCTTTTTTTTTTTGGGCCGTGCTGTGTGACATGCAGGACTTTACCCAACCAGGGATCGAACCTGTGCACCCTGCAATGGAGGCGTGGAGTCTTAACCACTGGACCGCCAGGGAAGTCCCTTATGACTCTTAATTGAGTGATTTGTTTTGACTGCACACACAGTTTTCACTTGCCTTAAATTTTTGACTGCCAAGACAGCACAAATATCATTTGATGGAAGCACATGTAAATTATTCTGGGATTAGGGTAGGGGAAAGATGATTTGACAAGCCTGAGGAATGTGCACATGCTACAGGGTCCCAGCTCTGGGGAAGCTTTGCACACTGTGGGAGGCTGCTGAGAGTACACTTTGGAACCAGGAAGGAAAACCACTTTATTCTTATTTTTTTAATATCTTTATTGGAGTATAATTGTGTTACAATGTTGTGTTAGTTTCTGCTGTATAACAAAGTGAATCAGCTATACATATACATATATCCCCATATCTCTTCCCTCTTGCGTCTCCCTCCCACCCTCACTATCCCACCCCTCTAGGTGGTCACAAAGCACCGAGCTGATCTCCCTGTGCTATGCAGCTGCTTCCCACTAGCTATCTATTTTACATTTGGTAGTGTATATATGTCCATGCCACTCTCTCACTTCGTCCCAGCTTACCCTTCCCCCTCCCTGTGTCCTCAAGTCCATTCTCTATGTCTGCGTCTTTATTCCTGTCCTGCCCCTAGGTTCATCAGAACCACTTTTTGTTTTTAGATTCCATATATATGTGTTAACATACAATATTTGTTTTTCTCTTTCTGACATACTTCACTCTGTATGACAGACTCTAGGTCCATCCACCTCACTACAAATAACTCGATTTCATTTTTTTATGGCTGAGTAATATTCCATTGTATATATGTGCCACATCTTCTTTATCCATTCATCTGTGGACACTTAGGTTGCTTCCATGTCCTGGCTATTGTAAATAGTGCTGCAATGAAAATTGTGGTACATGTGTCTTTTTGAATTATGGTTTTCTCAGGGTGTATGCCCAGTAGTGGGATTGCTGGGTCATATGGTAGCTCTACTTTCAGTTTTTTAAGGAACTTCCACACTGTTCTCCATAATGGTTCTATCAATTTACATTCCCATCAACAGCGCAAGAGGGTCCCCTTTTCTCCACACCCTCTCCACCATTTATTGTTTGTAGATTTTTGATGATGACCATTCTGACCCATGTGATGTGATACTTTACTGTGGTAGGAAAACCATTTTACATGGCACGGTCTCTCCAGCACTCTCCTCTGACAAAGCTTAACATTCTGCCAGCTGGTGAGGGAAAAATATTTAAAGGGTCCACATCCATTTTCACAAAACAAATAATGAAGGGTGAATTTGGAAATGGTAGGTAATAAATTGATAATGGGCATGCTATATTTTAAGATGTATTATATGAGGGGTCTAAATTTGCTATATATATTTTTACAACAAATAACTGGGTTTAAAAACAATGTTCATGTTACATATGGACGTTTCAGTTTTGGATAAAAAGGAAAGGAATTTTAACAAATCCTTTTGATTTGATTATTATGAAAACATTCTTTATTTTTTTTTATATATTTCAGATCCATTTCCCTTTTCAGACCAATGAAAGCAAACACTATAAGGACACAGAATGTGTTTCCTTTTTTTTTTTTTAACATCTTCATTGGAGTATAATTGCTTTACAATGGTGTGTTAATTTCTGCTGTATAACAAAGTGAATCAGCTATACATATACATACATATCCATACCTCCTCCCTCTTACTTCTCCCTCCCACCCTACATATCCCACCCCTCTAGGTGGTCACAAAGCACCAAGCTGATCTTCCTGTGCTATGTGGCTGCTTCCCACTAGCTATCTATTTTACATTTGGTAGTGTATATATGTCCATGCCACTCTCTCACTTCGTCCCAGCTTACCCTTCCCCCTCTCCATGTCCTCAAGTCCACTCTCTATGTCTGCATCTTTATTCCTGTCCTGCCCCTAGGTTCATCAGAACCATTGTTGGGTTTTTTTTGGTTTTTTTTTTACAGAATGTGTTTCTTTGATGTCTCTGACTTGTCTAGTTATTCATATTTCTATCTCTGCACAATGAATAATGTAAAAGATCTTCTAGTCTTTCTCCACAGAGAATAATAGCTAATAATTGAGAGCTTGTGCGTTTATAAACACAGTATTTTATAACATTCTCTGTGATTTTTCAATTATATAAATTTTTATAAATTTTGAGAATTACCTAATATTTTGAATATTCTCAAATTTTTGTATTTTTCATTTTTGGCTTTGAATATTGTAGAGAGCTCAATGCTATTATTGAGTTCTGTTACATATTAACATATCTAGATTGTTTCAGTCAGAGTAAATTAAAATATGCTGGGTGGCAGACAACTCCAAATTGCAGTGGTTTAACACAACAAGAGTTTGTTTCTCTAATTAAAAATTTACATGCAAAAAGATGAATACAGGCCCATACCTCACAGTATACACAAAAATTAACTCAAATGGATCATAGACTTAAATGTAAGAGCTAAACCTATAAAACTTCCATGAGAAAACATAATAGAAAATCTTTGTGATCTTGGGTCAGGCAAAGAGTTCTTAGCTATAACATCAAAAGCATATGGCATTGAAAAAAGATCCATTGAACTTTATCAAAATTAAGAAACTTTTGTGCTTCAAAAGACACCATTAGAATATTACTCAGCCATCAAAAGAAACTAAATTGAGTTATTTGTAGTGAGGTGGATGGACCTAGAGTCTGTCATACAGAGTGAAATATGTCAGAAAGAGAAAAGCAAATACTGTATGCTAACACATATTTATGGAATCCAAAAAAATTTTTTTAATTGTTCTGAAGAACCTAGGGGCAGGACAGGGATAAAGACGCAGACATAGAGAATGGACTTGAGGACACGGGGAGGGGGAAGGGTGAGCTGGGACGAAGTGAGAGAGTGGCATGGACATATATACACTACCAAATGTAAAATAGATAGCTAGTGGGAAGCAGATGCATAGCACAGGGAGATCAGCTCCATGCCTTGTGACCACCTAGAGGGGTGGGATAGGGAGGGTGGGAGGGAGTCGCAAGAGGAAGGAGATATGGGGATATATGTATACATATAGCTGATTCACTCTGTTATGAAGCAGAAACGAACACACCATTGTAAAGCAATTATACTCCAATAAAGGTGTTTAAAAAAAGTGGTTAAAAGATTTGAATATATGTTTCACCAAACAAGATATAAGAATGGCTAATAAGCACATGAAAAGATGCTCAACATCATTAGCCATTAGGGAAATACAGATTGAAACCATGAAAGGAAACGACTTCACTCCCACTGGAGTCAGTAAAATAAAAAAGATAGACAATAACAAGTATTGGTGAGGATGTGGAGAAATCAGAACTCTCTCTCATTGCTTACACTTTGGAAAACACTTTGGCAGTATCTCAAAAGCTTAAACATAAACTTACCATACAATGCAGCAATTCCACTTCTAGGAATCGATCCAAGAAAAGTAAAAACAAGTATCTACACAAGACTTGTACACAAATATTCATAGCATCATTATTCATAATAGCCCCAAACTGGAAACAATTCAAATGTGCATCAACTGGTGAATGAATAAACAAAATATGGCACATTCATACAATGGAGTACTATTCAGCAATGAAAAGGAAAGAACTAGAGATACATGGTACAATGTGGATGAACCTCAAAAACATTGTGCTGAGTGAAAGAAGTCAGACCAAAAGACGACATACTGTGTGAGTCCATTTATGAAATGGCCAGAAAAGGCATTTCTATGGAGACAGATAACAGATTGCCTGAGTTTGGAAGTCAGAACAAGGATTGATTGCAAACAGGCATAATGAATTCTTTTAGGGTGATGGAAACATCCTAAAACTGGATTGTGGTGATGGTTGCACAACTTTAGTCTCTGCTTGTGGCATTTTTCACAGAACTGGAACAAAAAATTTCTCTATTTGTATGGAAACACAAAAGACCCCGAATAGCCAAAGCAATCTTGAGAACGAAAAACGGAGCTGGAGGAATCAGGCTTCCTCACTTCAGACTATACTACAAAGCTACAGTAATCAAGACAGTATGGTACTGGCACAAAAACAGAAAGATAGATCAATGGAACAGGATAGAAAGCCCAGAGATAAACCCACGCACATATGGTCACCTTATCTTTGATAAAGGAGGCAGGAATGTACAGTGGAGAAAGGACAGCCTCTTCAATAAGTGGTGCTGGGAAAACTGGGCAGGTACATGTAAAACTATGAGATTAGATCACTCCCTAACACCATACACAAAAATAAGCTCAAAATGGATTACAGACCTAAATGTAAGGCCAGAAACTAACAAACTCTTAGAGGAAAACATAGGCAGGACACTATGACATAAATCACAGCAAGATCCTTTTTGACCCACCTCCTAGAGAAATGGAAATAAAAACAAAAATAAACCAATGGGACCTAATGAAATTTCAAAGCTTTTGCACAGCAAAGGAAACCATAAAGAAGACCAAAAGACAACCCTCAGAATGGGAGAAAATATTTACAAATGAAGCAACTGACAAAGGATTAATCTCCAAAATTTACAAGCAGCTCATGCAGCTTAATAACAGAAAAACAAACAATCCAATCCAAAAATGGGCAGAAGACCTAAATAGACATTTCTCCAAAGAAGATATACAGACTGCCAATAAACACATGAAAGGATGCTCAACATCACTAATCACTAGAGAAATGCAAATCAAAACTACAATGAGATATCTTCTCACACCAGTCAGAATGGCCATCATCAAAAAATCTAGAAACAATAAATGCTGGAGAGGGTGTGGAGAAAAGGGAACCCTCTTGCACTGTTGGTGGGAATGTAAATTGATGCAGCCACTGTGGAGAACAGTATGGAGGTTCCTTAAAAAACTACAAATAGAACTACCATATGACCCAGCAATCCCACTACTGGGCATATACCCTGAGAAAACCAACATTCGAAAAGAGTCATGTACCAAAATGTTCATTGCAGTTCTATTTACAATAGCCCGGAGATGGAAACAACCTAAGTGTCCATCATCAGATGAGTGGATAAAGAAGATGTGGCACATATATACAATGGAATATTACTCGGCCATAAAAAGAAACGAAATTGAGCTATTTGTGATGAGGTGGATAGACCTAGAGTCTGTCATACAGAGTGAAGTAAGTCAGAAAGAGAGACACAAATACCGTATGCTAACACGTATATATGGAATTTAAGAAAAAAAAATGTCATGAAGAACCTAGGTGTAAAACAGGAATAAAGACACAGACCTACTAGAGAATGGACTTGAGGATATGGGGAGGGGGAAGGGTAAGCTGTGACAAAGGGAGACAGAGGCATGGACATATATACACTACCAAACTTAAGGTAAATAGCTAGTGGGAAGCAGCCGCATAGCACAGGGAGATCAGCTCAGTGCTTTGTGACCACCTGGAGAGGTGGGATAGGGAGGGTGGGAGGGAGGGAGATGCAAGAGGGAAGAGATATGGGAACATATGTATATATATAACTGATTCATTTTGTTGTAAAGCAGAAACGAACACACCATTGTAAAGCAATTATACTCCAATAAAGATGAAAAAAAATTATTTATTTTTTATACAGCAGGTTCTTATTAGTTATCTAGTTTATACATATTAGTGTATATATGTCAATTCCAATCTCCCAATTAGTCCCCCCACCCCCAATTTCCCCCCTTGGTGTCCATACGTTTGGTCTCTACATCTGTGTCTCTATTTCTGCCTTGCAAACTGGTTCATCTGTACTATTTTTCTAGGTTCCACATATGTGCGTTAATATACGGTATTTGTTTTTCTCTTTCTGACTTACTTCACTCTGTAAAAATATATATATTAAAATTTTTTTAATTTATTTTTGGCTGCTTTGGGTCTTCATTGCTGCACGTGGGCTTTCTCTAGTTGTGGTGAGCGGGGCTACTCTTCGTTGTGGAGCACGGGCTCTAGGTACAAGGGCTTCAGTAGTTGTGGCTCGCGGGCTCTAGAGTGCAGGCTCAGTAGTTGCGGCGCACAGGCTTAGTTGCTCCGTGGCATGTGGTATCTTCCCGGACCAGGGCTCGAACCCGTGTCCCCTGCATTGGCAGGCAGATTCTTAACCACTGTGTCACCAGGGAAGTCCCCAGAAATTCCTACGACCACAGTTACAGGAATTTTTTTTACTGTGCCTCCCTCAGTGCCCTTTATTCCCTGAGCACCTGGCTTCCTCAAATTAAATGATTGCCCTCTTGTACTTATATGTTTACATAGGCAAATAGCAAGCTTTTCTTTTTTAAATTTCAAAAAGACAGGCATCATTGACTTCTCTAATATATAAGAAATTAGAACACTTTCGTGTGGCTAAAGAAGCCAAAAGTTATACTAGTAAGTGGAAATTATAGGAAGGCAGATTGTACATCTATACAAGGAATAACTTTCTAGTTATTAGTGTTTGTGAAATTGAAATGACTGCCTCTGAGGTACTGAACCACAGAAGATGTTGAAGCTGAGGGTTGCTGACCACTTGAGAGAAATGTTGAGGAGAATTTAGACCAAATGTTCTCTAAAACTGATATTCTGTGACTAGGCTTAGATGCACAGCAAATATACCTGTTTGTGTAATATCTTTATCCATTTTTGGACTGCATCTACTTTTTTTAAAGTTAAACTCTACTCAACCAAAAAGTGTGAAGGGCATTGAAGATATATTTTTGAGAAACTATGTTATCACAGAGTTCAAAATGAAACTTGAAGGGTAGCAGATAGACTGAAGCTGTCTTCTTAAACAGATTGAAAAACATGGTACTAATTATCCCTGTGATGTAATATGACACAAAATATAAAATGATTTTTAAAATATTTTGACAAAGTTATAAACAAAGGTCCCTCATGTGGCTACTAAGAGGAGCTGGGTTTTATCTAAGTAGAAGTCACAGAGACAAGCATGCACTCTCTGTCTGTCACTTGGAACCTCTGTCGGCAGCTAAGGGTCTGCCCTAGTATGAAAAAGTTCTGTATTCCTAAAATAAACCACTTTGCACGAAATTATTCTCAGATTTCATCACAATTAGTAAGGATTTGCAAAGCAAATAAACAGAGAAACCTTTCATCGTCAGGGAAAAATAGTCCGAAAATCTTCTATATAAGCAGCTTCTGATAGGAAGGAATTTGGGGCTGGACAATAATCGCCGAACAAGATATAATTCTGACATCCAGGGTCTTTTCCGCGCTGAATGAAATTCGAACAGCAGGTCTCAGGGTGAAGATAAGAGATTTTCTCCACAGAAGGGATACTGGCAAGGCAAGACGTAGCGAGCACCGTCCTATTTCTCAGGAACAGAACATGCAGCGTGAAAGTTGGACACTATCTTCCCTCTGCAACACAAACAGCAGCAGTACAGCCTAGGGTCCCAAGCTCAGCGTTCACTATTGTGTTAGCGCCGGCGGCGGAAGGACTTAGCCCCACCGCAAAGTTAAAGAGTCCTTCTTTGTTCAGTCCCTGCCGCGGACGCAGGGCACGGTGTTCTTCCGCGCTTACCACACAGTCTCCGCCCCCTCGCGGCTCTGGAGAGCTGCCATTCGGTCCCGGAGTCTCTCTGCGCTCCCAGAATGCACCGGCAGTCCGCGGGAAACCAAAATGGCGAAGGGTTGTAGTGAAGTGGGCTGTGTTTGAGGCCGGTGTAAGAACGCTCACTCTCTCCCCCCCCAACCTTCGTCCCCAGGTCCTCGGTTTGTGCGTGTGTATGTGCGGGGTGCCTGGTGGGGCGGGTGCCCGGTAAGTGCTCGGACTCGCAGGGGAAGCGCCCACGGGGTCGTGATTGGTTGTTTTTTCCTGTATGAAGCGGTTGGCACCACTGAAGTGACCGAATGAGGTGAGAGACCTTGGCCTGGGAACCAGGCTCTTCCGGAGGAGGTGGAGGGGGTGGGGAGGAGGAAGAAAGGAAGCAAGTATAAAAGGGAAAGATGGAGGCTCGAGGTGGGGGTGGGGGCTCCAGTGTACGTATGGGGGTGCCTTGCATATGTCGAAAAGAATGGATGGAAAGGGGCAGTCAGTTGGGTGTTGGAGAAAATAGGGACTAAAGGAGTGAGCAGGGCGTTGGGGAAGTCGGTTGGAGGAACAAGATGAAACGTTGAGACGGGGAAGCTGTGTTTGGAGGGGCAGGAAGGAACCTTGGGGGCGGGAGACGGTTGGAGGGGCAGGATGAACCTGGTGATGAGGGGGTGGGGAACCGAAGGGAGGAGCCGTGAGGAAATGGGGACTGAGGGAGATGAGGGGGACCAGAGTGCAGGGGTTGCCTGGGACCTTAGGGGCCGCAAAGGGAAGTAGCAGCATGAAACGGGAGGGTGGTGGAATTGTATGGAATTGGAGTATGGGGGTAGAGTAGAAGGGCAGGATGGAGTAGGAGGATAAGGGGAACACTAAGTAGAACGTGAGAACAAACCCTGAAAGCTTAAGGGGAAGAAGTGGAAGGGAAAGTGTGAGATGGGGGAGAGGTACCTTATATTCGGAGCCCACCAAAAATTTGAGACAGTTTTCTGTTTAATTAAATCTAACTCGTATGCCTGCTTGGATGTAGATTTGTAGTATTGTATTCATTTTTACAACTGAGGTACTCACGGTTGAAGGGATTTTAACTAATTTGCCAAGATTTCTTAACATGTTTTAATAGTGCCAGAACTCTTAACTATGTGTTTTACAGTCTGGCGTCCTTGGTTGCTAGAATTTTTCTTTGGAAGCAGCTAGAGGGAACAGATGGATTTATCGGGGTGATTTGACGAACTGTGAGGGTTCCTGAACAATGGGTAAAGGGATATGGAATGCTATTCTATTCTTTAAAACATTGAACTTTGGTTAAAGATAGAACCCATTTACTAATTCAAATATATAAACCTAGGTAGACCTGTGTATAACGTAAGAAAGCACCATGTGAGGTCAGTATAGAACTAGAAATATGTAAATAGTGCCTGATTTAATTTGACTCCAGATGCTCCGGTAGTAGTAACTTTCTCCTTCAGATTGATTCCAGGTGACCCTTCTGTACACTTTGCCTATAGGCTGGTTTCAATTTCCATGTTTTCATTCTCCCTTGAGAATTTCTTTTTTGAGCAGTGGATTGCAAAGACAGTGAATTTAAAAGTATTTAATGTGGGTAAAATAAAATGTACTTAAATTATTGAGTGACCTTTTCAGAGGTTTGAAATGCTTTAAATGGAGCCATTTTGACGAACAGCTGTAAGTGCCCAGTAGTTTTGGCAAGGAAAGAGCTGATTTTAAATGTCTTTTCTATTCTTGATATTTGGAATGTTATTCACACTCCAAGCATTTGTAGTGATAGCTTGCAAAGGGAATACAAGGTGAAACTTTTTTTTTTAGGTTCCTAATATAAAAATCTATTTGAATTCATATTTTAAATTTGCTCGCCTTCATTTTTTTTAAGTGCTAAAAATATTCTGAAGTATTTGAATTAAGAGTGCACCTGTTTCCTGATAACTGCATATTCATGTCAATGGGCATTAACGGAAATCTATACCTATCATGATGAAATGCACACACAATTTTAGAACTAGAAGTATAGAAATCATCTGGTTAAACTTTTTTTCTAGATGAAACAAAATATATTTAATTATGCTTTTAATTGTGCCTGTTACCTCAAAGCTCAGTTAGGAAAGGAATTTTATCCTTTGTATTTTGCTGTGGGTCATAAGTTCTTTGATGTCATGGATTATAAATATACCTTTTCATTAGATCTTTGACTGAAAGGATAATTTGCTTTATTTGTATTTCAGCATAATCTTTACATCTGACTTTAGGAAACTGGCAGTATAGTGATAATCTATTTTAACAGATGGGGAAATTTGCCTCTGAGCAGTTGCCATGGCCAACATCTGTAGCTTGGTGGTTCTGAAAGTAAAATTTAATTGCAGCTTTAGTTAGTCTAAACTTCCGTGAATGATACTCCTTGGTTGATATTTTTATGCTTTGTTTCCCGTGTTCTTCAAGATTTGTTTCTTGCAGCAAAATACAGTATAGCAATCCTAAATTGGAATATGGTAGTTTCTCTTTGGATGTTTTTTATGTATTCGAGTAGTGTTGTCCAATAGAACTTTCTGCAATGATGGCAGTTATCTATATCTGCTGTATCCAGTATGATAGCCATGGGCCAATGTGGTGTTGAACGCTAGAAATGTAACTGGTGAGGCTGATAATTGAATTTATTTCATTAAAACTAAAATTTAAATGGCCATATGTGGCTGCTGTATTGGACAGCACAGTATTGCATCCATTTATTAGGCATTGTCACACCCATCAACCATGGAAACCACAGGAACTAAGGAACTGTCTTTGAACTAAGGAGATTCAGAACTATCTTTGAACTAGGGAGAGTCAAGTTCTCTTTGTACATTTTTAAGATGAAGTAATCTTCATTTTTGCCACGCATCACGTCTTCTGTCATTTCTCTGTTTTCATATAACATTGCAAAAGAATAGTGAAGGTATCAATGTCTCTGGTCTTTTTAAGATGTAAGTTTCTTTTTCCTTTGTCAAAAACAACAAAAATGGATTTTAGGAAAATTAGTTTACCTTGTTATTTTAAAAAATTTATTTTGTTATTTTTACTCAAAAAATTTCAAACACATACAAAGTGAATAGAAGTATAATGAACTGTTTTGTATCCATGCTTGTTTCATCTGTACTTCTACCCCCCCACTCCTTTGTTTTTATTATTTTTTAAAGTTTTTTGAGGGAAAATTTACACATCTTGAAGATCTTAACTCTACACTTTTAATAATAGTTTAATTGAGATATAATGCATGTATTATATTTATATATACATAACTCACATGTATATACCCTTTTAAGTTATAATTCAGTGATTTTTAGTATATTCAGAGTTGCACAACCGTCACCATTATCTAATTTCAGAGCATTTTATTACTCCAGAATGAAAGTCTGTATCCATTAGTAGTCAGTCACTCTCCATTCCTCCCTACCTGGGCCAACCACTAATCTACTTTTTGTGTTTATATTTGTCTGTCTTGGACATTTCATATGAATGGACTCATACATTTTTGTGGCCTTTTGTGTTTGGCTTCTTTCACCTAGCGTAATGTTTTCAGAGTATATCCATGTTGTAGCACATATCAGTACTTCCTTTTTATGGCTAAAATAGATTTCATTGTATGTACTACATTTTGTTTATTCATTCATCAGTTGATTGACATTGTTTTTCCCCACTTTTTGGCTATTATGAATAATGCTACTATAAACATAACATGTACAGGGTTTGTATGGACACGTGCTTCCATTTCTCTTGGGTATGTAGCTAGGAGTGGAATTGCTGGGTCAGGTGATACCTCTGTGTTTAATGTTTTGAGGAAATGTCAAGCCATTTTCCAAAGACCCTGCACCCTTTTACAGCCTCACCAGCAACTATGAGGGTTACAGTTTCTCCACATCCTTGCTTGTACTTGTCTGTCTTTTTGATCATAATCATCCTAGTGGGTGTGCAGTGGTATCTCCTCGTGGTTTTGATTTACATTACCCCGATGGGTAATGTTGTTGAGCATGTTTTGTAGTTATTGACCTGTTGTGTACCTTCTTTGAAGAACTGTCTATTCAGGTCCTTTGCCTATTTAAAAAAAAATTGGATTATTTCTCTTTTTACTGAGAGTTGTAAGCATTCTTTGTATATTTTGGATACAAGTCCCTCATCAGATGTATGATGTGCAGTTATTTTCTACTGTGGGTTGTCTTTTCACTTGATGGTGTCCTTTGTTTTTTTTTTTTTTTTGGCAGTACGCGGGCCTCTCACTGTGGCCTCTCCCGTTGCGGAGCACAGGCTCCGGACGCGCAGGCTCAGCGGCCGTGGCTCATGGGCGCAGCCGCTCCGCGGCATGTGGGATCCTCCCAGACCGGGGCACAAACCCGTGTCCCCTGCGTCGGCAGGCGGACTCTCAACCACTGCGCCACCAGGGAAGCCCCCGTTTTTTTTTTTTTTTTTTGGCGGATGATGTCCTTTGAAGCACAGAAGTTTTTAATTTTGATGAAGTTTAATTTATCCCTTTTTCTTTTTTTGCTTGTGTTTTTGATGTCATATGTAAGAAACCATTGCCTAATTCCAGTACTTTTTTTTTTTTTTTTTTTTTTTGCGGTACGTGGGCCTCTCACTGCTGTGGCCTCTCCCGTTGTGGAGCGCAGGCTCCGCGGCCATGGCTCACAGGCCCAGCCACTCCGCGGCATGTGGGATCCTCCCGGACCGGGGCACGAACCCGTGTCCCCTTCATCGGCAGGTGGACTCTCAACCACTGCGCCACCAGGGAAGCCCTTCAGTACGGTTCTGAAAAATGGATATAACTGTGTTTCTCATAAGCCTATCATGGTGTAGAATACTTCTCTCTAGGAAGCTCACATGTAGCCTTTCTCAGTCTTCCCTCTCCCTAGTTACTGTTCACTTTAATTTTGAATAGAACTTTATATAATGGAATCATTCAGTATGCATATCTGTTAAAATTTTTGTTTCATGAAACTAGAACTGCAGTCTTAGCTTGAAAAATCCCATTATGCAAAGGATATTGTAGTAGTGGCTTAAGAATCTTACATTATGTGGTGACAATCCTAACCAGTACTTCGTGTAACATGAGGTTTTTTTTAATGGCTTATGAAGACAGTTCTCTTATTTTGAATGGATAAAGCTGAGTAGGGACTTAATGAGTATTTACTTCCAAATGTTGCCTAAGATGAGGATTTAAAAATTAAGGGCACAGGGCAATGTGAGGGATCCTTGTGATGATGGAAATATTGGTATCAAATATTTTTGGTTGTGATATTATTCTGTAGTATAAAATGCTAAATCAAAGATGCTTCCACTTGGTAAGAGTTACATGGAATTTATTATTTCTTACAACTGCATATAAATCTACAATTATCACAAACTAAAATGTTTGATTAAAAAATAAAAGTTAGGGGGACAAAAGTGGACCAAAGCAGGCGTAGCAAGAACAGGTCAAATTGGTTTGGTTTCGGTCAGTCAGGTTCTAAAAACAAACTAAAGATGCGCGTTTGTTTTTCTCTACCCTTACTAGTGAAGTTTACATTGCAGGAAAAGCTCCCACAATTTTTTTAAGTTGTAGTGGGGGGTGGAGTGGAAAGACACAGGTGTCTACTGGAAAGTACTGAATGTATACTCAGAAGATTGGGGTCTTTGTTTAATCTGCTAGATCCGCAGCAGTTTTAGTTTCTTTACCTGTAAAATGGGGATGTTACCCACATGTGTTACTCACAGGATTGTTGGGAGGGTCAAGAAGGAAAATAAAGGAGAAAGCACTTTATAAACTCTAGGTGCAGTGTAATTGGTTAGTATTATTTTCCAGAATCTTTTCCCAGAAGAGTTGTTGTATAGAACAAGAGAATCAGGTATACCTGTAATGAAACCTATGCACTAAAAACATCTTCTACAACTTTCCTCTCTAGATGATGAGTATGTCTAATACTGAATGAATAAATTATTTTGCCCTGTTCATAATTATTGACTTCAGACATGTACAGCGTAAACTGCCATGTACGCTGTTGAGTATAATATATTTAGAAGTGTTATTGAACCAGATGTTGAATTTTTTAAAACCATATTTTGTTAGAATTTGAAAATACTGGCCCTTGGTGTTTTGGGATGACCAGTGCTGATAGATCTAATTGATCTAAGATAAGCACCCATAGAGCTATCAATAAAAAACCGAAAAACAAACCAAAACTAACAAGACCAGTTTCTTAGAACTCATACCCTAGAGATTCTGATTTGAGAGATTTGGTACAGGCTTTTATATACATTTGTGTTTAAAATTTTTTCCCACTTGATTTTGTTTTGCAGCCAGGGTTAAGAAGTACTAAATTTTGTTCTAGGGTCAAGTTTAGAAACTTACCACTTCTTATTAAAACATTACTAAGAGCTATACAAAGGAAAGACTAATAATAGGCATGTTTTTCATACTTGAAATGAAAAAGAAAAATATTTTAGTAGTATTTCCATCACACTCATTTAAAATCTTTTAAATAAGTGGTTAATAAAGTAGTTAATGGAACTTTGTAGTCTGGGAACCTTGTGAACCTGTTAAATGTTTTATAAAATTGCATTTAGGTGTTGTGAGATAGAGAATTCTCCTTTCAGGGAAGCGTTTAAACAGAGGCTAGATGATCATCTTATTTAGGGATATTATAAGGAGGGATTTTTTTTTTTTCATTAGCTAGGAAGTAAATGACCTTCTAGGAACTTTCTGAAACTAAAATAAGTTTCTAGATTATAATGAAAACAATGGGCATTCTTTTTCCTTTAGGTTGATGAGAATTGTCAAGGGGGATAAAATCCTTCCCCAAGTCAAGTTTCTCCTGAATGTCCTGTTTTCTATTTTTTCAGTCTTTTCCACTTTATGTCTAAATTCATCTCTTAGATTTTTCTTTTTCAAAAACAGCCTGCAGAATATGATGTTTTTCAGTTTTTTTGTTTCAAGAGTTTTATTGCTGTTCATTAGAGAGGAACAAACAAAAAGTGGTTATTTGCAAAGATTAAAAATTTAGAATATCCTTACAGAATTCACTAGTGCAGTGATTCTCAAATTTGATTCTCAAATTTTTTGGTCTTAGGACCCCTTTACAGTCTTAATTCTTGAGGACCCCAAGAATTAAAAAATGAGAATACATATGTGCACACCCCATTAATCTTAAGAGTGAAATCATCACATATCATTTAGTCCCTGGAAAATTCCACTCTACAATTCTGGGAGAATGAGTGAAAAAGGCACATAATGTCTTAATATTATTTTGAAACTAGCTAGGACTTTGTAGAGCTCATAGATCCCCAGGTACCGTTGAGACCTGCTTCTTCAGTCTACTCTTTCTTTAGGGAGTTAGGGTGGTTTTATGCATTGCAGGGTGTTTAGCATTCCTGGCTTCTCTCCTTAAGCAGATTTTTGTCTCTTCTTGGAAAAAATTTGAGGCTCTCAAACATGAACTGCTTCAGGACAGGAATAAAGACGCAGACGTAGAGAATGGACTTGAGGACACGGGGAGGGGGAAGGGTAAGCTGGGACAAAGTGAGAGAGTAGCATTGACATATATACACTACCAAGTGTAAAATAGATAGCTTGTGGGAAGCAGCTGCATAACACAGGGAGACCAGCACAGGGAGATCAGCTCCATGCTTTGTGACCATCTAGAAGGGTGGGATAGTGAGGGTGGGAGGGAGACGCAAGAGGGAGGGGATATGGTGATGTATGTATACATACAGCTGATTAACTTTGTTATGCAGCAGAAACTAACACAACATTGTAAAGCAATTATACTCCAATAAAGATGTTAAAAAAAACAACAAAAAACCCACCATGAACTGCTTCAACTTCCTATCTTCACATCTACCAACTTAACTATAAATGTATCCAAACTGACATGAAAAGAAATGTACCTTCTTTGATTCAAGACTAGTCTTTCCCTTAAAGATTCAATTTCTCTGACTTGTGTTTTCAGTTATCTTTTGATATCCTCCTTTCATATTAGAAACATGGTCAAGACTTTTCATACTTAAAAACAGAAAAAGCCATTCACCTTAACCTTGTATCCTTATCCAGATGTTTGTAGCCCTCTCTCCTTTATGTAGCCAAGCTCTGAAAAAATAGTTTCAACTTCAGCTCTCATTTAAACTTTTATTAATAAAGATATATATATGATACACTCATTGTAGAAAATTTAAATATTAAAAAACTTTAAAAAGTAATCTATATCACTCAGCTACCAAAAATGCCTTTTTTAGTCTCATTGCCTTCTTTTTAAGCATATTTTTCACTTATGCTAAACACTTAAAAATTTCCTTTAGTGGGGTAATGCATGTAGTTGACCAAAAATATCAGAGTATAGAAACAGAAGGATTTAAATGAACAGCTACAGTCCTCAGGCCTCCTGAGTCCTGCTTTGAGAGGGAATTATTTTATTTTTAAGTGTTATATTCCTTTGTTCTGCTCATTGTCTCCATAATGCTAAGTGATACTTTTATACTACTATTTTTTTTTTTTTTTTTTTTTTGCGTTACGCGGGCCTCGTCACCGTTGTGGCCTCTCCCGTTGCGAGCACAGGCTCCGGACGCGCAGGCTCAGCAGCCATGGCTCACGGGCCCAGCCGCTCCCCGGCATGTGGGATCTTCCCGGACCGGGGCACGAACCCGTGTCCCCTGCATCAGCAGGCGGACGCTCAACCACTGCGCCACCAGGGAAGCCCTTATTCTACTATTTGATTTACTCACTTTAGACATTTTGCTGTATAAAGACATAAAGATTATGCTGTGATAAAGATTCAGTTAACTTATGCCCTACATTTCTTTTCTTTTCCCCTTTCCAGTTTTTGGGTTTTCTACTGGTTAGTTCCTTAACTTTAAACTTAAACCTTTTTTCATATCCCATCAGTTTTGGACTTTATTCCTCCACCTCGTAAGGCAAGTATTATTAAAGTCCCTTCCTTTGCCTTGGTTTCTCTTCCTCCTTCCACTGCTCAATTTTTGTCATTTTCACATTGCTTTTCTGTTTTAAATTTTGAAAACATTTAATATTCTCTTCTTAGCCATAATTATCTGTCTTGTTTATAGTTGATTCTAAAGGTTGAAGATTAATAAGCAGCTTTTATATGATCTTGACCAAGTAAATATTATCGTCTGCTGTGCTGGATAGAACCATGATTACAGTTCCTTTCTTGTAACACTTTTTTCCCTTAAAATTTCTAACACTTTTTCATGTTTTCTCTGCCTTTGTCTTATCTGTAAATTTTTCTGGTGTCTTAAACTGTCTTAAACTGTCTAGTTTGTTAATCTTCCTTTTTCCTCAAACACCACTCTTTGGAACCTTTTTTTTTTTCTTTCTTTTTCTTTTTCTGGTCCAGACTAGTTGTGCTCTAGATTTTTTTCATGGCTGCCATTGTGGGGATTCTCTCTGTTGCTCTCTTGGGTTGGGTGCACTGTTTCCTGCATCCCATGTTTTTTCTTTCTTGGGGGATATTTCCTCACTTTACTAGAGCCAAATCCTCAAATCTTGGTTTAAGATCTTAACATTTATTTTATATGCTTTCATTTTTTTCAAATTTAGTTTGGTTCATTGGGATTCTAGTTTGAACTTTATTTTTCTTCACAATTTTGAGGCAGTCCATTATCTTCTAGAATCTTAACTCTAATTCTGCTTCTCATTCTTTTGTTAGGTAACTTGATTTTTCTCTTCGGAAGCTTATTGAGTCTTCTGTTTTCAGTGTTATGCAATTTCATGCAAATTTAGGGTTTTTGAAAATCAGTACTTTGAAAGTCCTATCATTTTGAAGATTTTTGTCTCCTTTCAACCTTGGGAAATTTTATTATTATTTAAAAAATAATATTCCCTCACACCTGTTAGATTGGCTCTTACCAAAAAGACAAGAAATAACAAGTGTTGGTGAGGATGTAGCGAAAAGGAATCCTTGGGCACTGTTGGTAGGAATGTAAATTGGTGCAGCCACTATGAAAAACAGTATGGTGGTTCCTCAAAAAATTAAAAATAGGACTACCATATGATCCAGCAGTTCCATTTCTGGGTATTTATTTCAAGAAAACGGAAACACTAACTCGAAAAGATACCCAGTTGACCTAGAATGACACAGGTTTGAAGTGTGCGGATTCACCTTTATGTGGATTTTTTTCCCACAAATATAGTACCTGTATTTTCATTTTACAGGTCTTTAAATTAACTAAGTGTGGGGGGAAAGTTTGTGTTTGATTAGAGATCACAGTATGTGGAATCAGAAGAACTAGGATTTGATTATGATTCTATCCAAGACTATTTCAGTTTCCTGACCTTGGATGAGTCATTTATCAGTTCCTTTGTTTTTGAGGCAGAGATAGCAGCACTCAGATTTTGACTCTGCATTGGGGTGGGGGTGGGGGGTTGGTTGTTGCCCCTAACCTCCTACTTGTTCAAGGGTCAACTGTATATACCTTCCATGTTCATTGCAGCATTATTTATAATAGCAAAGACCTGGAAGCAACCTGAGTGTCTATCGGTGGATGAATGGATAAAGAAAATGAGGTAGGGATGTGTATGTGTGTGTGTCATGGAATATTATTCAGCCATAAAAAAGAATGAGATGTTGCAGTTTGTGACAACATGGTGACTGGACCTTAAGGGCATTATGCTAAGTAAAATAAGTCAGACAGAGAAAGACAAATACTGTATGATCTCACTTATATGTGGAATCTAAAACAGGACAACAACCAAAAAACCCAAGCTCAGATACATAGAACAGATTGGTGGTTGCCGGAGTTGTGGGCTGTGGGTGTGGGTTGGACAAAATGGTTGAAGGGGGTCAACAGGTACAAATTTCCAGTTATAAAGTTATGGGGATGTAATGTACAGCATAGTGACTGTAGTTAGTAATACTCTATTGCGTATTTGAAAGTTGAGTAGATCTTAAAAGTTTCATACAGGAGAAAAAATTGTAACTGGTAACTGGTGTTAACTAGACTTATTGCTAACTGATGTTATAAGACTTTTGTTGTCATTTCACAATATATATAAATATCAAATCATATTGTATACAGGAAACTAATATAGTGTATTTCAATTGTATCTCAATGTGAAATAAATATTAACTAGTAAAAATAAAAAGGTGCCGTGGAAATATATTTCTAGATATGGAAAGATGTTTCAAATATACTGTTAAATTGTAAAAAAAAAAAAAAGAAAAAAAGAAAAAAGGCATGTTATGAGCAGTATGCAAAGTAGACCTAATTTTTAGAGATGAAAATATACACGTAGATCAAAAAAATTTTTTTGGTTCTGTGCATTATCTCTTTATTGAGGGCCTCTTTTCTTTTTTTCTTCTTCTTTTTTTTTTTTTTTTTTTTTTTTTTTTTTTGCGGTACGCGGGCCTCTCACTGTTGTGGCCTCTCCCGTTGCGGAACACAGGGTCCGGACGCGCAGGCTCCGCGGCCATGGCTCACGGGCCCAGCCGCTCCGCGGCACGTGGGATCCTCCCAGACCGGGGCACGAATGCATGTCCCCTGCATCAGCAGGCGGACTCTCAACCACTGCGCCACCAGGGAAGCCCTCTTTTCTTTTATATTCTCCATTTCCTTGATCATTTACCCGCCCCCCAATAATCTGGGGATATTTTCATTGACTTATTTTTCCAGTTCAATTAAAGATTTTTTTAAAATCATATTTTTAATTTCAGGAGCTCATTCTTGGATTCTGATTGTTCCTTTTTTACATCATCATGTTTTCAATGTTTGGATGCAACACATCCTTAATTTTTTTCTATGTATATTAATTAGACTTTATTTGTTTATTTTGGCTGCAGCTTACAGTATCTTAGTTCCCTGACCAGGGATGGAACCCAGGGCCCTGGCAGTGAAAGTGCTAAGTCCTAACTACTGGACTGCCAGGGAATTCCCATAGACTTTATTTTATTTTATTTTTTTGGTGGGTTTTTTTGGTTTCTTTTTGCGGTACGCGGGCCTCTCACTGTTGTGGCCTCTCCCGTTGCGGAGCACAGGCTCCGGACGCGCAGGCTCAGCGGCCATGGCTCACGGGCCCAGCCACTCCGCAGCACGCGGGATCCTCCCGGACCGGGGCACGAACTCGTGTCCCCTGCATCGGCAGGCGGACTCGCAACCACTGCGCCACCAGGGAAGCCCCATAGACTTTATTTTTTAAGTTCTCTGTTCCTGGATTGTTTCCTTTGTAATCTGTTTTCTTGGGCTTTGTCTTTTATATTGTAGTTTTTCAATATTATTAAATCAGGAGGCAATACATGCTTGGGTACCTGGCATGGCTGGGTTTAATTCATGATGAAATGTGGATAGCTAGCTCCCTTCTGCTTCCCATGTTCCAGAATGTGAAAGGCATTGGGACACCAGCACTCATTCACCCTTCTTAGTTCTTTTCAGGCACTCTCCTTGTGAGTTGAACCCTCACTTTTTTTTTTTTTTCCTTCCTTTGCTCCCAAAGCCAGCAGCTGGTCATACCAATGATGGTTAGATGTAGAGGAGGCAGCCAATTCTTGAGATGCTGCTCAAGAATGGTGACATCTCAGGAACATGGGGAGGTATATTTTAAAATAGTCCCTTCCTCCCCTCAGTAAAAGGGGGAAGGGGAGTAGAAATGAAAGGAAAGAGAACTAACTAATGCTGTAGTGCAGCAGTCCTGGACCTTTTTGGCACCAAGGACCAGTTTCGTGGAAGACAATTTTTCCACGGACCAGGGTGGGTGGGTGGGTGGGGGATGGTTTGTGGATGATTCAAGCGCATTATATTTAATGTGCACTTTATTTCTATTATTATTACATTGTAGTATATAATGAAATAATTATACAGCTTACAATAATGCAGAGTTGGAGCCCTGAGCTTGTTTTCCTGCAACTAGATGGTCCCATGTGGGGGTGATGGGAGACAGTGACACCCGAAGTGTGTTGCTTCTGTCCATTCTACTCTGTAATCTTGTTTTGGTTGCTGTCACTGCAGAAAACCCTGCTTCACAAAGATAGGATGTTGGAAATGGAAGCAGGCTTTTCAGTGTTTTTGTGGCAGTCTCAGGATATCCCGCCTTGAACATATGGAGATTTGAAGTTGTCTCAAACATACTTTTAAGGCCACCGTCATTTGTGATCTCAAGCAGTCAATCCTCTTTCAGCACGGACAAAGTTGATTCACCCGGCTTATTCACAGATGGGTCGTGGATCCATTCCTTCCCAGTTTGGGGGTCTTTTATGGTTGGGAAGTAATGCTCAGATTCTTTTGAAAGCTGAGATAGGTGATCATGCACCAGCTGGGAGAAAGAAGGCCCTGGTTCAGTCTCTTTCAAAATCTCTGCTAATGTTTGAAACGTCAAAAATCCCAGTGTTCACTTGTTGCCCCCATAATTACAGTTTGGCTTTGAATGCAGCCACTTTATTTGCCAACCTGAACACAGTTGTCGTTTTCCCTTGAAATGACAGATTGAGTTCGTTGAGCAGGTTGAATATGTCACACAAGTAAGCAATTTTGTGACCCACTGTGTGTCACTGAAATGTGCTGCCAGTGGTGACTGTTTTTCTAAAAGAAATCTCTGGAGCGGCTCTCGTAACTCAAAAACTCTGGCCAGTCATCTACATTTAGAAAGCCATCTCACTTCTGTGTATAAGAGAAGATGTGTGTGCTCTGCGTCCATCTCCTCACAGAGCTGCATGAACAGACGTGAATTAAGGGCATGGGCTTTAAAGTGGTTGATAATTTTAATCAGATCCTGTAAAACGTTAAATTCAGGTGACATTTTTCGGCTAACCAGCACTTCTCTGGATGACACAGTGCGTAGACTCACATTCAGAAGTGACCTCTTCGACCCGAGTAGTGAAACCAGAAAGCCGTCCAGTCGTGGCAGCTGCTCTGTCCCTGCATATACCGACACAAAATGACCAGTTCAGTTTTCCTGATATGTAATCGTTCAAAGACTTGAATAGTTCTGCAGCTGTGGTGTTGGTTGACAACAAAAGTGTACTTAACATATCCTCACGTACATCCTCCTGAAAAATATATCGAACAAAACCACGCATTGTTGCCTTGTTGTCAACATCGGTAGACTCATCAACCTGGATTGTGTACCATGGTGACTCATTAATCCTCTAACAATTGTGCCTCAATGTTCTCTGCTGTTTTGTCAATTCATCTAGTTATGGTGCTAGCTGAAAGAGGAACACGTGCCACCTTTTGAACTGCAGCCTCTCCTAAAAGTTCACAACAAATGTCCTTAGCAGCAGGCAGGATCAACTCTTCAATAGTAAAGGGCTTCTTAGCTTTAGCAATGCAGTTAGCCACTAAGAATGATGTTCACAGTGCAGACACATTTGATGAAGTGGTGGCCTTCAATAATTGCTTCTGTTCTTCGTGGTCACGTTTTTTTCTTTTGAAAAACTCCAAAGGCTTGTCTTTTAATGCAGGGTGCTTGGTCTGCATGTGGCAAAGCAGTTTTGAAGGTTTCATGGCTTCGTTGGATAGCCGGTTGCCACATTTTATACAAAGCGGACTTGGAGAATGTGAATCACCTGTTGCAATGAACCCATAATTTTAGTAGCATTCTTGGTATTTTCTTTTAAATGCAGCTTTCTTTTTGTTGGCAGTCTTAGAGTCTTTTGCTGTCTCATCATCGGGTCTTACCCCCTTTCAAAGAAGCTCTCCAGCGACGTTTGTTTTTTACTAATTTTGGCTGGGGTTAGCCTGTGGGCTTAACAAAACTGTGCCTGAGACAAGTGCAAAGTGCAGGAAAGAGGCGCGGACGGAAGTGGTAAATAAAACAATGGGCGGGCCATGTGCGGACTAAAATAAGTGTCAGATTCTGACTTAAAGCCTGCCACCAGGTGCAGCTGTACAATTGAAGTACATCGACTCACTATAAAGCCTGCCACCAGATGCAGCTTAATTGTCACTTGCCACTCACTGATAGGGTTTTGATGAGTCTGCAAACAATTGATTTATTATGGTCTCTGTGCAGTCAAACCTCTCTGCTAATGATAATCTGTATTTGCAGCTGCTCCCCAGCACTAGCATCACCACCTCAGCTCCACCTCAGATCATCAGGCTTTAGATTAGATTCTCAGGGAGCGCAACCTAGATCCCCCGCATGCGCATTTCACAGTAGGGTTCGTACTCCTATAGCTGATCTGAATAGGGGCGGAGCTCAGGTGGTAATGCGAGCCATGGGGACTGGCTGTAAATACAGATGAAGCTTCGCTTGCTCACCTGCCGCTCACTTCCTGCTGTGCGGCCTGGTTCCTCACAGGCCACAGACTGGTACCTGTCCGTGGCCCCGGGGGTTGGGGGCCCCTGCTGTAGTGAGTTGCTGTTATTAATGGGATTTTCAGGAACATTGGGCCAAGGTGGAAAAAAAAAAGATTGAGAAATACAGTCAGCCCTCATATCTGTGGGGTTCTGCATTCGTGGATTCAACCAACCTTAGATGGAAAATATACAGGAAAAAAATTCCAGAAATTTCCCAAAAGCAAAAATTGAATTTGTCTTGCATTGGCAACTCTTTGCACAGCATTTACATTGTATTAGGTATTATAAGTGACCAAGAGATGATTTAAAGTATATGGGAAGATAGGTTATATGCAAATACTATACCATTTTATATGAAGGACTAGAGCATCCTTGGATTTTGGTGTCTGAGGGGTCAGGGGAGAAGGGGTGGGGGTGAGGGTCCTGGAACCAATATCGTGTGAATACTGAGTGAGACTGTAATGTTTATAAGGTCCAAATGTAACACATAAAGCCCTTTATGGTATGCTTGTTGACAACGTCATCTCACAGGAATAATGAGAAAAATGAATTATTGTTGTGATTGGAATATTGGGGAGTGGGAATGAGGATTGTATGAGAGGTTAACTTACGAAAGCATTTTATATTTTGTAGGGATTTAAACTTTATTCTTTTGACCATTGTCAAAATTAAACTTAATTTTGTTGCCAAAATGATTTCTTGCCATATCTGAGTATCTCTATTATTATTTACTAAATGGTTTTCTTTATATTAGCTTTAACTCATTTAGCTTTATTCTAAGCAATAACCATCAGTTTGGGAATGAATATATATATATATATATATTTTTTTTTTTTTTGCGGTACGCGGACCTTTCACTGTTGTGGCCTCTCCCGTTGCGGAGCACAGGCTCCGGACGCGCAGGCTCAGCGGCCATGGCTCACGAGCCCAGCCGCTCCGCGGCATGTGGGATCTTCCCGGACCGGGGCACGAACCCGTGTCCCCTGCATCGGCAGGCGGACTCTCAACCACTGTGCCACCAGGGAAGCCCTGGGAATGAATATATTTTTAATACGCACTAAAATAATTACACAAAATGAAAAATGTTTTTTCCTGCCAAGATACTCATTACAACTCTGTAAAATGCTGTATATCATCAACTATGAGATGCCAACAATTGCAGGATGTGCTATTATTCGGTGTATCATTAAGAAAGGAAAGGCCCTATTAATTAAGCTGGAACACAGAGCTTATCATGTAGAATTTTTATTTTATGCCGATTGAAAGACAGCTTTTTATCTATCATTCTTGTATAAACATAAAAAGGAAAGTATAAAGGACATTGGGTTAAGGTATTTCTATGACTTTCTGTTAAAAATTTGCTTGTTTTGAATTACTTAAAAAAAGTTAAAAAAATAACATTTTTATTGAGATACTTCATATGTCATTATAATTCATCCTTTTAAAGTATACAATTCAGTGTCTTTTAAAAAAAATTCATAGAGTGTAGAATGATTACCATTATCTAATTTTAGAACATTTTATTACCCCAAAAAGAAACCCCATACCAATTAGCATTCATTCTTCATTTCCGCCGCCTCCCCCTAGCCCCTGAAAACCACTAATCTACGTTGTGGGTTTATATTTTGCCTATCCTGGACATTTCATATAAGTAAAATCATACATTTTGTGGCCTTTTGTGTTTGGCTTCTTTCACCTAGCATAATGTTTTCAGAGTACATCCATGTTGTAGCATGTATCGGTATTTCCTTTTTATGGCTAAAATATATTTAATTATATGGACATATATTTTGTTTATTCATCAGTTGATGGACATTGGGTTTTTCCCCCCCATTTTTTAGCTATTATGAGTAATGCTGCTATAAACGACATGTACAGGGTTTGTATGGACACAGTTTCTCTTGGATACGTAGCTAGGAGTGGAATTGCTAGGTCAGACGATACCTCTGTGTTTAACGTTTTGAGGAACTGCCAAACCATTTTCCAAAGACCCTGCACCTTTTTTTTTTTTTTTTTTTTTTTTGCTGTACGCGGGGCCTCTCACTGTTGTGGCCTCTCCCATTGCAGAGCACAGGCTCTGGACGCGCAGGCTCACCGGCCCAGCCGCTCCACGGCATGTGGGATCTTCCCGGACCGGGGCACGAACCCGTGTCCCCTGCATCGGCAGGCGGACTCTCAACCACTGCGCCACCAGGGAAGCCCCCTGCACCTTTTTACAGCCTCACCAGCAACTAAGGGTTGCACTTTCTCCACATCCTTGCTTGTACTTGTCTGTCTTTTTGATTATAATCATCCTAGTGGGTGTGCAGTGGTATCTCATTGTGGTTTTGATTTGCATTACCCTGATGGCTAATGTTGTTGAGCATGTTTTAAACCCTGTAGTTATTGGCCTGTTGTATAACTTCTTTGAAGAACTGTCTATTCAGGTCCTTTCCTATTTTAAAAAAAATTGGATTATCTCTCTTTTTATTGAGAGTTGTAAGCATTCTTTGTATATTTTGGATACAAGTCCCTTATCAGATATATGATGTGCAATTATTTTATCCTGTGGGTTGTCTTTTCACTTTATGGTGTCCTTTGAAGCACAGAAGTTTTTAATTTTGATGAAGTTTAATTTATTCCTTTTTCTTTTTTTGCTTGTGCTTTTGATGTCATATCTGAGAAACTGTTGCCTAACACAAGGTCACAAAGATTTACTCCTATGCTTTTTTTCTAAGAATTATATAGTTTTAGCTCTTACATTTAATCTATGATCTGTTTTGTGTTAATTTTTGTGTATGGTGTGAGGTAGGTGTCCAGCTTTATTCTTTTTACATGTGAATACCAGTTCCCTAGAATCATTTGTTTAAAAACTCTTCTTTCCCCATGGAATTGTTTTGGCAATCTTTTCAAAGATCAGTTGACCATAAACATAAGGGTTTGTTTCTGGATTCTTAATTTCATTCCCTCCACTTATGTGTACTTATGCCTGTATCATAACATCTTGATTACTTTTGCTTTAAGTTCTGAAATTGGGGCATGCTTAAACTAGTTTTGTCATTCTTTTTCAAGGTTATTTAGGTATTCTGTGTTCCTTGCTTTATGTGGATTTTAAGATCTGTCTGTCAGTTTCTGCAAAAAAGGCACCTGGATATTGATAGATATTGCATTGAATGTTTACGTCAATTTGGGAAATATTGCCATCTTAACAATGTTAATAACATCTATGAACATGGGATAACTTTCCATTCATGTAGGTCTTATCTATTAATTCCTCTCTCTGTTGTGTAGTTTTCATTGTAGAAGCCTTCCACTTTTTTGTTAAATTTATTCCTAAATGTTTTGTTCTTTTTGGTACTATTGCAAATGGAATTTTTTCTTAATTTCATTTTCTGATTGTTCATTGCTAGTATATAGAAACAGTATTGATTTTTGTATGTTAATCTTGTATTCTGCAACCTTGCTGAACTGATTTATTAGTTCTAATAGTTTTTTTTTTTGTGTGTGTGTGTATTCTGAATCACTACTTGAGTTTTATAGCCTAGCTTTCCCTCACAGTGTCAATTTTGGTGCCATCATGAATATTGGTGATAGTATTTCTTAAACTAATCTATGTAATAATTAAAATAATTATATAAAGATTGGTGCTGGTCTCTATTGCAGGTTTATAGTGAAGTACAGCAGGTCTTTTCTTGATTCTCACTTTAGGAGACCAGCTGAACATGTCTGATTTACTATGTGTACCCTGACTTCACCCATAATCATTTGTTTCCCAGAGGGATAAAAGGTGCCTCAGTATTTTCTCTAATATTTTCTCCCCAGTGGCTTCTGATACTCATTCTCTATGTTTTGATTCTGGTGTTCTTATTGTATGCATATGCACTGGCAGTGAGGAGTACTTTGCTGCTGCTGCTTGGCTAGTTAGTGATTAGGAGTTACCAGCAATTGTAAGACAGATTTGCATTTCATAGACTTAAAATGTGAAAATTATGTGTCCTTTAGTTAATGACTTCTCTAGGCATAGGGCCCATTGGAGCTCTTTAAGCAAAGGAGTGAGTGGCTAAAACAGGTTTTCCTTACAGCAAATTGAAAGTGCATTAAATAAGTGGTGGGGTTGGTGGCAAAAAGATCAGTTAGGAGTTGATGGTAATAGTGCAGGTGAGAGCTGATAATGATCTGAAATAAGGCTGTGGTTATAGGCGACATTTGTGAGGTGGTCTTTAAGGAAGAATCAGGATTTGGTGAATATTTGGAGAGTTAGGGAAGAGGATTAGGGAGGAATCAAGGATAACAAATTTCTAGATAGAGATGGTCAGATAGTAATGATATTAGCTGAGATAGGGAATACTGGAGAAAGGGGAGGAATTAGAAGAGAATGTTAGTTTTGTTAAGTTAAAGGTGCTGGGATAATCCAGGTTGAGGTGTCTAGTGGGCAGTGTCAAATGAGGGTCAGAAGCTTTTGAGATAGGATGGGGCTGGAGATGAAAGATTTAGAAATTGTCAACAGACAAAAATTAGGTGAAGCGTTAGGAGAACATGACTATTTAGGACAAGCAGAACATGTAGCACAAGAGGAGGGCACCCTAGGCAACTCCACCATTTAAAGGGTTGGCAAAGGAGGAAGAATCAGTAACAGGAAATGTCAGATAGATGGGAGAAGAATCGTTGCACTAGGGGTGAGGAGTATTTTAGAAACTAAGAGAAGTGAATTTAAGAAGTATGTCATGATCATCAGTTATTATGTAAAGATTTGGGTACAATGAGAACTGAAATTAGAGCATTGACTGGTATTGGGTCATTTGGAGGTCTTTGATGCAACTGTTAATTAGGACTGTCAATTTGCTATGGATTAAATGGAGTGTGCTTTTTAAAGTTTATTGGTGAAAAGAATGAGAAAAATGGAGATGTAGTTTGTAAAGATTTTTGTTGTTTTTGTTTGTTTTTAATTTTGGTTACGGCAGATTTACACCAAGGAGAGTTGGAGATTTAAAATAAAGGAAAGGCAATAATTGATAAAGTGAGATTCTCAATACGAGATCTCGCTCTCATACTGGAGAGAAGAGACTTGTCTTTCTTAGAGAAGATTATTAGGTACTTGTTTTTGTGGATAGGTTTAGGGGGAAAGGGGTGGGAGAAAGTTGAGGTATTTAATATTTGTAGCTTCTGTTTTCTCTGATTAGACTGTACCTTGTGAGTGAAGGAATTGAGTACCCCAGCAGATCTTCCACCAAATTCTTCTTTCTGAAAGTGTGTACATAGGAGAAAAATGGTAAACACATATTTTTCAAAAAGCTTAGGTGCTATAAGTAGACATATGCTAAGTTATTAATACACACCAAAAAAAGAACTCAGCTCTTTGAGGACTGTCTGGCACAAATACTGCTTTACTATTCCTAGGTGAGTATTTTGTTTTTTTAAGAAAAATAGTTTTATAATATTAAGATGTTTTAAAACATATAGAAACAAAATAAACCAGTTTTCAATGAGAAGAGAGATGATCATTTCCTCCTCACAGTTTAAAGTTTCTTTATGGAAATTTGAACCCCTCTATTGACAATTGAGGACTTTTTGATAGCAGTTCATGAATTCTCTATTAGACAGAAGAGTAGTTTATGCAGCTCTGGTTAAGAACACTTACCTAGTACTAAAAATAAATTTATACTGAATTTCAAAATATTCTCCTCAAAATGTAGTTTTGGATCCTAATGACATTACCTTTTTTTTTTAAACAGGGATTTGTGAGTTTTTTAATTTAATTTTTATTGAATTATAGTTGATTTACAATGTTGTATTAGTTTCAGGTGTACAGTAAAGTGATTGTTATATACATATTTTTTCTTTTTTCAGATTCTTTTACCTTATAGTTATTACAAAATATTGAGTATAGTTCCATGTGTTATACAGTAGGTCCTTGCTAGTTATCTATTTTAGGTCCTTGCTAGTTATCTATACACATAGCAGTGTGTATATGTTAATCCCAAACTCCTAATTTAGCCCTCCCCCCTTTCCCCCTTGGTAACCACAAGTTTGTTTTCTTCTTCATTTATATCATTTTTTTGTTTAAAGATCCCACATACAAGTGATACCATACAATATTTGTTTTTCTCTGTCTTGCTTACTTCACTTAGCATGATAATCTCTAGGTCCTGTTGCTGCAAATGTTATTATTTCTTTTTTATGGCTGAGTAATATTCCATTACACACACACACACACACACACACACACACACACACACACACACCCCATATCGTCTTTTTTTAAAAAATTAATTTATTTGTTTTATTTTTGGCTGTGTTGCATCTTCGTTGCGGTGAG
Source organism: Lagenorhynchus albirostris (assembly GCF_949774975.1). Taxonomy (NCBI): domain Eukaryota; kingdom Metazoa; phylum Chordata; class Mammalia; order Artiodactyla; family Delphinidae; genus Lagenorhynchus; species Lagenorhynchus albirostris. The sequence continues at coordinate 104,603,576 of NC_083096.1, read as the reverse complement.
CGGGCTTCTCATTGTCGTGGCTTCTCTTGTTGTGGAGCACGGGCTCTAGGCGTGCGGGTTTCAGTAGTATGTGGTACGTGGGCTCTAGAGTGCAGGCTCAATAGTTGTTGCACACGGGCTTAGTTGCTCCATGGCATGTGGGATCTTCCCGGGCCAGGGATCAAACCCGTGTCCCCAGCATTGGCAGTAGATTCTTAACCACTGCTCCACCAGGGAAGCCCCCACGTATTTTCTTTATCCATCTGTCATTGGACATTTAGGTTGCTTCCATATCTTGTCTATTGTAAATAGTGCTGCTGTGAACATTGGGGGTGCATGTATCTTTTACATTACCTTTTAGTCATGAACTAACATCAACAGATATCTGTTAGGTGCTCATCTTGAAGAAAGTACTATAATTTAGTGCTATATGCTATGGAGAATTTATTTTCTTATTTGTTCAACAAATATTATTGAGGACCTTATAATGTGGGATATAGTTTTACATGCTAGAGATATATTGTGGAACAGCATAGACATTTTCACTGCTTTTGTGGAGTATGCAGTATTTTGGAGGAGGGAGTGGGGAGGGAGACACACACAGACACATACACACAGGAAGCAAGTAAACACACAGTATCACCTATGTAGTGTTTTTTTCTAAAACTGTTTAACTTTAATCATGAGGAAAGGATAAGGCAAATCCAGAACGTGTGGCATGCTACCAAGATAGCTGAAATGAAAAAATGTTGAGTGTTAAAAATACAAAACAACAAAACAAGGACAGGGATAAAGTTGAGATGAAAGGAGGCAAAAGAGACATGACAAATGCAATGTGTGAACCTTGACTAAGATCCTAGGTTTTGAAAAAAGCTTTGAAGAACATTTTTTTTGTATGTCAAATAGGAGAATTTGGACTGTACATTAGGTGATGATATTAATGTTAAATTTGCTGCGAATGATAATGGTCTTGTGGCTACACAGGAGAAAGATCATTGTTTTAAGGGGGTACATGCTGATATTTGCTGGTGAAGTGTCATGGTGTCTGCAGCTTTCAAATGGATCAGCAAAAAATGTGTGTGTGTGTGTTGGAGAGAGGGAGAGAAATGTGAAATATTAATTGGTGAATCTAGGTGAAGAGTATACTGATGATTATTATGTTTTGACTATATTTGGCAACTTTCAAAATAAAGAATTGAGAAAAAAGAAATGTAAATACGTTATAAGTGCTTTAAAGAATAAGACTTCTCTGATAGTATTGTAGAGTGCAACTATTTTGATATAATTACTTAGAAGAATCAGCTATTCAAAGAATGGAGGCGTTGGGGTGGGCAGTGGGCAGTTTTGGGAGTAGGTACAATATGTATGAATGTCTTCGGTGGGAAAGGTCTTGGTTTTGAAGAATTGAAAGGTGGAGTGTATGGCTAGATATTGAGATGCAAGGATGTAATACTCCTATGAGAGGAGAAAAGTAACGTGACACTTTATTTATAGCATTTTTAGCCTAATAAATATCTTTTAAAAAATTTATTAAAGTATAGTTGATTTACAATGTTGTGCTAATTTCTGCTGTATAGCAGAGTGACGCAGTTATACACATATATACATTCTTTTTTAAAATATTCTTTTCCATTATGGTTTATCCCAGGAGATTGGATATAGTTCCCTAGCCTAATAACTTTTTTTAAAAAAAAAATGCATTTATTTATTTATTTGGCTGCATTCGGTCTTATTTGCAGCATGCGGGGTCTTTTGTGGTGGCGCGCGAGCTTCTCTCTAGTTGTGGCACGCGGGCTCTAGAGTGCGCGGGCTCAGTAGTTGCAGTGCTCAGGCTCTCTGGTTGTGGCACACGGGCTCTAGAGTGTGCGGGCTTAGTTGCCCTGCGGCATGTGGTTCCCCATACCCTGCATTGGAAGGCGGATTCTTAACCACTGGATCACCAGGGAAGTCTCTAAATATCTTAATGTCCCCGTTTTGTTAGTGTTGGAACTATTTTATAAAAGTCCTTTTGTATTTATCTATATGAGACTCTTATATGCAGAAGTTTGAAAAAGTAAAATAGAGACAGTTGGTTGTTTTTGAACCTTTCTATTGTGTCAGAATCAGGGACAGCCAGCTGTTCTTACCCAGGAAACTTAACATCCAAGTTGAACCATCTCCAGAAAGACATTTCATCATTGGTAAATTAAGCTTGTGGAAGCCTTGTGGTTAAATATACTATGGACAGAAGGCTTGTTAGTGGTGATGAATGACCTGATTTCACCACTTGTTAAGCCTGAAAATGTTCTTGGCCTTCCCACTATATTTTGTGACTTCATTTCATATTTGGGATCCAAAATGACAAATATCTAGAATAACTTCATCTGTTTCAGAGACTATGTGACTTCTTTAGATCCTCAAGGAAGTGATTGTTTTTTAAAATTTTTATTGGAGTATAGTTGACTTAAAATATTGTGTTAGTCAAGGAAGTGATTTTTATTTCTGAGTTATTTGTTGAAGGGAAGAGTAGTCTCCCCTTCCTATCTTATGGCATTGTTATTAGGAAAAAATGAGATGTGAATGATCCTGAGAAAGTTAAACAGTATAATAAGGTGAAGATGTTTTCAGGCCCTTTAAAATGTCTGTTCTGTTGTACTGTCCAAGATCCAGTTCATATTTTTCTTTTAGGAATTGGAACTTTTAAACTCTAGGGCATTGTTGGCTTGCAGCAAGGATACCACAGTTCTGTTTGGTCTTAGAACCAAATTCTGCAGGATTACAATGAAAATTCTCAACTTTCCATTCAGTTCATTTTTGGCTGAATTTTTAGTTGAGTTTCATTTATGTATTGCAATCAACCTTACCAGTTTTGGACTTGAACGTGAATATATTTAACTCACAGTTATCTATGGTTTTTATGTATATTATTAGTATTGTTGGTTTTGGTGTTTTAAATCTGTAGTTACCTGCTATCTATTGTATGCAATATAACTAACTTCTATGCAAGATAACTAATCATCTCACAACTAATATATCATCAGAGATCTGCAAACTAATATTACTAGCTAATAATAAAATGTCATTGTGGAGACATTCTGTTTTCTATTTGCACAAATAGTTTAGATGACTATGGATGTTGTGATGAAAAGACTTAACCAACTGTCATTTTTAAAAATCCAGTATATTCTTGAAGTCTTATACTCTCTCTAAATGTTTGGTATTTCTTTGCCATTCTAAAAAAACTTGATATGTTAATGTAAGTGTCATTTACAGTTCTTAAAAAAGTTAACCATCTCTTTTAATAGTTTATAAAAATCTTTTTATGATCACAAAATATTATATACTTGTTGCAAAAGCTTGAGCATACAGAAGTGTTCTATAAAACTGATGTTTTATCCTAAATTTTAAGGTTTTTAAGTATATTTTCTATAATTTCATGAAGAGAGCCAAAGCCACACTCACTGAAATTGTAAACACTTCTGTCATTGCCTGACCTGTTAGCTGGCTAAGCTGTTTTTAACTCTACAGGGCACAGGCAGAACCTGAGGTTGGGGTGGAGAATTTGCCTCTGCTTTTAGTTTGTCTTCAAGTGAGGTGAAATTAAGGGCAATTTTAAAAGCGTTTTTGGCCTTTTGTGTAGTATATGTGTATTCATAGGATAGTGATATTTGCCTGATAGGTGGATTTTTCTTTTTTTAACTAGTATGTGTACTGGTAAGTATAGGCTTTCATTAATTTATTCAAGAGATAATTATTAAGTACCTACTTGGTGCCAGACACTGTGTAAAGTTTTAGAAAGCGAAATGTTTTCTTTAACTTGTAATTTGAAATGCAAATTCCGTTTGTTTGAAGTTATTAGGTCATAAATTTCTAGAAAATTGTTTGAGTCTGCTTTTAATATATGTTTTACACAGAAGATTCAGACGTAATCATCAGTGTATGAAAGTAAGAGAATAGGTTTGTTAGAATATGATATTTATGGTTAAAAAATAATCTAGTTTCAACAGCCTCTTCATTCTTGCAACCAGTAGCTTGTATTAATGCTCAGATTTTTCCCACCCCAAAACGTCTTTTTACCTCCTTGAGGAGGTAAGCTTTTAGAAAGAGTAAGCTTAACTTAACCTGTTAGTCTTTGCTTCTAAACCCCATGTTGTCTGGCATTTAAGCTCAATGATCATATGTGACTGGAATTGTTAACTTCGATAAACAGTTTTTATTACTTATTTTACCTAACCTATTAGGTACATCTGATACGCTACTTTTTCCTTTTTCTTAGTTGTCTTTTTTTTTTTAATGATATTTCTCTCTGTATTATCTTTCTATTTCTGTGGTGACTCCTTGCCTCAGAGGATTCTTTTGTTCATCATTTGAATAAAAGAGTTTTCTGAAGATTCCCAGATTTGACTTGCACAAACCTTTAGTTTTTCTTGGTGGGATGAAGGTATTGTACTGACGTAGGGTTGCCAGCTTTTTATTTGAGGAAGTAAAAATGTTTTTAAAAACTGCCACATATCACCATTATTTCATAAAAGAAGAGGTATTTCAGCTCTAAGAATGTAAGAAGGATATGCTCTCAAAATACAGAATGGTCGGTAAGGTGATTAATTTTAACTCAGTTAAAGCTCAATATATTGTCCTTGCTTTTCTTTGTTATAGATTGACACTGATCTATAGACCTAATTACATTTGAGAACTGCCGACTTAAAACAGTAGTTTTTTGAGCTGGTTCAAGGGGAAGGGAGTGTGGGGAGTTCTGTGGTCTAATGTTAAGGAAAAACTGTAAAGTGTGTCATAACATATTAAAGGCTTCAAAGTAATCCTTTGTGAAAAAGCCCCCCACTTTACATGGTATTATTTTTTTCATGTAGCAACTCCATGAAAAAAGTAGAACTACATTTAGTTCTACTTTTTTCATGTGGAACTGTTATTCCAGAGGATACCCTTTGGGAAACACTGCTGTGGATGTTGATGTTACTAAGAGTTTTTCTTCACTTTTATCATTTTCTGTATTTTTAAAGTTAATTTCTAATATTCATCAAAGTATTACTTATTAAGAGTATAAAACATCAAATAGTTGTAAAATCTAAAAACTTTTAACCAAAAAGATGCATTTGCTTTATCTGTTCCCTCTACCCTTCTTAGAGGCAACTTTTTTTTTTTTTTTTTTGCGGTACGCGGGCCTCTCACTGTTGTGGCCTCTCCCCTTGCGGAGCCTGTGCTCCGGACGCGCAGGCTCAGCAGCCATGGCTCACGGGCCTAGCCGCTCCGCGGCATGTGGGATCTTCCCAGACCGGGACACGAACCCGTGTCCCCTGCATCGGCAGGCGGACTCTCAACCACTGCGCCACCAGGGAAGCCCTAGGCAACTGTTTTAAACTTTTAACTATTTCTTCTTTATATTTCTAAATAAAACATTACTGTGTCTTTTTAAAAATATATATTTATTTATGTATTTGTCCGCGCCAGGTCTTAGTTGTGGCATGCGGGATCTTTTAGTTGAGGCATGTGAGATCTGGTTCCCTGCCCAGGAATTGAACTCAGACCCCCTGCATTGGGAGCAGGGCGTCTTAGCTACTGGACCACCAGGGAAGTCCCATTGCTGTGTCTTAATTAATTAGTTTTGGCTGTGTTGGGTCTTCCTTGCTGTGCCCAAGATTTCTCTAGTTGTGGTGAGCGGGGGCTACTCTTTGTTGTGGTGCGTGGGCTTCTCATTGCAGTGGCTTCTCTTTGTGGAGCACAGGCTCTAGGTATGCGGGCTTCAGTAGTTGCAGTCCGCGGGCTCAGTAGTTGTGACACACGGGCTCTAGGGCATGTGGGCTTCAGTAGTTGTGGCTCGCGGGATCTAGAGCGCAGGCTCAGTGGTTGTGGCGCATGGGTTTAGTTGCTCTACGGCATGTGGGATCTTCCCAGACCAGGGATCGAACCCATGTCCCCTGTATTGGCAGGCGGATTCTTAACCACTGCGCCACCAGCGAAGTCCCCATTGCTTTGTCTTGATTCACCAATTTTAGGCATTTTCTTCCTGTGATGTTGGATGAGGAATTTCTCTCATAGCCTCTTCCTCCATTCTTTCAATATGGTTATATAAAAAATTTCAAAACCTGTTTACCTTTGTATGATTATATGAAAATAGTTCACATATGAGCCACATAGAATATGATATGGCAAAGTAATGGTGAGGCTTTAGTGAGTTAGTATATGCAAAGATCTTAGAACAATGTCAGGCATTTGATAGCTGTTTTTAGCTCTTATCTCTAGGATTCTATTTCTTTCTCATACAGCTAGGTTTAAAAATTGTCTCATGAAAATTTGCTTAGTTTTCTTTGAACATTGAAATCTTCACAGATCTTTCCACTGTTTGTAAGATGTCTTACAGTTCTTTTCCACAGTCAATCTGTTATTTATCAGTTGCGTTTATTTTTCTTAGAGATATTCTCCTGGAGCTCTTCTGGAGTTCTGCTCTAAGTAGCTCCCTAAAAGATGTTGTCTTGAGGCTTGCCTTCACAGTCATCCCTTTGCTTGTTTGCTATGTTGACTCCCTTGCATCTTATGTCTATCTTTTATTTGGTTTAGTTCCTCTTTGGTATCTTCTATCAGGGCCAAAGAATGTGTGTTTGGGGACAAGTCTTACAGACTTCTTAGGCCTGAAAATACTCTTATTTTACCTTCATTCTTTTTTGTGGGGGGGCGGCCATGAGGCATGTGGGATCTTAGTTCCCCAACCAGGGATCTAACCCGCGCCCACTGCAGTGGAGGGGCGGAGTCTTAACCACTGGACTTCCAGGGAAGTCCCTACCTTCACTCTTTTTTCTTTTCTTTTTTTTTTTTTTTTTACTGTACGTGGGCCTCTCACTGTTGTGGCCTCTCCCGTTGCGGAGTACAGGCTCCGGACGCGCAGGCTCAGCGGCCATGGCTCACGGGCCCAGCCGCTCCGCGGCATGTGGGATCCTCCCGGACCGGGGCATGAACCCGTGTCCAGGCGGACTCTTAACCGTTGTGCCACCAGGGTGGGAAGGTAGGGAAGCCCCCTACCTTCACTCTTGATTGATAATTTGGCTGGTTATAAAGTTGATTTTCACCCATTTTATTTTTCAGAATTTTAAATGAGTAGTTTCATTGTCTTTTAGCTTCTAATGTTGCTGTAATGATAATGTCATTCCTATTCTTAGTCCTTTGTAAGTTGCCTTTCTAAGCACAGTCTCTTTGTCCTTGATTTTCTTGGCCTGAGTCTTTTTCATTTGATTTACCTTTTTAATCTGGTGACTTATTTCAGTTCTAGAATGTTTTCTTCTACTTTTCCTTTGATAATTTTCTATCTATTTCTTCTACTGTTTGTAAGGCCACGTGGCCCGAGGCAGGGGAACACAATCAGATTCACAGGTTGCATCAGACCGAAACTCTCCAGACCACCCAGTTCCAGAAACTGAGCTGGAGACTTTCCGGACCACCCAGTTCCAGGAACTGACCTGGGGACTTTGAACCCGGCCCAGCCTTCCCCCCTTTCGAGGGGCGGGACTAACGGTCCCCCAGGATACCCGAAAAGACCACCAAATAAGGAATACCCTGAGCCCTCCCAGATTCACCACACCCCTTTCCCTTCTTCCCCTATAAAATCTTGCCCAACCCTCGCCCTGGGTGCGACTTCTCTGGCCCCTTTCTCTCGGACCAGTGAACCTCGCCTGGGAGCGCTCCCTAATAAAGCGCACTTGAAGCTTTCCTCTGTTTTGCGGTGCCGTTTGTTAAGATCCGACCTTACATTTGGTGCCGAAACCGGGAGGGGTACCAAGCCCCGCGGGTTACCGCGTGGGGCGCTCCTCCCCTCCCCCAGGAGACAACCAGGGAACCTCTACTCATCCACCCGATCCGGCAGAAAACAGGGTAAGTCCCCCTCGTTCCCTCCGACCCCCAGAGTCCCTGCCCAGCGGACTCCCTGTCCTTAATTGCGGCCGCGTCAGGGACTCCTCCGTCCTCTCTCCGGGCCTCGGGCAACTGTGGAGACGTCCCAGTTGCCTGACCGCTCTCCGACCCATCGGGCCTCGGGTGATTGTGGAGACGTCCCAATCGCCTGACCGCCCTCCGACCTGCCGTGAATTGGAGACTGAGACCAGGGACGCCTCTCTCCCTCTCCATTCACTCAGGGACAGACTGGGGGTCATGGGAACCTCACAATCGAAACCAGATCCTAAGACGCCCCTGGGGTGTCGCCTAAACAATTTTACAGCCCTTGCTATTTTCCTGAAGGGACTTCCGATTTTAACATCCTCCGTGATCTAGATAATTACTGCCGCAGGACGGGCAAATGGTCCGAGGTCCCCTATGTTCAGGCCTTCTGGTATTTGCGCTCCTGCCCTTCCCTCTGCGTCGATTGTTCCACTTCACAGATCCTTCTTGCCAGACATCTTCTACATTCAAGCCCCTAATTTCCTTTGACATGACCCCTCTCCACTAGCCGACCCACCCGAATCACTCGCCTCTCCCCACTCCAGACCTCCTCTCCAACCTCCACCCTACCCTGAGGCGGTCCCTCCTCCTCCTGAACCAGCTCCGGCCCCCTCCAACCGCTACCCCGCCTCCCTCAACAGTTTCTCCTCCCACGCCCCTTGCTTCGCCAATTAGTGCACAAACACGCTCTCATGTCTCCCAAGATTGAAATCTCCTCTGCCCTCTGAGGGAGGTAGCAGGAGCGGAAGGATTAGTTAGAGTTCATGTTCCCTTTTCTCTCCAAGATCTCTCTCAAATAGAAAAGCAATTAGGCTCCTTTTCTGCCGACTCTTCCCACTACATCAAAGAATTTCGCTATCTCTCTCAAGCTTACGATCTAACCTGGCACGACAACTTTGTGATCCTATCTTGTACTTTGACCCCTGACGAGAGGGAAAGAATTCAAACTGCTGCCCGAAACCATGCAGGTCAGGTTCACCTTACCAACAACTCCATGCCTGTCGGAGCGACTGCCGTACCTGGCACCGATCCAGGCTGGACTTACCAGGATGGCCAAGATGGCCATCGTAAACACGACCTCATGATCCAATGCCTCCTGGCTGGCATGCAGGCTGCAGCTCATAAGGTAGTCAATTTTGAAAAAAGAGATAACCCAAGAACCTAACGAAAATCCAGCTATCTTTCTCAATCGCCTTACAGAGGCCTTAACTCTCTACACCCGGCTGGATCCCAACACCCCGGCAGGGGCAGCGGTCCTAGCCACCCATGTTATCACCCAGTCAGCCCCGGACATCTGAAAGAAATTAAAACGGGCAGAAGACGGCCCTCAAATCCCTATTCGAGATCTGGTAAAAATGGCCTTTAAAGTCTATAATGGCCGTGAGGATTTGGCAGAATCCAGTCGACAGGCTCGGATGCACCAGAAGGTGGCCCTCCAAACCCAAGCTCTTGTAGCCGCCCTAAGGCCGGCCATCTCCCATGGATCACAGCATCCACGGGGTCCGCAAAGGGCAACCCCGCCGGGGGCCTGCATCAAATGCGGAAAATAAGGCCACTGGGCTCGCCAATCTCCCAATCCCCAACCCCTCTAAGCCCTGTCCCAGCTGCGGGCTAACGGGTCACTGGAAGAGTGACTGCCCTACGACTGGCCCTCCCTCAGCGTCTCCACGCGTGGGGCAGGCCGACCCAACGGCATTACCACTCGAACTGCTGGGATTGGCTGACGACTGACGGCGTTTGGACTCGAAGACCCCCATCACCCTCGCCGAGCCCAGGGTAACGCTACAGGTAGCGGGTAAGTCCATCTCAATTCTGGTGGACACGGGGGCTACCTGTTCGGTCCTGCCGACCTACTCCGGGCCAGTTTCTCCTTCCCAGATCTCGGTCATGGGTATTGATGGCAAACCATCCTTCCCACTCCAGACCGGTCCACTCCCATGTCATATCGAAGGACTCCCTTTTACTCATTCCTTCTTAGTCATACCATCCTGCCCAGTTCCCTTGCTAGGCCGAGATGTCCTTTTCCACTTAGGGGCCTCCCTCCAGCTGGTTAAACTTGATCCTAAGTTCCCCTCCTCCCAACTCCTGCTTCCTCTTCTCCGCCTGTCTCTAGAACCCTCCCTCTCCTATCCCCCTCTTCCAATCACACCGAACCCAATCAATCCTCAAGTCTGGATACTTCTAAGCCCATAATAGCAACACGCCATTCCCCCGTTCTCATCCGCCTAAAGGACTCCTCCAAATTTCCATCAAGGCCCCAATTTCCCATCTCTGAGACTCACCTTAGGGGCCTACAACCTATTATCACCAGACTCCTAAACCAGGGACTCCTTATCCCCACTGACTCTCCCTGCAACACCCCCATCCTGCCTGTCCGCAAGGCCTCTGGGGATTATCACCTGGTCCAGGACCTCCGACTAATCAATGAGGCCGTAATTCCTCTCCACCCAGTAGTACCAAACCCATACACCTTGCTCTCCCATATCCCCCCATCCACAACCCACTTTACAGTTCTGGATCTCAAAGATGCCTTTTTCACTATCCCCCTACATCCCAACTCCTATTTCCTCTTCACCTTTACCTGGACGGATCCGGATACTCATACTTTCAGTCAGCTCACCTGGGCAGTTCTTCCCTAGGGCTTCCGCGACAGTCCTCACCTCTTGGGTCAGGCACGGGACCTTGCTCCCTTACCCCCAGCACACTCCTTCAATATGTAGATGACCTCCTCCTTTTGTAGCCCATCTCTCAGCCTCTCAAGACAACATACTGCAGATCTCCTCAATTACCTTGGCTCTCGCGGTTATCGGGTCTCTTCAGCCAAGGCTCAGTTATCTGTATCTTCTGTAACCTACCTGGGGCTCCACCTTACCCCTACCACAAAAGGTCTAACAGCCGATCGCACCCGGATTATCCGTGAACTCCAGCCTCCGGAAACAGCGGAACAAATTCTCTCCTTTTTGGGCCTTATAGGATTTTTCCGACACTGGATCCCTAACTTTGCTCTCCTCACTAAACCCTTATATCTAGCCGCTAAAGAAACCCCCCAAGGACCCCTCACCTCTCCTTCCGCCGTTCGACAGGCCTTTCTCACCCTCCGTAATGCTCTGATATGTTCTCCTCCCCTTTCTCTGCCCAACCCAAACAGACCTTTTCACCTTTTCGTGGATGAACGGACCGGAATAGCCACTGGACTCCTTGCCCAGCCTGTAGGGCCTTCCTACCGCCCCGTGGCTTACCTCTCCAAACAGCTAGACCCAACCATTTGGGGATGGCAACCATGCCTTCGGGCCCTAGCAGCGGCAGCCGAACTGACCAAACAAACACTCAAGCTGACTCTGGCCCACCCACTAACCGTGTTTTCCTCCCATCGGCTGGTCGACCTCCTAGGCCACAAGTCTCTCTCCCTCCTGGGCCCCTCCCGCATCCAGGAGTTCCACCTACTATGCATGGAAAACCCAGCTATTTATCTTGATCTCTCCCCTCACCTGAACCCGGCTTCCCTCCTGCCTCCTTGATTCAAAAAATCTCACCATCTGTTACGGCAGCCTCCTAAATCTAGCTGATACTGGGTTTCTTTGCAACTCATCCCTCACGGTAAACACATCAGTTGAAGCACTACCAGGCATGTTTTTGTGGTGCAATGGTTCCCTCACAAAAGAGATCAATTCTTCCTCCCCCTTCCCATGTATCCCCGTTACTCTCCCACTGTATAGCCAAGCCGAATTTTCCTCACTAATCACGCCGCCCTTTACCCAACGAAAAAGAGCTATCTTTCTTCCTCTGGTCGCAGGCATCTCTCTCACCTCCTCCCTGGTCGCTGCAGGCCTCGGGGTGGGGGGTGGGGGGTGGGGGTGGAGCTCTAACACATAGTGTTTCAACATCCCGCGACTTAGAACATAAACTCCAGCTAGCCATTGAAGCCTCCGCTGGCTCCATCTCCTCTCTCCAGCGCCAAATCACCTCCATAGCCCGAGTCACTCTCCAGAATCGACGAGCCCTGGATCTCCTGACGGCCGACAAAGGAGGTACCTGCCTCTTCCTACAGGAGGAATGCTGCTATTACATCAATGAAACAGGACTCCTCGAAGACAACGTAAAAGCCCTCCCATTGCTTAAGAGAAGAACTCCAACGCAAACACAAACAGTCCGCCTCCCCAATTCCCGATTGGTGGCGATCCACCCTCTATACCTGGCTAACACCAATCTTAGGCCCCTTAATTCTCATCTGTATCTTGCTTATGTTTGCTCCCTGTTTTCTTAGGTTCCTTCGCAGGCGCATGGAGGAAGTCTCTCGGGTGGCCACAAACCAAATGCTCCTCGGTCCTTACACCTTGCTTCCTACAGAACCCCCCACTGGTCTCCCCTAAGCCTCGGACCTCTGGTGGCCCGACTCCCCTTTCGACGCCCCCATTCAGCATGAAGTAGCCAGAGATCAGAACGCCGCCCCATTACACCAAAGATGTCGGGATGTAAGGCCAACTGGCCCGAGGCAGGGGAACACAATCAGATTCACAGGTTGCATCAGACCGAAACTCTCCGGACCACCCAGTTCCAGAAACTGAGCTGGAGACTTTCCGGACCACCCAGTTCCAGGAACTGACCTGGGGACTTTGAACCCGGCCCAGCCTTCCCCCCTTTCGAGGGGCGGGACTAACGGTCCCCCAGGATACCCGAAAAGACCACCAAATAAGGAATACCCTGAGCCCTCCCAGATTCACCACACCCCTTTCCCTTCTTCCCCTATAAAATCTTGCCCAACCCTCGCCCTGGGTGCGACTTCTCTGGCCCCTTTCTCTCGGACCAGTGAACCTCGCCTGGGAGCGCTCCCTAATAAAGCGCGCTTGAAGCTTTCCTCTGTTTTGCGGTGCCGTTTGTTAAGATCCGACCTTACACTGTTTATTGTACTTTTACTAGTCACATGTTAGATTTCTTAGATTGATACTCAGATTTTCTTAGCTATTTTCAGTTAGTTTTGGGTTTTGTTCTATTGAGTTTTTTACTTTGGCTGTAATTTCATTTCTTAGAGCTTGTTATTCTCCCTTTCATAGTATCTTACTTCGTGGATGCAGTATTTTCTCAGATTTCTGAGGATATTATAGTTTTCTTTTTTTTTTAACAAAACCCTTTTCAGAGGTGTAAGACAAAGCACATATGTAGACTGCATAAAATAAATTTATAGGTTAATAAATTATTATAACATGAAGGTCTTTGTAACCAACCCCGGGTCAAGAAATAGAATGTTGCCAGCCAACGCAGAAGCCGAAATTTCAAGTCTTCTGTTCCCTCAAAGGTAATCACATCCTGACTTTTGTGGTGATTACTTATTTTTCTTTCTAGTCTTATTATGCAAACATGCCTCTTAAAGATTATAGTTTAGTTTTGCCAAATTAAAAATAAATGTTTTAAATCTTTTTCACTTACATCTCAACATGTTGCATCTCAACATTTCCTTCCTTGCTTTTTTCCTTTCTCCCTCTTTTCTTCCCTCCCTCCCTCCCCTTCCTGTTATTTGCTAAAGAAACCAGGTCATTTAACATGCAGATTTCCCAGCCTGGATCTTGCTCATTATATCCCCTTTGGGTAGCTGACCATTTATTTCTCTGCATTTCCTATAAATTGGTGGCTAGATCTAGAGACTTACCAGATTGAGGTTTGTTTTTTGGGGTGGGGGCAAGACTACTTCATAGGTGTGGTGTCTTCTCCTGTCAAGAAGCATATAATGTCTGGGTGTTCGTTGTGCACGATTAGAAGCTACTGATACTCAGTGCAACGATCCATTTATTCATTAGGTAATGCAAAATGGTGACTTAAAAAATTCATTCCTTTATTTATTGGCTTGATATGTTTATAAAGAAAACTTACCCCTATTTTCTTTATAAAGTAGACACTTCACCTATTCCCCTCCCTGTGTCTTGTGTTTTCCCTGATTCAGTTCCTTGAAAGAATGAACTTTCCATCTTCTGATGGGAAATGCAGGATTGGAGATGTGACTTGGGAATCCAGCTGTCCTTTTATACAGACTTCTGCATATACCATTCTTTGTGCCCCACCTGACCTCTGCCTTTTCCATCTGGTGCCACCAATTCTTGAGGCTTTTGGGGTTCTGTGGTACAAATGGGTTTGCTTCTCATTGTTCTTTCTGCTGGGCACTTAAGTTGAATCTTCCTCATTTTAGCAGTGTTTATTATTCTTTCATCTGCTTTCCATTTTCCTTTATTGTGGTTTGGAGTTTCACAAGTACTCTCATATGAGTGAAGATGGACTCTGTTTTAATTTTTTCTTTTCTCCTTGTTTTAGGGAGAGAAGGGACAGAAAAATCTTTACTGTGCCATCTTAATACAGTAAAATCCTCCTCATCCTATTTCTCTTCTCATTTCTATCCAGGGCTCCAAACAGCCATCAGTATTTTCAAGACTTCCAGATCTTTAGTTCCAAACCTGATTTTTGTTCTGAGCTTCTGATTTCATGTATCTTTATATCCAGCTGCTTCCTAGATTTCCTGATTAATCTTCTGCAGATGTTTGCCAGTATTATCAGTCTTTTCAAAGGACTGATTTTTTGGTGCCATTGGTTCTGTTTTGTGGGGTTTTTTTCTTTCATTAATTTCGGTTCTTTTTGTTTTTCATTTGGTTTCCTTGCTTTTGTTATTTCCCCTCGCCTTCAACATGAGATGGATACTTATTAACTTTCTGTCTTCTATCTTTGCTTTTTTGTTTTGTTTTGTTTTCTGGGATCTGCTCCACTTTTTATTAGTTGAAAACTTACTCCAACTGGCAAAGTAAAAACGACAACTAGAACTTTTCTCATTTCAATCCCTGGTGTGACCCTGCATCCACTACTGGGATTTTGTTTCTTTTTTTTTGATGTATGATTTACATATTATATTTCAGGCATACAACATAATGATTTGATATTTGTATATATTGCAAAATGATTACCACAATAATCTAGTTAACTCTGTCATCGTACATGGTTATAAAACTTTTTTCTTACAATGAGAACTTCCAGGCTTTTCTCTTAGCAATTTTCAAGTATGAAATATAGTATTATTAATTGTAGTCACTATGCTGTATATTACATTCCTATGACTTGTTTTATAACTGGATGTTTGTACCTTTTGACCCTCTTCACCCATTTGTCTCACCCTTCCTACCTCTACTCCCCACAGCTGGCAGCCACCAATCTGTTTTCTATATCTATGAGCTCAATTTTTTGTTATTGTTGTTTTAGATTCCATATGTAATTGAGATCATATGGTATTTGTCTTTGATTTATTTCATTTAGTCTGATGTCCTTCAGGTCCATCCATGTTGTTGCAAATGGCAAGATTTCATTCTTTTCTGTGGATGAACAGTATTCTATTTTACACATACACACACCCTACGTTTTCTTTTTCCTCCCTCTTATTAAATTTTATTTATTTATTTATTTTTGGCTGAGTTGGGTCTTTGTTGCTGGGTGCCTTATTTCTCTAGTTGCTGTGAGCGGGGGGGGGCTACTCTCATTGCGGTGCGTGGGCTTCTTATTGTGGTGGCTTCTCTTGTTGCAGAGCACGGGCTCTAGGCACACGGGTTTCAGTAGTTGTGGCACATGGGCTCTGAGTGCAGGCTAAGTAGTTGTGGCGCACGGGCTTAGTTGCTCCACGTTATGTGGGATCTTCCTGGACCAGGGATTGAACCCATGTCCCCTGCATTGGCAGGCGGATTCTCAACCACTGTGCCACCAGGGAAGTCCTTTCTTCCTTCCTTCCTTCCTTCCTTTCTTTCTTTCTTTCTTTCTTTCTTCCTTCCTTCCTTCCTTCCTTCCTTCCTTCCTTCCTTCCTTCCTTTCTTTCTTTCTTTCTTTCTTTCTTTCTTTCTTTCTTTCTTTCTTTCTTTCTTTCTTCCTTCCTTCCTTCCTTCCTTCCTTCCTTCCTTCCTTCCTTCCCTCCCTTTCTTTCCTCTCTCTCCCTCCCTCTCTCCCTCCCTCCCTTCCTTCCTTCCTTCCTTCCTTCTGACTGGTCACACTGTGTAGCATGTGGGATCTTAGTTCCCTGACCAGGGATCGAACCCATGCCCCCTGCATTGGGAGTGGGGAGTCTTAACTACTGGACCACCAGGGAAGTCCCCTACCCTGTGTTTTCTTTATCCATTCATACATAAGTGGAAACTCAGGTTCCATGTCTTGTGTATTGTAAATAATGCTGCAGTGAACATGGGGGTGCATATATATTTTTGAGTCAGTGTTTTTGTTTTCTTCAGATGAATGCCCAGAAGTGGAATTGTTGGATCATGTGGTAGTCCTATTTTTAATTTTTTGTGGCCTCTCCATACTGTTCTCCATAGTAGCTGCCCCAATTTACATTTTCCACCAATAGTGCACAAGGGTTCCCTTTTCTCCACATCCTCACCGACACTTATTTGCTGTCCTTTTGATAATAGCCATTCTGTTATCAAAATACAAGTGTTAACTTATTGTGGTTTTAATTTACATTCCCTGCTGATTAGAGATGTTGAGCTCCTTTTCATGTGCCTATTGGCCATCTGTATGTCTTCTTTGGAAAAAGTGTCTATATAGATTCTCTGGCCATTTCTTAATCAGATTGTTTGTCATTTTGCTATTGAGTTGTATGAGTTGCTTATATATGTTGCATATTAACCCATTACACAATATATAATTTGAAAATATTTTCTCCCATTCTGTAGGTTGCCTTTTCATTTTGATGATGGTTTCCTTTGCTCTGCAGAAGCTTTTCAGTTTGATATAGTTCGACTTGTTTATTTTTACTTTTGTTGCCTTTGCTTTTAGTGTGAAATTCAAAAAATCATTGCCAAGACTGATGTAAAGGAGCTTACATCCTGTGTTTTCTTCTAGGAGTTTTATGGTTTCAGGTCTTATGTTCAAGTCTTTATTCCGTTTTAAGTTAATTTTTGTGTATGGTGTAAGATAGTGATCCAGTTTCATTCTTTTGCATGTGGCTGTCCAGTTTTCCCAAAACTGTTTATTGAAGAGACTGTCCTTTCCCCATTGTATGTTCTTGGCTCCTTTGTTGTAAACTGTTTGACCATATATACATTGGTTTATTTCTGGGCTGTCTGTTTTGTTCTATTGATCTGTTGTTTTTATGCCTTTACCATACTGTTTTGTTTACTGTAGCTTTATGAGATAATTGTATTATAGTTTGAAATCAGGAAGTGTGATCCCTCCAGCTTTGCTTGTCTTTCTCAAGATTGCTTTGGCTGTTCGGGGTCTTTTGTGGTTCCATACAAATTGTACAATTTTTTGTTCTATTTCTGTGAAAAATGCCATTGGAAATTTGATAGGGATTGCATTGACTCTCTAGGTGGCTTTGGGTAGTATGGACATTTTTATAATACTCATTCTTCCAATCCATGAGCATGGTATATTTTCCCATTTATTTGTGTCTTCAGTTTCTTTCTTCAGGGTCTTATAGTTTTCCGAGTACAGGTCTTTCTCTTCATTAGTTAAGTTTATTCCTAAGTATTTTATTCTCTTTGAATCAATTGTAAGTGGGATTGTTTTCTTAATTTCTCTTCTTGATAATTTGTTATTAGTATATAGAAACTCAGGTTTTTGTTTGTTGGTTTTATATCCTGTACTAACTTTACTGAATTTGTTTACTAGTTCTAGCAGGTTTTTGGTACAGTTTTTAATATATAATGTCATGTCATATTCAAATAGAAACGGTTTTATTTCTTCCTTTCCAATTTGGATTTCTTTTTTGCAATCAGTTTTATTTTATTTTTAAATTAATTTTTATTAGAGTATAGTTGCTGTACAATGTTGTGTTTGTGCTGTACAGCAAAGTTAATCAGTTATACGTATACACATTTCCCCTCTTTTTTAGATTTCCTTCCCATTTAGGTCACCACAGAGCATTGAGTAGAGTTCCCTGTGCTATACAGTAGGTTCTCGTTAGTTATCTGTTTTATACATAGTAGTGTATATATGTCAATCCCAATCTCCCAGTTTATCCCACCCCTCCCTTCCCTCCTCGGTATCCATAAGTTCTCTACATCTGTGTCTCTATTTCTATTTTGCAAATA
Organism: Lagenorhynchus albirostris; assembly: GCF_949774975.1. Classification (NCBI taxonomy): domain Eukaryota; kingdom Metazoa; phylum Chordata; class Mammalia; order Artiodactyla; family Delphinidae; genus Lagenorhynchus; species Lagenorhynchus albirostris. Next base: position 104,585,628 of record NC_083096.1, on the reverse strand, counting down.
AGTTTATCTGTACCATTTTTCTGGATTCCACATATAATCAATAGTATATGATATTTGTTTTTCTCTTTCTGACTTACTTCACTCTGTATTACAGTCTCTAGGTCTGTCCACATCTTTGCAAATGGCACTATTTTGTTCCTTTTTTTATGGCTGAGTAATAATCCGTTGTATATATGTACCACATCGTCTTTTTCCATTCCTCTTTTGATGGACATTTAGGTTGCTTCCATATCTTGGCTGTTGTATTGGGTTGGCCAAAAAGTTCCTTCAGTTTTTAAGTAAAAATAAAAGATTTTTCATTTTCACCAAGAAGTTTATTGAACAATGCATTCAATGTTTTGTTCCACTACCTTCTGCTATTTTTCAGGCAACTTCTTATTTCCGTCTTCCCAGAACTCTATCTTTTTGAGCAAAAAACTGTTCCAGGTGCCTTTTGCAGTCTTACAGGGAATTAAAATTTTTTTCCATTAAGAGAACTTTATAGAGACCGAAATAAATGGAAATCCAAAGGTGCAATGTCTGGTGAATATGGCAGATGAATAAGAACTTCCCAGTCAAGCTGTAACTATTTTTGCCTGGTCATCAAAGAAACATACGGTTTTGCATTATCCTGTTGGAAGATTATGCGTTTTCTGTTGACTAATTCCGGATGCTTTTCGTCGAGTGCTGCTTTCAGTTGGTCTAATCAAGAGTAATACTTGTTGGAATTAATTGTTTGGTTTTCTGGAAGGAGCTCATAATGGAGGACTCCCTTCCAATCCCATCATATATACAACATCACCTTCTCTGGATGAAGACCGGTCTTTGGTGTGGTTGGTGATGGTTCATTTCACTTGCCCCACGATCTCTTCCATTCCACATGATTGTACAGTATCCACTTTTCATCGCCCATCACAATTTGTTTTAAAAACAGAACATTTTCGTTGTGTTTAAGTAGAGAATTGCATGTGGAAATACGGTCAAGAAGGTTGTTTTCACCGAACTTATGTGGAACCCAGACATGAAAGTGATTCACATAACCAAGCTGGTGCAAATGATGTTCAGTGCTCGATTTGGATGTTTTGAGTATGTTGGCTATCTCCTGCATTGTATAACGTTGATTATTCTCAGTTAATTTCTCGATTTGATCTCTGTCATCTTCAGCTGGTCTACCCGACCATGGAGTGTCGTCCAGTGAGAAGTCTCCAGCATGAAACTCCGCAAACTACTTTTGACACGTTTGATCAGTCACAGCACCTTCTCCATACAATGCACAAGTCTTTTTTTTGAGTTTCAGTTGCATTTTTACCTTTCTTAAATAAAGCATAATATGCCGAAAATGTTGCTTTTTGTCTTCCATCTTCAATATTAAAATGGCTACACAAAAATTCACCAATTTTGATAGGTATTTTTTTTAAATGCACACTGATATGACAGCTGTCACAATACAGTATAACAAAATTGTTTCAAATGAAGTTAAAGACAGCTAAGTGCTACTATAGCCATCTTATAGAAAATATTGAATGAACTTTTTGGCCAACCCAATAAATAGTGCTGCAGTGAACATTGGGGTGCATGTATCTTTTCGGATCATGGTTTTCTCTGGGTATATGCTCAGGAGTGGGATTGCTGGGTCATATGGTAACTCTATTTTTAGTTTTTTTGAGGAACCTCTGTGCTGTTCTCCATAGAGGCTGTACTAATTTACATTCCCACCAACGGTGTAGGAGGGTTCCCTTTTCTCCACACCCCTCTACCATTTACTGTTTGTAGATTTTTTGATGATGGCCCTTCTGATCAGTGTGAGGTGATACCTCATTATAGTTTTGATTTGCATTTCTCTAATAATTAGTGATGTTGAGCATCTTTTCATGTGTTTTGACCATGTATGCCTTCTTTGTATTTCATTTTCTTGACTAATTGCTCAGGCTAGGACTTCTAATAGTGTGTTGAATAAAAGTTGCAAGGGTGGGCATCCTTGTCTTGTTCTTTATCTTAGAGGAACAGCACTGAGTGTGATGTTAGCTGTGGGCTTGTCATATATGGCCTTTAATATGTTGAGGTACATTCCCTCTACATCCACTTTGTTGAGAGTTTTTATCGTAAATGGATTTTGAATTTTGTCAAATGCTTTTTCTGCATCTATTGAGGTGATCATATGGTTTTTATTCTTCATTTTGTTAATGTGTATCACATTGACTGATTTGTGGATGTTACACCATCCTTGCATCTCTGAATGATCCCACTTGATCATTTTAATATATTGTGTGTGATCTTTTTAATATATTGTTGAATTCAGCTTGGTAATATTTTGTTGAGGATTTTTTGCATCTGTGTTAATCAGGGATATTGGTCTGTAATTTTCTTGTGACATCTTTTTTTTTTTTTTGTGGTATGTGGGCCTCTCACTGCTGTGGCCTCTCCCGTTGCGGAGCACAGGCTCCAGACGCGCAGGCTCAGCGGCCATGGCTCACGGGCCCAGCCGCTCCGCGGCATGTGGGATCTTCCTGGACTGGGACACGAACCCGTGTCCCTTGCATTGGCAGGCGGACTCTCAACCACTGCGCCACCAGGGAAGCCCTCTTGTGACATCTTTGACTGGTTTTGGTATCAGGGTAATGCTGGTCTCATAAAATGAATTTGGAAGTGTTCCCTCATCTTCTATTTTTTGAAAGAGTTTGAGGTGGATTGGTATTAATTCTTTGAATGTTCAGAAGCCATCTGGTCCTGGACTTTTCGTTTGTTAGTTTATTTTAAAATTACTGATTCAGTCTTCTTACTGGTAATCGGTCTGTTCAGATTTTCTGTTTCTTCATGATTCAGTCTTGGTAGATTGTGTGTTTCTAGGAATTCACTCATTTCTTCTAGGTTGTCCATCTTGTTGATGTACAGTTGTTCATAGTAGTCTCTTATGATTCTTTGTATTTCTGTGGTATCAGTTATAACATCTCCTCTTACACTTCTTATTTTACTGATTTGAGTTCTCTCTTTTTCTTGGTGACTGTAGCTAAAGGTTTGTCTATTTTGCTTATCTTTTCAAAGAATGAGCTCTTAGTTTCATTGATCTTATTTATTGGCTTTTTAGTCTATATTTTATTTATTTTTGCTCCAGTCTTTGTTATTTTCTTCTTTGTGCTAACTCTGGCCTTTGTTCTTCTTTTTCTAGTTCCTTGAGCTGTAAAGTGAGGTTGTTTATTAGAGATTTTTCTGGTTTCCTGACATAGGCCTGTATTACTGTGAACTTCCCTCTTAGAACTGCTTTTGCTGCATCTCATAAGTTTTGGTATGTTGTATTTTCACTTTCATTTGTCTCAAGATATTTTTTGTTATCTTTTGATTTTTCTTTGAATTATTATTGGTTGTTCAGTAGTATGTTGTTTAATCTCCATATTTGTGAATTTTCCAGTTTTTTTCTTATAATTCATTTCTAGTTTCATACCATCACAGTGGGAAAAGACCGTAATAAGAGATGCAGAAGGGCATTACATAATGGTAAAGGGGTCAATACAACAAGAGGTTTTAATATTTGTAAATATTTATGCTCCCAAATAGGAGCACCTGAATATTTCAAGCAAATGTTAACAAACCTAAAGGGAGAAATACACAGCAGTACCATAATAATAGGGACTTTAATACTCCATTTTCATCAATGGATAGATCATCCAGACAGAAAATCAAAAAGGAAACATTGGCTTTAAATGATCCAGGTGGACTTTCACAGATATATACAGAACATTCCATCCAAAAGGAACAGAATATACTTTCTTCTATTCCATCATGTGTTTCAAGTGTACATGGAACGTTCAAGATACATTATATGTTAAGCCACAAAAGAAGACTTAATTTATTCTTTTCTAAGACAGATATTTTAAGACTTATCTAAGTACTGCATTAGCTGCATCCTAAAAGTTGTAATATATGGTGTTACTATAATTGTTAACTTAAAAATGCTTGGTAATTTCCATTATGATTGCTTCTTTGGCCCATGGGTTATTTTAGAAGTATACGTCTAGATATTTAAACTTTTAATTTATATTTCTTATTGCTTTTTAGCTTTATACTGTTGCAGTCAGAGAACATAGGCCATGTGATTTTTCTTTTTCTTTAAAGATTTAATTTTTTTGTTTTTATTTTTAGCTGCGTTGGGTCTTTGTTGCTGTGCACGGGCTTTCTCTAGTTGTGGCGAGTGGGAGCTACTCTTCGTTGTGGTGCATGGGTTTCTCATTGCGGTGGCTTCTTTTGTTGCGGAGCACAGACTCTAGGTATGCGGGCTTCAGTAGTTGTGGCACATGGGCTCTAGAGCACAGGCTCAATAGTTGTGGCACACGGGCTTAGTTGCTCCGCCACATGTGGGATCTTCCTGGACTAGGGCTCGAACACGTGTCCCCTGTATTGGAGTGTGGATTCTTAACGAGGTTGCCACCAGGGAGGTCCGCATATGATTTTATAGCTTGAAATTTATTGAGGCTTGTTTTGTGTCTCAGTATATGGTCAGTGTTTATAAATATTTTATCTAATAGACATCCGTTCTTTGACAAAACGTAGATAATTTAATGTTGCTACTGTTTTCCTCCTAATTTCCCTCATACTGTCCTCCCAGTTCCCCAAGTTGAAAACCTGGGAGTTATTCTGAATTTCTCCTTTGCTTTTAATACCACATCAAGATAATTCTTAGTACCCGTCCAGTCCACTTTTAAAATTATTTCTTAATATGAGTCATGCTATGATTAAAATAAAAACCTTGGAAAGCCTAAAGTATATAAACTAAGTTACTCAAAGCCCTACTACACAGGGCTTTTTTTTCCTCCAATTTCTTCATGGCCCTAATTCATGTTATTCTTTCCTTTTTCATAGATTTTCACAGATTTATTATGGTTCCCATCTTTTCTCTCCTTTAATAGCATTAATTTATTTGTATGTTCATTCATTCAGCCAGTATTGAGAACCTATTTATGTGCTAGGTACAGGGGATATATAGCAGTGAAGTAGAGAGGCAAGATATTTAATTTAACTTGGGTCTTTTTCATTTGGCCAATGTTATTTTTGCCACTTTCTCTCTGTTATAATTTTAGCTGTAACAATTCTGAAGTTTTGTTCCTAGAAAAGTGTGTGTTGTCTTGGGACTCTGAGCCTTTGCATATGTTCCCTAGGCTTACAAAGCCCTCATAAAGTTCATCTGGGAAACTACTACTCATCTTTCAGGTTAATTAGCTGAGTGTTGATGAAGCCTTGACTGACCATTTTTCTTGCTTCTGGATAGATTAGAAATTCTTTTTGAGTGTATTCATTATAGGAATTGTTACATAGTTTTTGTGTGGCCTTTTGTTTCTCCACTTAGGCTGTGGTTCCTTGGTTTTATGTCACATATTCTTTCATATTTGTTTCTCTTGCCACCTAGCATAGTACCTGGCACATAGCAGGTATTCAGTAAATACTTGTTGAACGTCCACAGCTGTATAGTTTAAATAAAATCATTATGTTTTCCTTAACTTTCATTTGGCCTTTTCTTCAAAATGGTTTTTGGGGGAATGACCTGTTTTGGTTGCTTAAATGATCTGGTTAATTAAAAAGTATATTTGTTCTGAGATACCAATTTTCAGTTATTAGCAGCTTAGGAGACGAAAGTGTATGAGTTAGTTGTTTATAATAAGGCTGTATTCTGGGACTTCCCTGGTGGTCCAGTGGTTGAGACTCCGTGCTTGCAATGCAGTGGGCGTGGGTAGTATATATATGTCAGTGCCAGTCTCTCACTTTGTCTCAGCTTACCCTTCCCCCTCCCCATGTCCTCAAGTCCATTCTCTATATCTACGTCGTAATTTCTGTCCTGCCCCTAGGTTCTTCAGAACCATTGTTTTTTTTTTAAGATTCCATATATATGTGTTAGCATACGGTATTCGTTTTTCTCTTTCTGATTACTTCACTCTGTATGACAGACTCTAGGTCCATCCACCTCGCTACAAATAACTCAACTTCATTTATTTTTATGGCTGAGTAATATTCCATTGTATATATGTGCCACATCTTCTTTCTCCATTCATCTGTCCATGGACACTTAGGTTGCTTCCATGTCCTGGCTGTTGTAAATAGAGCTGCAGTGAACATTGTGGCACATGACTCTTTTTGAATTATGGTTTTCTCAGGGTATATGCCCAGTAGTGGGATTGCTGGGTCATATGGTAGTTCTATTTGTAGTTTTTTGAGGAACCTCCATACTGGTCTCCATATTGGCTGTATCAATTTACATTCACACCAACAGTGCAAGAGGGTTCCCTTTTCTCCACACCCTCTCCAGCATTTACTGTTTGTAGATTTGTTGATGATGGCCATTCTGACTGGTGTGGGGTGATACCTCATTGTAGTTTTGATTTGCGTTTGTTGGCAATCTGTATATTTTCTTTGAAGAAATGTCTCTTTAGGCCTTCTGCCCATTTTTGGATTGGGTTGTTTGTTTTTTGGATATTGAGCTGTATGACCTGCTTGTATATTTTGGAGATTAATCCTTTGACGGTTGCTTCATTTGCAAATACTTTCTCCCATTATGAGGGTTGTCTTTTTGTCTTGTTATGGTTTCCTTTGCTGTGCAAAGGCTTTTAAGTTTCATTAGGTCCCATTTGTTTATTTTTGTTATTATTTCCATTTCTCTAGGAGGTGGGTCAAAAAGGATCTTGTTGTGATTTATGTCATAGAGTGTTCTGCCTATGTTCTCCTCTAAGAGTTAGACAGTGTCTGGCCTTACATTTAGGTCTTTAACACATTTTGGTTTTATTTTTGTGTATGGTGTTAGGGAGTGTTCTAATTTCATCCTTTTACATGTAGCTGTCCAGGTTTCCCAGCACCACTTATTGAAGAGGCTATCTTTTCTCCATTGTATATTCTTGCCTCCTTTATCAAAGGTAAGGTGACCACATGTGCATGGTTTTATCTCTGGATTTTCTATCCTGTTCCATTGATCTATATTTCTGCTTTTGTGCCAGTACCATAGTGTCTTGATTACTGTAACTTTGTAGTGTAGTCTGAAGTCCGGGAGCCTGATTCCTCCAGCTCCGTTTTTCTCCCTCAAGATTGCTCTGGCTGTTCAGGGTATTTTGTGTTTCCATACAAATTGTGAATTTTTCTGTTCTAGTTCTGTGAAAAATTTCATTGGTAGTTTGATAGTGATTGCATTGAATCTGTAGATTGCTTTGGGTAGTATAGTCATTTTCACGATGTTGATTCTTCCAATCCAGGAACATGGTATATCTCTCCATCTGTTTGTATCATCTTTAATTTCTTTTATCAGTGTCTTATAGTTTTCTGCGTACAGATATTTTGTCTCCTTAGGTAGGTTTATTCCTAGGTGTTTTATTCTTTTTATTGCACTGGTAAATGGGAGTGTTTCCTTAATTTCTCTTTCAGATATTTCATCATTAGCGTATAGGAATGCCAGAGATTTCTGTGCATTAATTTTGTATCCTGCTACTTTACTAAATTCAGTGATTAGCTCTAGTTTTCTGGTAGTGTCTTTAGGATTCTTTATGTATAGTATCATGTCATGTGTAAACAGTGACAGCTTTACTTCTTGTTTTACTATTTGGATTCTTTTTATTTCTTTTTCTTTGATTGCTGTGGCTAAAACTTCCAAAACTATGTTGAATAATAGTGGTGAGAGTGGGCTACCTTGTCTTGTTCCTGATCTTAGTGGAAATGGTTTCAGTTTTTCACCATTGAGAACGATGTTGGATGTGGGTTCGTCATATATGACCTTTATTATGCTGAGGTAAGTTCCCTCTATGCCTACTTTCTGGAGGGTTTTTATCATAAATAGGTGTTGAATTTTGTCGAAAGCTTTTTCTGCATCTATTGAGTTGATCATTTGGTTTTTATTCTTCAGTTTGTTAATATGGTATATCACATTGATTGATTTGCATATATTGGAGAATGCTTGCATTCCTGGGATAAACCCCACTTGATCATGGTGTATGATCCTTTTAATGTGCTGTTGGATTCTGCTTGCTAGTATTTTGTTGAGGATTTTTGCATCTGTGTTCATCAGTGATATTGGCTTGTAGTTTTCTTTCTTTGTGACATCTTTGTCCGGTTGAGGTATCAGGGTGATGGTGGCCTCATGGAATGAGTTTGGGAGTGTTCCTCCCTCTGCTATATTTTGGAAGAGTTTGAGAAGGATAGGTGGTAGCTCTTCTCTAAATGTTTGACAGAATTTGCCTGTGAAGCCATCTGGTCCTGGGCTTTTGTTTGATGGAAGATTTTTAATGACAGTTTCAATTTCAGTGCTTGTGATTGGTCTGTTTATATTTTCTATTTCTTCTGGTTCAGTCTCGGAAGGTTGTGCTTTTCTAAGAATTTGTCCACTTCTTTCAGGTTGTCCATGTTTTTGGCATAAAATTGCTTGTAGTAATCTCTCATGATCCTTTGTATTTCTGCAGTGTCAGTTGTTACTTCTCCTTTTTCATTTCTAATTTTATTGATTTGAGTCTTCTCCCTTTTTTCCTTTATAGTCTGGTTAATGCTTTATCAATTTTATCTTCTCAAAGAACCAGCTTCTAGTTTTATTGATCTTTGCTATTGTTTCCTTCATTTCTTTTTCATTTATTTCTGATCTGATCTTTATGATTTGTTTCCTTCTGGTAACTTTGGGGGTTTTTTATTCTTCTTTCTCTAATTGCTTTAGGTATAAGGTTAGGTTGTTTATTTGAGATGTTTCTTGTTTCTTGAGGTAGGAATGTATTGCTATGAACTTCCCTCTTAGAACTGCTTTGCTGCATCCCATAATTTTGAGTCATTGTGTTTTCATTGTAATTTGTTTCTAGGTATTTTTTGATTTCCTCTTCAATTTCTATAGTGATCTCTTGGTTATTAAGTAGTGTAGTGTTTAGCCTCCATGTATTTGTATTTTTTACAGATTTTTTTTCCTGTAATTGATATCTAGTCTCATAGTGCTGTGGTTGGAAAAGATACATGATATGATTTCAGTTTTCTTAACTTTACCAAGGCTTGATTTGTGACCCAAGATATGATCTATCCTGGAGAATGTTCCATGAGCACTTGAGAAGAAAGTGTATTCTGTTGTTTTGGATGGAATGTCCGAAAAATATCAATTAAGTCCACCTTGTTTAATGTATCATTTAAAGCTTGTGTTTCCTTATTTATTTTCATTTTGGATGATCTGTCTATTGGTGAAAGTGGGGTGTTAAAGTCCCCACTATGATTGTGTTACTGTCGATTTCCCCTTTTGTGGCTGTTAACATTTGCCTTATGTATTGAGGTGCTCCTATGTTGGGTGCATAAATATTTACAATTGTTATATCTTCTTCTTGGATTGATCCCTTGATCATTATGTAGTGTCTTTCTTTGTCTCTTGTAATAGTCTTTATTTTAAAGTCTATTTTGTCTGATATGAGAGTTGCTACTCCAGCTTTCTTTTGATTCCCATTTGCATGGAATATCTTTTTCCATCCCCTCACTGTCAGTCTATACGTGTCCCTAGGTCCGAAGTGGGTCTCTTGTAGACAGCATATATACAGGGCTTGTTTTTGTATCCATTCAGCCAGTCTGTGTCTTTTAGTTGGAACATTTAATCAGTTTACATTTAAGGTAATTATCTAGATGTATGTTCCTGTGACCATTTTCTTAATTGTTTTGGGTTTGTTATTGTAGGTCTTTTCCTTCTCTTGTGTTTCCTGCCTAGAGAAGTTCCTTTAGCGTTTGTTGTAAAGCTGGTTTGGTGGTGCTGAATTCTCTTAGCTTTTGCTTGTCTGTAAAGTTTTTAATTTCTCCATTGAATCTGAGTGAGATCCTTGCTGGGTAGAGTAATCTTGGTTGTAGGTTTTTCCGTGTCATCACTTTAAATATGTCCTGCCACTCCCTTCTGGCTTGCAGAGTTTCTGCTGAAAGATCAGCTGTTAACCTTATGGGGATTCCATAGTATGTTATTTGTTGCTTTTCCCTTTCTGTTTTTAATATTTTTTCTTTGTATTTAATTTTTGATAGTTTGATTAATATGTGTCTTGACATGTTTCTTCTTGGATTTATTCCTTTCCCATATTAGGGAAGTTTGCAACTATAATCTCTTCAAATATTTTCTCAGTCTCTTTGTTTTTCTCTTCTTCTGGGACCCCTATAATTCGAATGTTCATGCATTTAATGTTGTCCCAGAGGTCTCTGAGACTGTCCTCAATTTTTTTCATTCTTTCTTCTTTCTTCTTCTCTGTCGTAGTTATTTTCACTATTTTATCTTCCAGGTCACTTATTCGTTCTCCTGCCTCAGTTATTCTGCTGTTGATTCTTTCCAGAGAATTTTTAATTTCATTTATCGTGTTGTTCATCATTGTTTGTTTGCACTTTAATTTTTTAAGGTCCTTGTTAAATGTTTCTTGTATTTTCCCTATTCTACTTGCAAGATTTTGGATCATCTTTACTGTCATTACTCTGAATGCTTTTTCAGGTAGCCTGCCTATTTCCTCTTCATTTATTTGGTCTGGCGGGTTTTTACCTTGCTCCTTCATCTGCTGCATATTTCTCTGTCTTCCTATTTTGCTTAACTTAGTGTGTTTGGGGTCACCTTTTCTCTGGCTACAGGTTTTTAGTTCTCATTGTTTTTGGTGTCTGCCCCCAGTGGGTACAGTTGGTTCAGTGGTTTGTGTAGGTTTCCTGGTGGAGGGGACTGGTGCCTGTGTTCTGGTGGATGAGGCTGGATGTTGTCTTTCTGGTGGGCAGGACTGCTTCCGGTGGTGTGTTTTGGGGTGTCTGTGAACTTAGTATGATTTTAGGCAGCCTCTCTCCTAATGAATGAGGTTATGTTCCTGTCTTGCTAGTTGTTTGGCACAGGGTGTCCAGCACTGGTGCTTGTTGATCATTGAGTGGAGCTGGGTCTTAGCGTTGAGACGGAGATCTCTGGGAAAGCTCTCGCCGATTGATATTACGTGGGGCCAGGAGATCTCTGGTGGTTCAGTGTCCTGAACTCGGCTCTCCCACCTCAGAGGCTCAGGCCTGACACCCGGCTGGAGCACCAACACCCGTAGAGAACTATGGGAAAAATCTGACTGGTGTCTTGGATGTTTCTTTGTTGGGCGATTTATCCTGCTGGGTGCTCATGGCTGGAAGGATGTGCTGGTGGCACCCAGTGTCTCCTGGATCCCTCCTGCTTGGCACCCCTAGGACCCCCTTGGACAAGAGATGCGGTGCCCGGGAACAAGGGGGTCTCAGCTCCCTCAGCGCCCGGGCTGTCTGGCCCCCTCATGTATTTTAATATTAGCCTTGTAGTCGTCTCTACAGATTTTCTCAGACAGATGAAATAAACTGTCCATGGTCTCACAAGTAACAATCAGAAAGTTTCCTAGTTAGCTGGGGGAATAAGTTGGGGAATGGCTGGGGGAGAAAAAAAGCCATACTGTTTGAATTATGTATCCAGTTCTCAAGTTCTTGAGTCAGGGTCTTATTTACTGTATGAGTAGTAAAACAAGAAGGAAGAAGTGGCTTAAACCCTTGGACTCCACTTGATTTCAAGGGAAGAAACTTTTTTGTCCAGGCAGTCTCCTTCAAGATGGATATCAGTAGTAGTGATGAAAAAAAAAATGCTACTCTAGTAATAATAGCATTATAGATAGAAATAGTCTGTATGTGTGTGTCATCAAATTTCAAAAGCAAATAGTAATAGTAGTAGTGAGTATTGTTGAAATATGATTCGACTCCTGCTGCTCAGTTACCTGTATCATATGTTATGAGTGTGATACGTCATCCCAAGTCTGTGGTCAGGATTTGTCCAGTTTCCCCAATCCTTAGTCACATCCCTGCTCTCATTTACCAATTGTCTTAACATACCCACTTGAATATATTTAATATGCATCCTGTATATGTAGGTGTCCTTATAAAATATTTGGTGGTGTTATGTATGCATTTTTTCAGTTTGCATAAATAATTGTGCTATATATTTTGTTCTGTTTCTGTTTTTATCCAAACTTTCGCAGAATCTTTCCATGTTTTTGAATGTATGCTCCACTTCCAAGATCAAAACAATATTCTACATTTTCCAGTTAGATTTCAAGTTTTACATTTTACCTTTATGTCTTTGGTCCATGTGGAGTTCACCTTTTTGTGTATTGTGAACTAGGGATACAACTGTTTCTCCCTTTAAGTGAGCCATTTTCTCCAACACTGTTTAGTAAATAATACATCCTGTATGTACAGACTTGTAGTATCATTTTTATCATTAACAATTACCCATAAATAGATCTGTTTTGGAAATACCTGTTTTGTTCCACTGGTGTTATAGATTGTCTCTTACCAGTACAGAACAGTTTTCTCTGGAATGTGTCACAGTATCTGGTAGGGCAAGTCTTCACCTCTTTGTTCTTCCTTTTAAAAGTTGACTTAGTTATTCTAGGACTTTTACTTTTTCATATTAATTTTCTGAAGTGTTTGACCTCAAAAAATTCTGCTGGGGTTTTCACTGGAATTTCATTGAATTTATATGCTAAAGATTATCTGCCCAATACTGTGAAATTTAGCTTGCATCAACTCCATTTGGGAGAAGCAGGAGTATTCTAGACACTCTTAACATCCTGTAAAAAGAAAAGGTACGGACTGGAGATTTAATGGGTGTTGAGAAGAGCATTCATAACCCAACAGCAAAGGTAGGGCGTACAGAGCTTAAGGAAAGGGCAGGTGGGCCAGCTCCTTTATTTGTTTCGGTTTTCTGTGTAAATTTCTCAGGTTTGACTTAAACATGAGAGGCAGCGTAGCCTTGATGCAGGATGAGAGATACAGCTTTGTAGCCATAGACCAGAGTCAACTGAGCACCCAGAAGCACTATTCTCCCAATCAAAAAGTCTATTTATGAAGGAAATTTTACAGTATATGAACTGGGAAAAATATTTCCAACTTATATAATAATGAAGTTCAAAGTATGTAAGATGCTCTTGAAAATCATTATGGAAAGGATTAACATTTCAGTTTTTAAAAACAGGCAAAGATCATCAACTGCAGTTCCCAGAAGACATACAAATTGTTAACAAATTTATGGGGAAAAAAAGCTTCTCAATAATAGAAATGTAGATGGAAATTTGTACTTGTGTGTGTTGTCAGATAACGAAAGGATAATGCTCACTCCATTTTGGTGAAGGTGTGGGCCATCAGGTACTATTCTGATAGTGTCAGAGTGTTGGTTTTTTAAAATTAATTAATTAATTAATTAAATTTTATCTTTGGTTGTGTTGGGTCTTTGTTGCTGCACCCGGGCTTTTTCTAGTTGTGGTGAGTAGGGCTACTCTTGTTGCGGTGCGCAGACTTCTCGTGTGGTGGCCTGTATTGTTGCAGAGCACGGGCTCTAGGTGTGTGGGTTTCAGTAGTTGTGGCACGTGGGCTCTAGAGCTCAGGCTCAGTAGTTGTGGCGCCCGGGCTTAGTTGCTCCGCAGCATGTGGGATATTCCCTGACCAGGGCTCAAATCTGTGTCCCTTGCATTGGCAGGCGGATCCTTAACCACTGCGCCACCAGGGAAGTCCAGTGTCAGAGTGTTATTGGTACCACTTTTGAGGTTCATTTGACAATATGTATCACATTAAATATATACATAATATGGGTTTGGAGGAAATGGGGTGTTTAAGTGAAACAGTATTCGTCATGAGATGATAATTGAAACTGGATGGTGAATATCTGATGGTTCATTATACTTGTCTACTTTTGTATATATTTATAATTTTCTACAATAAAAGGGAAAATGCATATTCTTTGATATAGTAATTATTCTTTATGAATTTATCTTATATAGTATTTGGAATACTTTAAAAATAAAATGTAAAAGGATGAACTTTGTATTATTGCCTGTAATAGTAAAACACTAGAAAATCCTCAATGTTCCTCAGTTGGGTAATAGTTGGAAAGTAGCTTAACAGCTGATGGAAAGATTATCTTACATACTTTTATTATACAAATGGACATTACATAGGCTAAGATACATTGTTATGTGAGAAAGCTTGTAGAGCACTACATGTAATAATCCACTTCTTTTAAAACATATGTAAATTATATCTACATATGGATTTTATATGTAAGAAAAATCAGGAGATGAACAGTTTTCTTTTCATCATTACTTCTTTTCAGGAAGTAGCATGGGGAATTTTCAGTTTTGATTTCTCTATTATTTATTTAAACAGCTGCATGTTTACCTTTGTAATCAGAGAGGAAATAATAAATTCTAAAATTCCAAAAAATCAATTTAACTTCTAGTAAAGCATACATTCTAGAGAGGAGGGAACTAATCAGTGACAGTAATGGGGGGATAGTACAGGGAGATCAGCTCAGTGCTTTGTGACCACCTAGAGGGGTGGGATGGGAAGGTGGGAGGGAGACACAAAAGGGAGGAGATACCGGGATATATGTATATGTATAGCTGATTCACTTTGTTATACAGCAGAAACTAACACACCATTGTAAAGCAATTATACTCCAAGAAATATGTTAAAAAATGGGGGGAAGTTCCTTAGAGGGGAAGATGTACATTGTTTATCCTAGTTATGTTTGAGTTATGGTATTATGGGTCATTGAGTCATTTACCCTTTATTTGCTTTCTCTAAAATTTCTTTGGGCAGAGGAATTTTCTTTTTTTCTTTTATTTTTTTACAATCCACACATGAAATAGCTTTATTAGTACCATAATGTCTAATTTAGGGGCAAAGGAATTTTAAAAGAGGGTAATAATTTTACAGAATATCTGTTTATTAAAGCAGTTTTATATAATACATGATTTATGTTCTCCATGTTTATATGGATAAAAGATTGGTGTGCATTTGCCTTAGAATGTGAATTAGAGTCTCTTGTTTACTCAGAGCAAACAGATTATTTGTGCATAGATTCATTTTTAGAAAACATGTTACTTTAAATATAGATGTTTTTGAATTGAATTTGAACTTTATAAATTTCATATAACCTTTCTGACTTTTATGTACCCTGCCCTATATAGAGCTTTGAGGATACAACTGTGAATAAGAGTAACACACACATTCCCTGGTTTTGGTGGAATGTTTGGGTGGGAGAGTGGTGGTGTCTGTTGCAGTGGGTTTCAGACTAAATGGGAATGACTGTAAGAGCAGAGACAGTTAAATGTGTATAACTTTCTCCCAAAGGTTTGGCTGTGAATGAGAGGGAAGAAATAATAGGAAGTGGTGGGAGGGGCAGAAGGAATCAAGGGAATTTTAGTTCTCCTCTTTTCCCGCCTCGATCCTTGCAAGTTTTTAAGAATAGTTGAATGCTACTGGGAAGGTGCCAGTAGAAAGATTTATTGAATGCTGGCTCTGGTCTGTAATTCTATAACCTTGGTCAAGTTATTTAATCTGTCTTCTTAGAGTTACAGTTTTTTCATATGTAAAAAGGGATCTGTGAAATTGTTATCTGGAAAAATGTCTCCATAACATTGTTCTGAGTATTATCTCTGTTCTGCTGGCACAGTAAATGGCTCATAATGGGGGCTTAACAAATGATCTGTGAAAGAATAAATATGCAGAAAGCTTAATGTGTGGTTGAGCACATAGTAATCACTCAAGTAACTTTTCCCCAGAGGTTTGGCTGTAAATGGAAGGGAAACAATAAGGAGGTGGTAGTGGGAGGGGGTCATAAGGAATCAAGGGCAAGTGTTATTAGATTAGGTACCGTTGATACACGATACACCAGAAACACTAGGTGGAAACACTAGGAGATGGAAAAAAAATTTTTAATGGTTCATTTCTTAAGGTCTAAGGACATACATGTCCTCGTGTAGTGGGAGTAATATAATGGAGAGTAAGATGGGGACAGACCTTGCCATCAAAGGTGAAAAAGGGAGGGAATTTGTTGAAGCAATAGCAGAGCATATGAAACTATTTGGGAATGTTTGCAGTTTTGATTTTTGTACATCTTCCACTCTAGAATTGGAAGGCTGTAGGTCATTGTAGTCACCCTGGCATTCTGTTGAGGTCATTTCTCACCCATAATTAATTAGGTTGCTCAGGCTTTCAGTTAGTTTTTTTAACTTAAGGGAAGCAAAGTGCTGCTGTGACCACTGGATTTGTAGCTTTCTAGAAAGTTACTTGCTCACAGGGTCATTTTCATACTGTGATTTGAAGGTATTGTTTCACTGTCTGGAGAAAGTTCTCAGCCTGGCATTGAGCATTTGTGCTGATAAAATTTATTGTAGTGACTCATTCTCCATTTTTACTTATCTAGGACTCATCTTATCAGGCTTTTAAGTCTTTTTACCCTTGTAAGTATAGTATTGAAGTGCCTTTTCCTTACAGCTGACTCTGACAATAATGTATGACAATATATATTCCTTTATTTAGAGCATGGCTCTTAAAATGTGATCCATGGGTCCTTTCAGGTGGTCTGCAAGGTCTAAACTATTTTCATGATAATACTAAGATGTTGTTTGCTTTCCCACTGTGTTGACATTTGTACAATGGCGTAAACACTGTGTTTGGTCAGACTGCTGTGTACCTTAGCGTGAAACAAGGCATCAAACTGTGCTAGCATTCTTTATTTTTGAGCACTCACAGTAAAACAAACAAAACACACATGTGCACACACATGCAGAAAACCCTATTTCATTCAAGAACATCCTTGATGAAACAGTAGAAATTATTTTCACTAAATCTTAATCTTGAGTTCAGGTTTTTAATGTTATGTGTGACAGAATAGGAAATATATATATATATATATAAAGTATTAATGCCATTGTTTGAGTTGCTGGCTGAGCTAGTAGCTTTTCCATGGAACACCATTTTTTACTTGAAACAGTGACTTGCTTTGGTATATGGTGGGTACTTTCTTGACACACTCATTTCACTTATATTTACTTACCATTTTTAGTTTCCTAGATCTGTTCCTATGGGTTGGAGCTGCCATCTGGTGTCATTACTTAAATACAATTTTGTTCCCACCAACACCTCTGTGCTCTTATTGTCAAATATATTTCATTCTTGTATGTTATAGGCCTAACAATATAGTTATGTACATATTTTTCCATATGTTTCCTTTAGAGGAAATATGCATTTATACTGTCTTTTATAATTACCTTATTTTCCTAGTGTTCTTTGTTGTGTGTGTGTGTGTGTGTGTGTATTTGAATTTCTACCTTGGTTTACTTAATTTCAACCTTAAGAACCTCCTTTATTTCTTATAAGGTAGCTCTGCTAGCAACAAATTCTCTCAGGTTTTGTTTATCTGGGAGTATCTTTATTTCACCTTCATTTTTGAAAGACAGTTTTGCTGGATATAAGATTCTTGATTGACAGGTTTTTTTCTTTCAGTGCTTTGAATATGTCATTTCACTGCCTTCTGGCCTTCATTGTTTCTGATGAGTAGTTAACCTTACTGGGGTTTCTTTGCATGTGATGAATTATTTTTCTTCTTGCTTTCAAGATTTTCTCTGTCTTTCAGCATTTTTACTGTGGTTTGTCTGGATGTGTATCTCTTTGTATTTATCCTACTTGGAGTTTGTTTAACTTCTTGGTTATATAGATTAATGTTTTTTTAGCAGATATGGGATGCTATCAGTCATTATTCTTTTGGATATTTTTATTTTTTTAATTTTAAGTTTTTTAATATATTTTATTTATTTATTTATTTATTTATTTTTGGCTGCATTGGGTCTTTGCCGCTGTGCCTGGGCTCTCTCTAGTTTTGGCGAGTGGGGGCCACTCTTCGTTGCAGTGTGCGGGCTTCTCATTGTGGTGGCTTCTCTTGTTGCGGAGCATGGGCTCTAGGCACACGGGCTTTAGTAGTTGTGGTTCACGGGCTCCAGAGCACAGGCTCAGCAGCTGTGATGCACAAGCTTAGTTGCTTCGTGGCATTTGGGATCTTCCCGGACCAGGGCTCTAACCTATGTCCTGGGCATTGGAAGGTGGATTCTCAATTTCTGTGCCACCAGGGAAGCCCATATTCCTTTGTATATTTTTAAAATGTAGTGTATCTTTCAAACTGAAACGCTGTACACTTTAGAAGTGTGTAGAGTTTCTCTTCCCTCCTCCAAGCCACTGGTAATCCCCATTCTACTCTCTGTCTCTATCAATTTGACTGCTCTTATAACCTTATGTAAGTGGAATTATACAGTATTTGTCCATTTTGTCTGGCTGATTTTGCTTTAGCGTAATGTCTTTAAGGTTTGTTCATGTTGTAGTTTATGACAGAATTTCCCAGAATTTGTTTATCCTTATAGGTAATGAAAATAAGTATTCCCAATTGGAAACATTTTTTTTCTTCCCTATTTGTTTTGTTTTTACTTAACTTTTATACTGTTTTTGAATTATCGTCTATCTAGTTTTACGTACTGTTGTATGTTTAGTTAGTAAAAAAAATCTAAATTGGGAAAGTGAAACCAAACAAATACGGCTTTGTTTTCTTTAAGAAAGCTGTTGGTGGTATGCTATGCTGTTTATACAATAACTGATATATAAGTTACAATGTAATTTTGGGGTCTTATGCTTAAAAAATGTAACTGATCTTATAATTGGCTTCTCAGTTGAGTATGATTTGTGAAATTGGTGGCTCTTAGTTTTTTTTTTTTAAACTTCCATTCTGCATATTTGAGGGACTGTGACACATTCCCATCAATAAACAAGGCTTAATTCAGTAGTGATTCCCTGGAGGTAGGTCATGACTACCCTTCCAGTGGGTTGAATATACCCAACTACCCAGAGTCACTGGTTAGTGTGTTTTAACTACATGTGGCATAATCTTTTCTTAAGCTGAAGTACAGTTGATTTGCAGTGTTTCATGTGTACAGCAAAGCGATTCAGTTATACATATACGTATATATGTGTATATGTGTGTATTCTTTTTTTTGTTCACATGGCATGCGGGGTCTTAGTTCCCTGACCAGGGATTGACCAGTGACCCCTGCATTGGGAGCATGGAGTCTTAACCCTGTACTGCCAGAGAAGTCCCTATATATGTATTCTTTTTCCGATTCTTTCCCATTATAGCTTATTACAAGATATTGAATATTGTTTCCTGTGCTATACAGTAGGTCCTTGTTGTTTATCTGTTTTACCTATAGTAGTGTGTATCTGTTGGCCTAATCATTTTTATTCTTTATCAAGTGCTTATGAAATTGTACCATGCAACTTCTTTTAGTTTATCTAAACCTAGATATGAGATTCACGGCATCCTTTGCTTATGACCATGGCCTACCCACTTCAACTTACAGCTGTCATTTTGATGAGAGCTGCCCTGAATATGCTACCTTGGAGTGGTTGCTGAATCCTGGCCTCATTGAATGAATATTGACAACTGCTATCATTTTATTTTAAGCTTCTTTGTTTCTGGAGTTTTTATGATTTGAGGTACTTGTTAATATTTTCCCTAAATGTAAGGTTTTCAGTAAGTAAAAAAATTTGATTAATACATGAAATATATGATTGTTATAAAATAAGCTCTATAAGTAAATCAGTCCTGTTCTGTTTCGTTTTATTAATTTTTATTGGAGTATGGTTGCTTTACAATGTTGTGTTAGCCTCCACAGCACAACAGAGTGAATCAGCCATACACATACAGATATCCCCTCCCTTTCAGTCAGTCTTATATATGGTTATTTATTTCCTAAACAGAGACTCTACAGGGGCAGGTAATTCACTGGTCCACAAGCGGTCTCCTTTACGTCGAAACCAAAAGACCCCAACATCCTTGACCAAGCTGTCTTTACAGGATGGACATAAAGTCAAAAAGCCAGCATGTAAATTTGAAGAGGGTCAGGATGTCCTAGCTAGATGGTCAGATGGCTTGTTTTATCTTGGAACTATCAAAAAGGCAAGTTACCTTAATATCTTTTGCAGTTTCTGTAGTAAACTTTTAATAATATTGGATTGAAATTTAACTTCGTGGTTTTGATTTTAAAAGAAATCACCATAAGTTTTCCTCTGTATTTCAGATAAACATATTGAAACAGAGCTGCTTCATCATATTTGAAGACAGTTCTAAATCCTGGGTTCTCTGGAAGGACATTCAAACAGGCAGGTGCTACTATTTCCCTTGGACACGATTTACACTAAAATTTTATTTTCTTCAGCTTGTCATTTTCTAGTGTTTTCTGTTTAGTACAGTGTATTAAGATAACTAAAAAAATCCATGTATTCTTCAGAGTCTTCAAGGAGTTATAATCTATTTTATAGACCATAAGAAGAACAAGAATTGCTCTGTTAAGGTAGAGATAGATTAGACGACAGATGCATCACTGATGCGCACATGTATAAATTATTGTTAGGACCCTTCTAAGAACTTTGAAGAAAAATTTTAGTTACTAATATGAGTAACACAACTTCACCTTTGCTGTTACTTGGCTGTATTAGTACAAAGTAATATAGAGAGCTAATATTTATTGAGAACATACTGTTTGCCAGATGTTTTGGGGAATTAGGACTATTAAATACCTTTAGAATGCTAGAAATATTCATTGATAAGAATAGTTTAAAATTACTGCTTAGTTATGGTTTTTTATGTTTAGATGGGAAAATGAGGCTGTATTTGGGTACAAGTAAAAATGAATACAGGTATGCTTTGGTTTGGTTATAGGTATGTTTCTTGTTATGCTTTTTATTTTTGCAAGCTATAATTACTGTATGTTTTTTGAATCTGCTGAATAAAGGTATTTTTTTCAGGTATCTATTTCATGGAAAGTGCTTTATAAAAAATTATGAATAGTAAAAATCTGAGTACTTCAGCTGCACACTAAAGCCCTACTTTTGGTATCCTTTTAATGGGTTAATGGGCCTGCACTAAGGTGTTTTTATATCTCCCCCTGTAGAAAGGAGACATTCTGTAAAGTATTTATCAATTGGGTTTTTAATTTGAATCCCAAATGCGACTTTATGGTAGGTTACTGCTGTGTTCAATTTCTTGATTTCACTCTTAGTTTTTTTTTAAAGAACAAAAAAAGTTCTGGTAAAGGAATTGGAATGTTGTAGTTGCCATTTTTATACATGGTACTCAGGGATTAGGTGGAGAACTCAATAGCTGTTACTCTAGTAAAATGTCTTTCTAGTGAAAGAAACTTTTTACAGTTTTTAGGACTTATCAGTTTAAAGGTCTAAAGTTACGTTTTGAATCTCAAATTGAGGGGTCAGTGAGGAAAGGAATAGGAGGCAGATAGGAGGTCTCCAGCAGTAGTAATATTGAACAGATCTTATTACCCTGCATACAGAATTATCCCTTTTGCTTAGTTTGTAAATATGGTTCTCTATGGTGGAACTGAAACATGTTATACTGCTTCTGTTCCCGTTGTATTAACTATGTGTCCCTTTCAACTTTTCTACCATTTTGAGGTGCCTGTGGGTTAAATATAGGTCTGTCTTTGTGTTTTCTTCCCTCCCTCCCATCCTTCCTCCCTTCCAGAAGGGAAGAAGAAAACCAGTTGTACATAGATAGAAAGTTGTTGTGAAAGTGAGGGGGTCTTGTCCTACATGTGGCATATCCAGTATATCAGTTCAGTGGTCTGTGGTTGTTTTTTCCTCGCTGGCTCCTTTTACTATCCTCATAATGAGATAGGATAGCTACTTGACCATTTAACTCTTTGTAACACCCAGAAAGTAGCACACATGTATGTAACTTGCAGTTGATATAGAATGAGTAAGTGAACCTGAAAATTGCAATATGGCAGATGTCAGTGTGGAGTGTAGCTTTAGTAGTTTTCTTCCTGTAAGGATCCTGCTTATAGTAGTTATATATCAAAATAACTTAAAAATTATAGTAATTTCACTCATAAGATTCTTTTAAAATTTTTTCATAAGTAGGAACAATGTATAGTCATATTAGTAGTCAAAGAAATGTACGTTACAACAGGGAGATAGTATATTAAAACCATTAAATAATTTTAAAAGGATTTTTAATCTTAATACCTAATACTGTTATGGTTTCTGTGAAAATGATACACTGCTGGTGGCAATGTAAATTTCTATTTTGGATATTTAATAGTTGCAGTAAATACATAAAGATGTTTTATATGCTTTCATCTATACAGCAGACTCATTTGTAGCAGTTTATTCAAAAGAAATAATTCATAAGTAAAAAATCTAGATGAAAAATATTTGCTGCAGCTTTCTTTTAACAACAACAAAAAATTTGGCATATCTAAGAAGAAATGGCTTTATAGTCATTTGGGTTTAGAGTGAGGGAGACTATAGAAGGCCACTAAGCTACACAGAAAGTTTTTGTAAACTTGATGATAAAAAAGACATGTTGGATTTCACAAGTAAAGGCAATTCTCTGCTTCCTCAGGATTGTTTCCTGAGGGTGAACACATATTGTTTGACGGATCAGCATCCTCTTTTACGAGGAACTGCCTTCTCCTACACCAGTCCACATGGTTATAGTGGGAGTCAGATCAGGCACCTACCACAATCTGGGCTATTGGTCCTTTTCCAGGAAGTTGCAGATTTGGACTGAGAGGTTCTAGGCTCAGTCTGGTCGCTCTCGTGACTGGAGCCATAAACTGAGAAACTATGGGAAGCCACATCCAGCCAAGCAAACAAAGCCTGGGAGACGAGAGGAGAGAGGACAAGAGCCAAAACAAAAAAGGAAAAATGCAAAAAACGAACAAGCAAAAAATTTGGTAACCTGCATATCTAAGAATAGAGTCATAATAAAGTAAACTTGGTTCTTTCCACTGGACAGAATATTATACAGCTTTTAGAAGTTATACATTTGAAAACTACAGTGTGAGAAATGCTTTTGATGGAAAAAACATTACATAGTATTAATGAAAAGAAGCATCTCACAGTGGAGAGAATATGGACTCTGGTGTATCTGGGTTTGAATCCTAGCCTTGATACTCCGTGACTGAGGGTACTTGGATTATATACTTTATCTTTCTGAGCTTCAATTCTTCTCTATAAATAGGATATGTATCTAATAAATTGTGGAATTAAAATAATATGTATCAAGAGCCTAACACAATGCTGGCTCATAGCACAAAATTGTACCTTTTTATTATTGTTGGTATGTGAATAAAGTGTATGTATTAGTATTTTAACTATGTATATTGAAATTCATGAGAAGAGATTATTGGAAATAATTGTGCTAAAGTGATAAAATTATATTCTAAATTTTGCAGAATAAAATTGTTTTTAGAATAAAAATGTTTAAGGAAGAAATAACTTACCTATTCAGGTAAAATGTAATTAATAACTGGAACCCCTCATTTTTGTTTCAGTGGGATATTGTTTAGGTATGTTGTTTGACACCATAGTTCCAGATTTCAGAAGCTGGAGATCAAATAATTAGTGTTCAGCCTTTTTTATAAATTAGTAAGTAAAAAGAAGTGTTCTGAATCTTGAGAGTAGGGAGTCATTGGCGGATCTTCCTTGCCCCTTTTCTTTAGTCTCATGATGTTACGCAGTGTAGGGTGAGTGAGTAATGTTCATGGGTAGGTGTGTGTTCTGGAGAGTAGTTCTAGTGTTCACAAAACATCCCCTTCTCTCGCCTCCCAAGAGGGTGGGAATATTGGAAGTAAATGGTAAGGGATCCTGCCTGAGAGCAGTTTAAATTATGCCCTCTGCCAAAAAGCAGATTAAATTATGAATGTAGACAGTGAGGCATCTTAAGTTAAAGGTAGGAAGAACACAGATAAGGAGCAGAGAGAGAGCATTTTGTGTATAGTACTTTGCCTTGAGAAAATACCATTATGATCTAGGAAACAGACATTGCCAATATGGGCTACTCACTGAGTAAAAAAAGTGGTTTTGTTATATGGAACAATTCTTTATGTATATTTTAAATATTTCAGGAGCCACTGGAAGTGGGGAAATGGTCTGTACAATATGTCAAGAAGAGTATTCAGAAGCTCCCAATGAAATGGTTATATGTGATAAGTGTGGCCAAGGTAAACATTGATTTTTTTTTTAATCTTGTGAAAAAGTTTTATTACATACTTAATGCCCCTGTTGAAGATTAATGATTAAAAATTCTTTACATTGGTAATTTGAAGCTGTTACCATAAGTTTAGTCATCAGTTGTAAATATATTAACGTAGGAAAAGAGAATACTAAAATGCCTTCTTTAAATTGTGTTGCAGTATTTATTAATAAAAGAGAATTTGCTTTATGCTTTTTTTGATATTAAGGATATCATCAGTTGTGTCACACACCTCATATTGATTCCAGTGTGATTGATTCAGATGAAAAATGGCTCTGTCGACAGTGTGTTTTTGCAACAACAACAAAGGTATCTTTTAAGTGTTTTGGGCTAACGCCCTAAATGGAATTTGTAAGACACTATCAACGTAATGATTGTGTACGTTGAAAGTTTATTTGAATGAAATGAGCAATCAGTCTTGGGTAGAAAGAGGTACTGCTTATTGTTTGACTAATGATGCTTAAGTGACTTGCAACTATTCTTGCACTTATTTTCTGATAGTGGTCTTGGAATTGGGGCAATAATTTGAAAGAAAAGACAACAAAATAAATAAAGATTATTATTGGTCAAACAGTTTGTGATATGGTAAGAAATTTAGAATGGAAATTTCTTCATAAGTTTCAGAAGCATTTTAAAATTATAGAATTGTATTTAAAATTTTATCCTTCACTCTTTTAAATAACTTTTTCCCTCTAATATAGAGGGGTGGTGCGCTTAAGAAAGGACCAAATGCCAAAGCATTGCAAGTCATGAAGCAAACATTACCCTATAGTGTGGCAGACCTTGAATGGGATGCAGGTCATAAAACCAATGTCCAGCAATGTTACTGCTATTGTGGAGGCCCTGGAGAGTAAGTAAATATGGTTATTTAATGCCCTTAATTTTTAATTGCTTATATTGTCCACTTTAAATTTGTTATTGATTGTGGTATGGGAGTGATAGTGAATTGTAAATGCATGAAAGTATCAATAAAGAAAATTGGGAGGGATTAGAAGCTGTAGTTTTATTCATCTTTATCATTAAATGTTTGCTAAATAAGTGAGTCAGAGTTCTAATTAAGAATGTTTAGAAATTTACCTTTAACTTCTGATCACTGGTTCTAGTTCTGCTCTTTGTAACTAAACACATGCATCTTATCTTTCTTAGGAGGTAGCTCTTAAAATACTTAAATCCAGTAATCGTATTTCCCACTCCCATGACTCACATACCAAGTGTTCTCTTTTCTAGGCTTAAAATCTCCATTCCTATCAAACATTCTTTATGATGTGTTTTCCAAACTCTGTCTTTGTTGCTCTTCAGTTTTTGAAAGTTTACTCTTGAAATAATGGTGCCATAATTACAAAATGCAGTGTTTCCAGGAATAGTCTGACAGAATATAACGAAGCTATTAGAGTTCTAGGTATTATGCTTCTGTTGTTGCAAGGAAAGATTGTATTACCCCTCTTTGGTCGTCCCATCATATTCTTTTGGCTCATTATGGGTTTGTAGATGGTCAACTAAAACTAAAGCTTTTAGTTCTTTTTTTCATACAAGCTGATATTAAACCAAATTGTGCATCATGTATTTGTACTACATTTTAAAAAATGTTAGTGGATAACTTTACATTTAACTCTATTAAATTATAATTATTGGTTTCTTAAATCTTATCAGACTCCATGTTTCTCTTAAGACAGGGCTGCTCTCTAGAAGAATGCTGGGACATATAAGATGTTCAGTGATGAAAACATGAATAAATGAATATGTAAATGAATGAAATTTTAGTTCTTCATTCTACCTTGTCTCTAGTCTTACGGAATTTTTATTTGTGGTTTAACATTTTTATAACATTTCTCAGTTTTTGGTTGCCTGCAGGTTTAAGAAGCATTCTCTCTGGTTTCTTTAAATCATTTATAAGAGCTAAAATGAACCTAGAGATTGATCTTTCTCCTTTACTCATTTATACCTAGCATCTTAGTTTATAAACATTATTTTATGAAGCAGATTGTTCATTGTTCTTTAAGTTTTATGAAGCAGATTGTTCATTGTTCTTTAAGTACTATGACTTTATGAACTATGTTTGATATTGCTAACACTTTAACACCTAACAGAGTACTTAGTACATAGTATTCATTAGTCTTTTGATGAATGAATGACCTTACTAGTAGCATCTTGCCTTTGCCTGTGTATGGCTTAAAATTAACGTGGGGCTAACTTACTGAGCAAAAGAATTATTTGAAGAAAAGGCGTTATTTGGGTGGCAAGTAAGGATATTAAAACCATGTACTAACTAAAAAGAGAGGATATCTTTAGCTGAAGATTCAGTTTTAGCATCTTCAGCCATCTGAAAGAGAACAAAATCTGTCACAAAGCCTTCATACCTGGTGGAGTCTTAGATTAGATTTGTGGTTATGTTAACCAAATTTATTAAATTGCTGTACTCCTTTTCTTTTCATTATAAGGAACAAGAATAATAGAAACACAGTGAAGGCATAAAGTTGCCTATGGCTATTTGGTATATGAGACAAATAGCTCTACATATCAGTGACCTCTGAGACTGTTGATGTGAAAAAATCCCAGGCTTCACAAAGATCCTTTACTAATTAGGACCCAGGCACTTACTGATTAGAAATAGTAGATGTAGCTTTCAAGAGCTTATAAATTCTCACGGATAAAAGAGAAGAGGAATGAAATGGTCAGTATTAATAACCTTTTTGGGAAGAAAAAGTTTAGCACTAAATATACCAGAAATGTGATACTGTAATCAGAACTATATTCTGTATGTCACTTTTGTCGTTGTTTTTTTTTTTTTTTAAACTTTACCTCATGAAAGGTAGTAATTTTAAATTTTTTCTTATAGCTGGTATTTAAAGATGCTACAGTGCTGCAAATGTAAACAGTGGTTTCATGAAGCTTGTGTGCAATGCCTTCAAAAGCCAATGCTATTTGGAGACAGGTGAGAGAAGGGCATTTGACTGATTTTTTTTTTTAGCTTTTTAAAATTGTATTTATGTTTTTTCATTTTCACATTTCTAAAAGTAGTTTTAATAATGATTTGTAAAAGGTTCACCTTGGGAATATATTGTTTAATATACTTAAATTATATATAATTTAAAAAAGCACATAATTTTTGTACTTTTGGATATTGCAGAAAGCTTTTAAGTATTTGACCAGTGAACATATTTGCACCTATTGCCCCACAGTACTCTAAACTATTCTCATTGGTACCTTCTTTTAAAGAACCTCAAGGGGATCCAAAGAACCTCAAAGATAGACCTAATGTCTTTTTGGATTAAGAGAGCATGAAATAGCAGAGAGAGCTCTAGAAGAAAAATTAGATCACTAAATGTAACATCAAAAACTCTGGGTTTAGATTTTAGCTTATGTGATTTATTGTCTTTCTGACCTTAGGAAGGTCAGCTTGTCTCCTGGGCTTTTTCTACCATGTTGTTTTGAGCATTGAAAAGTGACAATGTGTATAGGAGTAGCCATCACAATTCCTGTTACACACAAGCCATTAGTAAACTATGCCTGTATATCAATCTGTATGTGAACTCTGAAGGTCTCTAATGGTTAAAAAAAAATTGCCCCTTTCCCCCATATACAAACTATTTTATTATTTGTCATTACTGGAAAAGAAACTCTTTAAAGCACAGTGTCATGATTCAAATTATATTTTGCTTTGTGTATCAGTCCTTATGTCAATCGTAGGATTTGCACTTGCTGAATATTAATTTTAATTGTTAAATAATTTATATGTATTCTTGATTACTCAGTATATAACTTTTCTTTTTTCCTTAGGTTTTATACATTTATTTGCTCTGTCTGCAGTTCTGGACCAGAATACCTCAAACGTCTACCATTACAATGGTAAGTATGGACATTTCTGTTAAGGAAGAAAAAAGAGCCATATTTTTAAATCTACAGGATGAAACTTTCTATATACATTTACTTACCTTAAATAAAAATTTGTTCTTCTTTATGCCTGGCTTTATTTCTTTTCCTGTATTTATCCTCAAGCCTGATGTCATCTTCCCCAAAGATTATCTAGTTTTATTGCTGAAGTAGTAAGCCCATTCAGTTTCTAATGGCATAAAAAGTAACTTTCAAATATCTTTTAGATCTTCAAAATTCTTATTCATGTTTCTAGTTCTTTTGGGCCTTCAGAATAGCATCAGTAGAACAGAGAAACGTCTTATAACAAATATACCAATTTCTGCCTCAGTTAAGTAATCCTTGGGCATGGGAAGTACGATGAATTTTGGAGATTTACTGAAAATGTTTATATAGTAAGTGCTTAGAAATTTTTGTCAAATATTTTACATATTTTAGGAAAAGATAAGATTTAATTCATGAATCAGATAAAAGTCTGTTAAAGTGTGATCCATTTTGTAGCTTATGTAGTAGTGAAAACATGAAATTTTAGATCATAAGTTATTTTTTCTTAGAGTCAGGTCCTCTTTGAATATATTTCAAGAAATCAAATATCTTTTAATTTTTACTATTCAGGATAAATTAAATGTTTAGTTAATGTTTTTCATTTATTTTCATATGTAATGACTTATTGTGAATATGACTTGTGATATTAACCCTCTGTTCACCTAAATACTTTGGATTTTTTAATTGCTGGTTTTATAAAAATATTGTGTGATTTTTAAACAATAACCAAAAACATTGTTTTCATAAAGTTTGATTATTTTTGGATTCCAGGGTAGATATAGCACACCTATGCCTTTACAACCTAAGTGTTATTCACAAGAAGAAATACTTTGATTCTGAACTTGAGCTTATGACATACATTAATGAAAACTGGGATAGATTGCACCCTGGAGAGGTAGGTGGTCTTAGAGCTAACTTCATTAGCTACTTAATGTCTTTTTTGTTTTGTTAAAAGCAACTATCGCACATGTATAAGCCATATGTCTAAAGTAGCATTTTATGTTTAGTTAGGGAGAAATAATCTTTGGTGAGGCTATAGCCCTCATTCTCCTGTTTGTTGCCTCTTGACTTGAGGAAAAATGTAGGAGGAAGTAAATTACTTGATTCTTCCATTTTCTGAAGTGAAAATCACTGTAGATAAAGATAGAGGGGAGGGAGAAATCCTTATTATTGGGTATCTTACTTATGATTCCTCCTCCTTTTCTTCTAAGTTTACTCTAAACTTAGAGATGGGGACTTCCCTGGTGGCGCAGTGGTTAAGAATCCACCTACCAATGCAGGGGACATGGGTTCAATCCCTGGTCTGGGAAGATCCCACATGGAGCAACTAGTGAGCCTGTGCTCTAGAGCCCATGAGCCACAACTACTGAGCCCGCGTGCCGTGACTGCTGAAGCCCATGCACCTAGAGCTCGTGCTCTGCAACAAGAGAAGCCACCACAATGAGAATCCCACGCACTGCAACGAAGAGTAGCCCCAGCTAGCCACAACTAGAGAAAAGCTCATGCACAGCAACCAAGACCCAATGCAGCCAAAAAATAAATAAATAAATAAAACTTAGGGATATAACCAACACTCTTCTTTCCTCTCTTGTTGGTACTCCCTTATATATATTTAACTTCCAGGAATAGTGAGACCCGATAGTAGTGTTAGCTAAGTTAGAGAGTGAAGCTACCTGAGTTAGAGATTATCCCCCTCATTCTGACATCTCATTTGCTTTTTGTTTGCAAAGTGTAACCACTCATGCTGGTTTACAAAGAGTCTTTTTTTGAAAAAGCAATGTAAAAATAAATGCATATTCATTGAAGATTTTGAAACTACAGAATAGCACAAAGAAGAAAATAACTAGAGTAACTTTAATATTTACTTTGTTTTTAGCATTTATTTAGAATTATTAAAATACAGATATTAAATATTAAAATATGGACATTAAATTTTTTGTTTTATAATATGTGGAATTAGTCATGCATTACTTTTTGAGGTAAAAACTAAACTGATTTGAAATTTAGGAAGAGTTTCTGCATCTGTAGCTTTTAGACGTGAGGCAGTTTATAAGGTTCACATCAAGTAAGATATCAAGTTTTTTTTGTTGTTGTTCTGGGGGTTTTATGGGGCATCAAAGACTGCATAATACACATTTATTTAAAAGTTAGTGGTAGATCAGTTGCATAAAATAAATACCTGTGGAATACTTAGATTTTAAAATCAAAGATATTAAAATCAATTGAGCTAAGGTGTTTTGAGTGTTAGAAATTGGAATATAATACTCATTAAGTTTTCTGTTAAAAGCTTTTTTCAGATGACTTTTGAGAGAAAGTGAGTGACTTGTAAATTTGATAAATTTTAATAAACTGATTAGTAATGGGAGAAAAAAGTGAAAGGCATTGTTAAGTATAGTGTTTTTTATAGTCATCTTAATATTTAATGTTCTAATACATTAATTTGAAATGCTTTCTTTCTAGCTATGGTTCTTTCAGCACTTCATATGCAGATACATCTATATTCCTTTTAGTACACTTTATGTTTTACATGATTAAATTCTGCATTGGTTACCTCACATAGATAGCGGGCATGCATATAAAAACTCAACTTTTGGGACTTTCCTGGTGGTCCAGTGGTTAAGACTTTGCCTTCCAATGCAGGGAGTGTGCGTTCGATCCCTGGTGGGGGAGCTAAGATCCCACATGCCTTGTGGCCAAAAAACCAAAACATAAAAAACAGAAGCAATATTCTAACAAATTTAATAAAGACTTTAAAAAAGTGGTCCACATCAAAAAAAACCCCAAACAAACAAACTCAAGTTGTTTTATTTATTTCAAATGCTATCATTTTTTATTAAAATAAAAATGTAATTTAGATTCTATTGAAGAGGCTGAAAATAATAAAAACCATAATTAGATGTTTTTAAAGAAATAAGTTCAGTTTATGAATTTCAGGTATCTCAGTTCCAACTAAACTTCTGACACATGTCAGAAAAAGTTTATTTCAGCAATAGGTACATGTTTTATTTTTTGTAACCTATGAGATAATGTCTTAACACATAAGAAATTTCAATTTCTTATTCTTTGCCAAAATGGAAAAATATATCTCTTTTATTTAAAAAGTAAAAACATGATTACAATCTAATATAACTTTACAACAGAAAAGTTTTACTTTTCTGAGGAATGTTTCATTTTTGGGAGCCATAAAATTTATTATCAGAACAAGTGACTTTCTAGTCACTTCTCATTGCTCTTTCTCTGCATTTAAAAAAAAAGAAAATATTTCAGACGTCTTAGGTTAGTCATCTCATCCTCAGACTAGTTATTTACAGATGGAAGTTGAGGTTTTAATCCTCTGTATTAATATTTTCATCTTAATATTGTAAATGGTTTTTAGAGTGAGATTTTAATGATAAAGAGACCATAAAATTTGTCAGTAATATTTTTTCAGTGTTTTCATTTAGTTTACTTCTAAATGTTTGTGGTAATAGAAACAAAGATAATACAAATAATGTATTATTCCAAATTATTAAAGTAGTAAATCTTTGGTTACCTGAAATTGAATTGCAAATTGAATTTTGTCACAAATTCAAAATTAGGTTAATAAAATTTTCTTTTTGTTTATATTTATATTCAAAATCTTTTTATAAAATAACATTAATTACAGTTATCCCTTGATATCCATAGGGAATTGGTTCCAGGACCCCCTTCAGATACCAAAATCTGAGGATGCTCAAGTCCCTTATATAAAATGTTGTAGTACAGTTGGCCCTTAGTATCTGATTGATTTTCTGCAGTTGGAACCCAGGGATACTGAGGGCCAACTGTACTCTCAAAACATGAGAATTGCTGTATGCTAAGTATATTACAGGCATACCTCAGAGATATTGCAGTTTCAGTTCCAGGCTGCTGCAATAAAACGAATATCACAATACAGAGAATCACGAATTTTTTTGTTTCCCAGTGCATACAAAAGTTATACTTACACTACATTGTAGTCTGTTGTGCACAATAGCATTTTGTCTTTAAAAAGCAATGTACATACCTTAATTTAAAAATAATACTGTTACAAAAATGGAGCTGATAGACTTGCTTGAGGCAGGGTTGCCACAAACCTTCAATTTGTAAAAAGACACAGTATCTGTGATGCACAGTAAAGTGAGGTAAATGAAAGGATGTATGATTGTATTGGTTAGTTGAGTACGTTGGAACACTCAAGTCATTTTGAACATCAGTTCTTACTATACATACTATAGATTATATGACAAAGACGTTTGCTCTAGAATTTTAGAGAGTGTATTTTAGAGAGTACATTTTAGAGAGTACAGTTGACTCTTGAAGAACGTGGGGTTAGAGGCACTGACCCTCTGCACCCTGCCCTGTCTGCAGTTCTGCACCTGCAGATCCGACCAACCGCAGTATGGTACTATAGTATGTATTTAGTGAAAAAAAATCCGTACGTAAGTGGACAATGCAGTTCAAACCCCAGTTGTTCAGGGGTCAACTTTATATCCTTACCTACTGAAAGGCAAATATAACATTTATGTATCATATATTTTGTTCTTTCTTGATTATTATTAGGATTGTTAGAACATATTAGAACACAATGATTATTTTATATCATTTCCTTATGTGATCTTGTTAAACATCTTTGAGACTTGGTGCCTTAATGATTATCACACAGACCGAGTATAGCTATTTGAGAAACTGCTGTTTTGAATTATTTTCTTTGAGATAGTAAAACTATGTAATATAACATTTGACATCCCAAATAAAATTTGCTTAAGGTTTTTATATACAATAAGATGTTTAGAATGAGGTTGTATCAGATTGCTTTTGGGAGTTACAATGAGATATTAATACTTTTTAGAATCTGCCTATTATCGTTTGTCTTTGCTTCCTAATGTGATTTGAAATTTCAGTTCTGTAAGGATAACCCACTTTTCTGTTAACTGTGGTCTTAAATTTTAAACATGTAAAGGTTGATAGGAGAGCAGTGTGTTGAGTGCTGCCTCACTTGAAGGATGTAGGGAGAAAAGCATAGGTAAAATTCAAGTGAAATACTATGGCAGAAACAATGTTTTGGCTAGAGAAAATGTAGTATAGTAGAGGTGGTGTAATACTTTTAAGTGAAAATTATAAGAAATCTAGTTAAAAGCAGTACTTGGGGCCTTGCGTTGTATATTAGCATGCAGTGTATACGTTGGTAAACAAATTACCGAAGCTTTTGGCATACTTAAGCCTCGGTGGTGTGGAATTAAATATTGGTAATTGAGGCATGTATTTTACTGAAGGGAAGAATTTTAACTATACATAATAGCATGTATATCTGTACAGAAATATACAACCCTGAAAGTGAAAACATAGTGTGAGATTAGTGTCTGTAGAGGGAGGAACAAAAATGATTATTCTGTTGAAGATATATATTATAAACCTCATGGTCAGATGGAAGATCTAGAACATGATGCTCTTCTTTTTTTTTTTTTTTTTTTTTTTTTTTTTGCGGTACGCGGGCCTCTCACTGTTGTGGCTTCTCTCGCTGCGGAGCACAGGCTCTGGACGCACAGGCTCAGCAGCCATGGCTCACGGGCCAAGCCGCTCGGCAGCATGTGGGATCTTCCCGCATCGGGGCACGAACCCGTGTCCCCTGCATTGGCAGGCGGACTCTCAACCACTGCGCCACCAGGGAAGCCTGATGATGCTCTTCTAATACAGCTTATTTGATTTACATTATAATATTTGCACTCTTCGTTTTCAAAATACAGAAAGGGAACCCTTGACTGCATTATGCGAGTTGAAATAAACAGTCCTATGCAGAACAGTCCTGGAGTGCGGAAGCAACTTACAGTTAAAATTTCTGGGAACCCACAGAGAATAAGTACCAAAAGAAAAAAGAGAGTTCATTGTGATTTTCAAAAAGTAAAAAGGAGTGGATTTGAGAAATTAGAAACTGTTGTTGAATGTCAGCAAAATTGTAGAGCAGATTTTTCATACATATGGCTTGTGAAGATTTAAAAAGCAATAAGGGGGCTTCCCTGGTGGCACAGTGGTTGAGAGTCCGCCTGCAGATGCATGGGACACGGGTTCGTGCCCTGGTCCGGGAAGATCCCACATGCTGCGGAGCAGCCAGGCCTGTGAGCCATGGCCGCTGGGCCTGCGCGTCCGGAGCCTGTGCTCCGCAACGGGAGAGGCCACAACAGTGAGAGGCCCGCGTACCGCAAAAAAAAAAAAAAAAAAAAAAAAAACAGGCAATAAGAAAAAAATGCCATTAATTTATTAGAATAAACCACGTTAAATACCCTGGTTTCTTTTTTGATATGATTAGCAACACTGTTACGTCAAATGCTAATGCGCATGGTGTAGACATAGTATAACTCAGTTTCACATAAGGTATCGAAATGTGAACTGGTTAAAATAAAAATTAAAAGGATTTGTAACTAATTGAGTAATAGTAACAAAAGCAGTCAATGGCTTGGAAATATTCTTGAGGGAGATTCTAACGGAGAGCCACAGGGTTCTGTTTTTTTCTCTATCTTCAATTCAAGAAGGATGACAGGATCAAGAGAAAAGACCATCTCAAACACTGAGCTGAAAACAAAATCAAATTAACAACAGTTGTTAAATTTTGCTTTTAGGCTTAAATATGCAAACAACAGTATGGAAGAAGCAGCGTATGATGGGGGATACTTGGCTTGATAGCAGTTCATCTAATAAGATTTTAGAGTTGAGGTGGCAGTGGGGGACCAGGAAGAGGATGGATTTAGCCAAGCTTAATATGAAATAATCATGTGATGGGGCTGCTTAAAATTTTTAATCTAATCTTATACTTAGCCATGATAGCTATTGTCAAATATTTGAAGAACTGTCTTATAAAAAAGGGAATCCAGGAAGGAAGGTTTTGTTCACCCATGGAATGAGCTCCTTCATTAGGTTTCATTAGTGGTACTATTTAAACCAAGGTTGCATGACTCAGTACTATAAAAGGGATTGAAGTATTAATGAAAACTTGAATTAGATGGACATCTTGGGTCTCTTTCCAACTGTAAAACCTGAGTCCATTATTTCTCCTTTAATAGAAATTTTCTATCACTGGACACTTCAGAAATTACAATAGGAAGGTGTGGTAGGGTTAAGAGGAATGACCACCAAACCAGCTTCCTTCCTTCCTTTCCTTTCCTTTGCCTTTGCCTTTTCCTCTTTTTTTTTTTTAAGTACCCAATACACTGAGAATGGGCTCTCAGTGAATGTTCAATGAAGGTACTTAATTGTCACTTAGGTTCATGTTCTAGCTCTCTAGCTAACCAGCAGTGTGAATTTAAGCAATTTAACCTTTACATCTGTTGACTAATCTGTAAAATAAAAGTAGATGATTTTATGAGTCTCTTCTATTTCTAATATTCTATTTGACAGATTTGTTTGTTCTTTTTACTTGAAGAAGTTCTGAGCTTCGGGAGTTTCAACTGGTAAAGAAAATTACTAGTAATTTTGAAAGTCAGTGGTGATATTTTGGAAGTTTTTTTTTGTTTTAGTTTTTGTAGCTTTGAGGATGGTCTTTTATAACTTAATTGTTTTTCTGTTGGGCCCTAGTCTTTAAACTTTGAAGAAAAGGCAGAAATGACTCTGAAAGAAACTTTCTGGAACAAAATAGAATATTTTCTAGAATTGAATGTTTAGATTTTAAAGTGGTATGTGATGATAAAAAAATTACTGAGCCATTTTGGGGTTTAGGGCTAACCAAAGTCTATAATTGTTATGAAAATAAAATCCCCAAATTTACATTATTTTTTTAAATTATAGAAATTATTGGTTTGCGTTAATATTAGAAGTATTGGGAAATAAAATGGCATATTTCTCCTTACTTTTTATATTCTTTCCTGTTAATATTTATTAGAAGCTTTTATGGTTGATATTAAAGTAATTCTAATGTATTATTACTTTCCCAGGTTATAGAATTAAAATAAATTTAATGATAACTAATAATAAAATCCCATTTTTATTGTATTTTACAGTTTATAGTTCTTGCAGGCATATCATTTGAGCTATACAAGTATTAGTAAAGAAACTAGTGAAGGATTTATACTCCCTTTTTTATAGGTGAGAAAACAAGCTTTGAAAGGTTAAATGGCCTTAGGTCACATAGCTTGTCAGTGAGGACCTGGAATTAGAATTTAGATCTGACTACTGGTCAGTACACTTTTCTTCTGTATCACATTGCCTCTATCTGGCACCTGTGTAATACTAATTGATGAAATTATAGTGCATTAAATTGTTTCTTGATACTTCACAGCTGGCAGACACACCAAAATCTGAAAGATATGAGCATGTTCTGGAGGCATTAAATGATTACAAGACCATGTAAGTTGATTTATTTTATGTATCCCTATGAGGGAGATATTTAGTAAGAATAAGGAATAATGGCATTAAGAATTGTGGGATTGATTATAGAGTTAGTACATACCATTTTAAACCTTTTAATGTCCTCTTCTCTTTCAGTCAGAGTAAAGCAGTGATTCTCAAAGGCTGGAGAAGGGAAGATCAGTCCTCTGGGAATGGTGGATGGGAGGCATTATCAGTGTCTCAGGGGAATTTGGTCAGTTCAGTTGAAAAAGCATACTCAATAATGACTTGTTTTTATAATTTAATCTACTGAAAGTAAAATAAAATCTTGCTAGCTGGTAGGAATATGCAAAAGATAGGGGGATATAGTATAGAGAATGTGGGTTTTTAAATGATTGAGGTCTTCTGTGGTTTTAAGTTTAGTTATTGCCATCATTTAGAGAATAGTAGTATTAGTTTTTGATAATTAGTAGTATTTTGATAAATAGCAGTATTAGTTTTTGATTTAAGTTTTTGATAATTAAGTTACATTGTTTGATACATTCTTGTATAGATGTTTCCCTTCTTTTTTTTTTACACCAGCATATCTATGTCTCTTAAAAATATTTTCAAAATGCAAGAGAAATAATTTTTTAAATGTATATGCTGGTTCCAACCAACTATTGAATTATAACATTTTTGTTTGCAGCAAGTTGCTTTTTTTGAACTTAGCAACATTTCCTCATTAAAAAATGTTACGATTACAAGTGGCTAGATCTTTAGGCCAGCTCAAAAAGCCACGAGCAGTTACAGTGCTGTAAAAATACTTTATGGGACAATGAATTCTGTAATCCAACTTAGTGTGCTTGAAATACATTTGTTCCTGTTATGGTAGAAATGGGAGCTCCCCTTTCTCAAACCTATATAAAAGTGGAAGAACAATGTAAGCACTTGGTAGTGGTTTTTATGGCCAGGCATGCTCTAGTAGAGCTAAGAGGGTGTTTTAGAATAAGGACCCTAAGGACTTTGGGAAAGGATTAAGGAGCATATTTTTCAGAAACTCAGGCCCACACTGAAATGTCACTTCTCTGCTCCAGGTTATTTCCAATTCCAGATCTGACATACCAGACACTCCTTTTATTTTCTGGGCCTCTAGGATTGGTCTCCTATTTTCTTTATCAGTGCTTTCACCGATTACTTTCTGGCCAGGGTTTCTCTCCTCACAGATCCACTCTGAAATAGAATTATTCTTTTCCTAAACCTTGTTTGAGATGTTTTTGACAGATGACACTAAAAATATGGAGAAACATATTGCAACTAAAAAGACACCACTCTCTATTCTTCGTTCTAACTTTAAAAAGTTAGATGCCATATTTTAAAAAGAAAAATGGACATGTGTTCTTCTCCCTTCTGATACTATTCCTCTCTCCCTACTCCCCCATCATATCCTACTATGGACTGGCTCTGGAGCAGATAAGAATCAAAGAAAGCAAGGGGCAAAAAGTCAGTTTTTCTAGTATTGGGTGGATTTCATGTGTAAAGCCTTTATATCTGAAAGTTATAACTTAGGGTCTGCCATGTATATGTGTTCAGTTTTTAAATTTTTAGTTACTTTTTTTAAAAAATTTAGGTTTATGTCTGGGAAAGAAATAAAGAAGAAGAAGCATTTGTTTGGGTTGCGAATTCGTGTTCCTCCTGTGCCACCAAATGTGGCTTTCAAAGCAGAGAAAGAACCTGAAGGAACTTCCCATGAATTTAAAATTAAAGGCAGAAAGGCATCCAAACCTATATCTGATTCAAGGTAAAAGTTGATCTGTGGCTTAGTTTTTCTCGTTAGCTTATTTGTAACTAAAAATGTGTGTTATTTAGTCTCATTAGTATATTTGAAAGTACAAGTGGCAGTGACCCTGATTTGTTTTCCTGTTTATAATTTCTTGCTTGGACAAGGTACAAAGAGTTAATGCTAGATGTTTATTTATTTACGTTTAGATCTAAGGCTTTCCATGAATAGGCCCTATTGATTTTGTTAGCAAACAGCTTAAGTACTGGCCTGTTCATTTGTTTGTTCATTTCTCATTCGTTTGTTCATTCATTCCATTTATCAAGCACCTTACTGTCTAAGTGCTGGAGATATAATAACAAATGAGACTTTCTTTCTGCCCTGATGGGGTTTACATTATAGTGGGGAAGAAAGGTAATAAACAAGTAAAATAATTACAGATCATGCTAGTACCATTTAGGAAATAGCAAACAGATTTAGACTGTACTGGGATGGATAGAGATGTAGGGGTCTACTTTAAGAAGGAGGCTTAAGGAAGGCCTATTTAAGATGGTATTTAAGCTGAAACTTAAAGAATGAGCATGACCTAACAATGTGAAGAACAAAGGGAAGAATATTTCAGGTAGCAAAAGTAAGTGTGAAGCTGTGAGGCATGTTCTAGGAACTCACAGAAGGCTACTGAGGTGTGATTGAGGGCTAGAGAATAGCATCAGGTGCTAGAAACGTTGGGTAGGGCTTGATCATACAGAGTTTTGTAGGTCTCATAAGGAGTTTGGGTTGTTTTCTGAGAATAATGGGAAGCTATTTAAAGATGTATGCAGATTGAATTATCCTTTAAAAATACTTCTTCGGGTGCTGTTTGGAAAACAGATATCAGTAGAGGTAAGAATAGAAGCAAGAAAAAATTGACTCATTCACTTTTCTAGGTGAGAGATAAATAATGGTTGCTTATGTAGGTGTAGGTGGTAGCAGTCAAACAGAAAATAGATTCAAGATCTCCACTGGAGGCAGAATTTGCTGGCTTTGCTAATGAATTAAATTTCTGAAAGGAAGGGAGAAATTAAGTTACACAATGCCCAGATATCTGGCTTGAGCAACTAGTGGATGGTGTAACTTACCAAGATCTGGAAGAACAGATTTTGGCAAGGTGAATAAAGCATTCTTCTGTTTCATACTCATTGAGTTTGAGATTCTTATGAGGAATATCTAAGTGGTGATGATGTTAGATATAGGCCGTTGGGCGTGTAAATCAGGAGCTCAGGAGAGGTCAGGACACATGATAATAAATTTTGAAGCTGATTTATAAAGCCATGAGAATAGAGAGAGAGGGGAAGAGAAGAGAATGTGGCCCAGAATAATGTCCTGCTATCTTTTAGAGTTTTGAAAGAAGTGAAGTAAATGAAGGAGACTAGCAGAAACCAATCAGTGAAATAGGAGGAAACCAGGAAAGTTTGATGTCATGAAAACCAAGTGAAGGAGAGTATTTCAAGAAAGATGTGGGTGTATTAAACTACTGAATGTTGTTGCAGAGAGGCAGGTTAAGATGAGAGAAAAATGTTCATTGGATTAGATAACATTCTGTTATTAGTGACCTTGACAAAAACAAGTCTGCTTGAGTGGTAAAGGTAGAAGTCAGATGGGAGTGGGTCAGTGTGATCGAATCCAGCACTGCCCAATTTACGTGTCAAAACTGGGCTTTTCCTACAATAAGGGACATGGGCGGATTCAAAATGATGATGATGATGATAATAAAGGAAAAGGGGAAAAAAAGGAAATAATCTTTAAAAATTCTGAAAGAGAAGGAAGAAAGTGGAAAAGGGTATGTATCATCAGCTCTCAGAAGTAGTTTTACTGTACTGTAAAGGGAACAGAAGCTGAATCAATTGATGTTTTTTTTTAATAGATAGAAGATAATTGTAACTTGTTTTTGTGTGTCAGTGGAGAAGAGAGTGGTATAGGAGAGGGGGAGGAAACTGAAGATATTGTAAAGTCTTTGAGAAGCCAAAAGGGACAGGATTTAGAGCCTAAATGTGGGAGTAGCCTTTGATAGGAGGACTTACACCCTTCTGTTGAAATGGGGTGTAAAAGGCAAAGATGGGTACAAATGCTGGTTCTGTTTTAGATTTAGCATTTGGAAGATGACTAAAGTTATTGCTTGGTAACTTCTGTTTTCTCAGTGAAATGATGAGGGAAAGATAGCTGAGAGGGAAATTTAAGGAGCAAATACAAGCTATGAGATAATTATCTTGGAGAATAAGAAAATGTAATTACAGAGGGTTGACAGTGCTTTATATCCGTTTGAGTTGGTAATTAAGTAGATACTACTTTAAGGGTTTGTTTTTTCTTAAGGAAAGAATACTTATTCCTATCACTTTCAATTTTTTTTTTTTTTTTTTTTTTTTTGCGGTACGCGGGCCTCTCACTGTCGTGGCCTCTCCCGTTGCAGAGCACAGGCTCCGGACGCGCAGACCCAGAGGCCATGGCTCACAGGCCCAGCCGCTCCGCGGCATGTATCACTTTCAAATTTTATCATTAATCTTTTGCTAACAATTGCTTATATTATGAATTAGAAAAAAGATTTCCACAATCTTTCTCATTCCTATCATGATTTTGATAGGACACTTTGTCTGTGGTAGCTATAAGGTTTTCTTTTGATGCCACCAGGTAATGATTTAACTTTCTCTAAAGGTATTCTCAGTTTCTTCTGGGACCTATGTATGAATTGGACTAAAGTGTACTTTCTTTAGTCCAGGGGTCCTTTATAAATGTTAATGGTGATCATCTTTCCAAAAAACAAAAACAAAAAAATGTATACCCCATCCATCTTATCCTTGAAACTTTTGATTATAGTTCTAGTTATACTTCTCTACTTTCTCCTTCCTTGTATTTCCACTTTTATTTTCCCCAACCTTAGTTTGGTGTGTGGAGGGATAGTCTTTCCTAGTTTTCTCCAGTCACCTCTTTCTAGCCTATTATATAATATTGTTCCTTTACCTTGTTTTTAAGTTGAATGTTCCTGGATAATGTTCTCATAGCACTTAAACCATTTTATTATCCTGCTTGTATACACATTTGTCACCTTCAAACTATATTGTGAACCCTTAGTACAGGGAATGTCTTTATATTCCTATTGTTAGTATCCCCTTTATATGGAGATGTTTGTTGCATAAATGAAATGGATGTTCTGTGTATTGATATTTGCCATTCTTCCCTTCTATTAATTAGAGATGTTCTTGACCTATTGCTTTTTTCCCCTTCCTATTGCTTGATATTTGCCTTTGTGTCTCAAAAATGGTTTTCTTGATCTTTCTAATTTTGTCCTTGAATGACTCCCCTGCCCAGTATGAAGGATTCCTTCTTCCTTTACATTCTCCCACCCCGGGCTTCATTCTCTTTCTGATTAGCATCATTTAGGAACCCACAGGATGTCCCTGTTTATACCTACTGTTTTTTAACATAGATACTTCCTGGCTCCATGAGGTTAACTACTAAATTTGTAATCACTTTTAGTATAGTAAATTCTTGAAACATCCCCCAAGTACCTACATAGTAACAACCTAAATGAAATAATTGAACTTTAAGGAGTTTTTGAATCTTCCATCTAATATAGTAGTATTTTTTTGTTTCATTTTGTGTTTTTTAAAAAAAATTTTAGGTGGTATGTATTTTTCAGAATTGTATTAGAGAACTTTTTTCTTAAACCTTTTGTATATAAATATCTCTTAAGAAGTATTTAAATTAGAATGTATTATCTATGAACTTGACTAAACTTGTAGATTTAACTTTGTTGTTTTTATATTACCATTAATGTCAAAATATAAGTATAATCTAATTATCACATAAGTAGAGCTATGATAGTGTATATTGTCCATTGTCTTTTTGTTTTCTTTGTGCAGAGGTTAAATACATAAATGGTTTTATGTTTCAGGGAAGTAAGCAATGGCATAGAAAAAAAAGGAAAGAAAAAGTCTGTAGGTCGTCCACCTGGCCCATATACAAGAAAAATGATTCAGAAGACTGCTGAGCCACCTTTGGTAAGAGGATATATTGGCATATGTTCTCAGAGAGGAAGTCTACTTGAAATTACTGAGAAACTAATATCTTTACTTTAGAAACCATGCTTTAGGTGTGTTTTTTTATTTTCCAGGATAAGGAATCAATTTCAGAGAATCCTACTTTGGATTTACCTTGTTCTATAGGGTAAATAGAAAGTTATTTTCTCCTACCTTAGGAATTTTCTTTTGGGGGGGAAATTAATATTTCTACTGTTATGTAATATAGTCGTTATACCATTTAAATTCTTTTGTCTCAGGAGAACTGAGGGAACTGCACATTCATCCAATACCTCAGATGTGGATTTCACGGGTGCTTCCAGTGCAAAAGAAACTACCTCGTCTAGTATTTCCAGGCATTATGGGTAGATATTTTATGTTCTTATCCTTGACTAATTTTCCTGTAGACTTTTTCTTTGTAAAGTGGTTATTAAATAAATTTTTAGCAATTAAAAGTGATACAAGTTTGTCTTTCAGCTTTTGAGAAGCAATCTATATGTTGATTCCTTAGGTTGTTGATATTCATTTGAATATTTTTGCTTTTCAGAGCACAGACATTAAAATTTTCACATTTGTCAGGAATTTTGCTATGTACACAGAGAAGAGGTATCCTGGTGTTTATAGGTGTGCTGTTTTCTGTGAGACCTTTTTATGCTTCTAATATACAAGTGTGGATTTTTTTTTAATAAGTTGGAATCAGGAACACAGATCCTTTTATTAATAAAAGGATTTTAAACTCAGGATTTTTATCAATAGTAGACTTCCCCTCTAATATTTTATTTAACCTAACTCTTCAGAAGGGCAACATTTTCCTGAAGTTTGATGTATCAGGTAAGAAAAGTTTAGTTTACTTGGGGCCAGAGCTATGAGCTTCTAGGTTTTATACTTCCTCTTGTTTAATTTTTGCTCACAATTCAAAAACTGCTCTTGTAAATCATATAAAATTCTAAGTATTTAAAGGCTTAAAATGTAACTCATTTTTAAATGAATTGTGAATAATAATAATGTGAGCTTTTTTTTTTTTTTTTTTTTTTTGCCTCTTGCCAAGCATTGTGTTAAGCTTACATACGTTTTTTTTTTGGTACATCGTCTTATTTAATTCTTAAAACAATCTTTTGAGTTGTTCCCATTTTATAGATAAGAAAACTGAGACTTAGGAGGTTTTTGTAACAAGCCCAAGATGGCATGTTTATTAGCAAGTATACAGAGCTGGGATTTTAACTTTGGCAGTATGATTATAAAATCTTTGAATTTAGCTGTTATGCTATATTTTATTTTATTTTATTTTTTAAATTTTTTTTTGGCGATACGAGGGCCTCTCACCGCTGTGGCCTCTCCCGCCACAGAGCACAGGCTCCAGATGCTCAGGCCCAGCGGCCATGGCTCACGGGCCCAGCCACTCCACGGCATGCGGGATCTCCCCGGACCGGGCACGAACCCGCATCCCCTGCATCAGCAGGCGGACCCTCAACCACTGTGCCACCAGGGAAGCCCCTGTTATGCTATATTTTGACTTTATTTTATAAAATCATTATATTTCTGAACTCAAAGATTGTCTAGTTCAACCCCTTCACTTAATCTCTTCACTTAAGAGAACACAGAGGATAAGAGATTTAAATTTGGCCGATATCATATTGAGCTAGACCCAAGGTACCCTGACATCTAGTTTAGGCTTATTTCTTACTTAACAGTAGGCCTAGAATTAGTAACGAAGAGAATCTTTATACTAGTTCTGCCATCTGTTTAAGCACATGGAAAGGTGTCTTGTATGTAGTAGGTGCTTATTAAATGTTTCTTGAATTGAATGAATAAATGAATGAATGAATGAACTGTCTTCTTTTTAATGATAAAAACGTTGACAAGACCTGACTTACAAATCCTCTTGGTAAGAATTTGCCTCGTTGGCCTCATAAATCAAAAATTTCCTCTGATTCTTTTAAGCTTAATAGTACATAGTTAAGGAAGAAAAGCTCTTCAAAGGTCAGCCTCAAGAAGGTGATTGAATTTAATGAAGGCGAGTGATAATCTATTTTATATAGCATTTGTTGTTTTGATTTGGCTGATTTTTATGTCAGCAAGTGTAGACAATTGTGGCCTTGTTTGTTCTATAGATTATCTGACTCCAGAAAAAGAACTCGTACAGGAAGATCTTGGCCTGCTGCAATACCACATTTACGGAGGAGAAGGGGTCGTCTTCCAAGAAGAGCACTCCAGACTCAGAACTCAGAAATTGTAAAGGATGATGAAGGCAAAGAAGATTACCAATTTGATGAACTCAACACAGAGATTTTGAATAACTTAGCAGATCAGGAGTTACAACTCAATCATCTAAAAAACTCCATTACCAGTTATTTTGGTGCTGCAGGTAGAATAGCATGTGGTGAAAAATACCGAGTATTGGCTCGTCGGGTGACACTTGATGGAAAGGTGCAGTATCTTGTGGAATGGGAAGGAGCAACTGCATCCTGACTGTAGGACTGAACATTATGTTCACTGCACTCTCATTTTCTGTAGGTACAGTTCAAAGCCCTAAAGGAGTCTGGCTTTTACTATCTTTCTTAAAAAAAAAAAAGGTAAAAAAAAAGTCACTTAAGGAGATAATACTAGCCTTAACATGTACTTGTCAATGTTATGGATATTGTCATAAAAAGATATCTTTTAAAAATCAGAACAGAGACTTAATTTTTTAAATCTTAAGATTTGTAGAATGTTTCTAGGATAGGATATTAAAAATGATTCAAACCGATGCATGGTGTTAGATAATTTTTCTAATTATTCCATTGAGTCAGTTTTTGTGGTTAGTGGTTATCAGAGCAAACTTATCATGTAGATAGATAGCACAAGTATTTGGAGAAACATTGTCTGTTTTGT
Organism: Lagenorhynchus albirostris; assembly: GCF_949774975.1. Taxonomy (NCBI): domain Eukaryota; kingdom Metazoa; phylum Chordata; class Mammalia; order Artiodactyla; family Delphinidae; genus Lagenorhynchus; species Lagenorhynchus albirostris. Next base: position 104,540,867 of record NC_083096.1, on the reverse strand, counting down.
TACCAAAATGTTGGAAAAAATTTATTTCAATACCTTTTAGAATTCATAAAGTGCAGTGTATATAATGCCTACTAAAAGACTGTAAAATATTGAAATTTTCTTTCAAAGTGTAAAAAATATATTGAGCCTGTAAATTGCTCTGTGACTAGACTTCATTGTCGTCTTAATATATTCTTTGCATGTGCATATATATACACACGTGTGTATATATATGTGTGTGATTGATTATGTGACCTATGCAATACAAATTATGGGAATGGGCAGCTTTGGAGTATATATCCCATAATTCTTTTTTCAGGAATAGTTGCAGTATTTACACAGCAGCATTTCTTCTCAGGCTTTTATTGGGTGCTGTTGCTTGCTATGTATGAAGAGAAATGTGTCAGACAAGTTTAGTGTGTTCTGAAGAAGGGTGTGAACAACAGTGTTCATGGGCTTTTTCGAATGCTTTTCACTTTCAGTCCTTGTAACTCAGCTGTTCAGTACCTAAAACAAATTCAAATAGTATGAATATTATCTCCTACTAGAAGTAACGTTTTCAAGTTTTCATGGCACATTATGATTGTAAATGTCTCTCAGTTTTAACAGTAAGTCTATAGGAGTCCCGTGAAGATTCCTGAAATGTCTGTAGTAACTGTTAGTCATGTTGAATAAGTGTAGTATGAACAAAGTATTTTATTGCACAGGGTTAACAAACAGTATGTTGCCTGCAGAGACAACTGCTGTTTTATTACAACATTACCTCTTGTTTTTATACAGCATACCAAGATTTAAATTGATAACTTTATTTTACATGTGTTAAAAAAAAAAAAACAAGTTTCTTTTAGCACCAGTGTTAGAGCTGTCTTCTGTTCCTTTTTGTTTTGTTTTGTTTGTTTGTTTTCTTTTTTAGCCAAAGAGTAAACAGAAGAATATTCTTATTTTGGTGGCTATTCATTTTACTCTTAAAAGTGATTGGTGGATTTTAGCCTAAAATTTGGAGAATTTGCCACCAAAATGAAAAATATGTAAAGTGTAGTGATTACAGAGCGGTTAAAAATGTGGGTTAGTACTTATTTATTCCATTGATTGATTATTTGACTGTTTATAAGAAAGTTGCTTTATTTCTTTAAGCATCTTCAAAAGATGACCTTTTCTTGTCACATTATAGCCAAAAGAAGCAGAGAACTTCGTAGTCCTGCATTTGGTTCCTGGTTGGCCAGGTATAAATGAGCTTTACAAAAGTGCAAATTAAGAACTGTCACTTCTGTTTACCTCCACCAAAACTTGATTTTCCCCTAGCTATTAATTTAAAGTTGCCTTTCCTGCAGCTGCAATATTTTGAATAACACACAGAGTTTGTGTTGATTTTGAATGTTTGTTTATATCTAGGGGTAATGGAAAATGTAAATCCCGTGTAACCTTATTCACTCCACGTGTATCATATTATTTCATTTTTCCCAAAGTCCTTTAATTCTAACTGAACACCAGCAGTATTTTTAGTAATTCTTTCTTTAGCATACTTGGAAGATGATTTATTAAGCTGAACTGTCTTTAGACGTAATTATTGTGAATGTTTGTTTTATTTTATCATGGTGGTTCACATGGCTCTGATGTTCAGTTTGTATTTTTGGAATTGCTTTACTTAGATTAAAACAGACCAACATTAAATGTGTGTATTTTTTAAAGAGCTAATGAGTTTTGCTTCTGTATTTGCCTGAAAATACACACTGGTGCAGTAGATGACGGCTTTTATTTAGCCAGGGAGACAAGGAGTTCTAGTTCCATTGTAAATATGTTCATTTGAATTAATCTTTATAAAACTTTGCTTTCACTTTCCACTTGTCCCCCAAATAAATATTAATAATTATTGAATGTTCATCTTAAATGATCCTGTAAAGAAGTAAACTATGTTTAGCAGCTTGTACACTTTATACTTGAAAGACAATATATCTTCCTGTATCTACCCTGTCCCCAAACTTCAAAAAAATTCAGACTTTTCAACTGTGTTTTCTTTTCTTCTTAAGGATATACAAGGTGTCAGGGTTCATGTAAAAGGATTTCCTTTTTTTTTTTCCCCCTGAAAAGCTTTGCCCCAGGCTACAGAAAGAAAAGATGTGAAAATAATATACCTTATTCATTTTAATTCCATTTTTATTCAAAACAAATATATTTTATAAATACACTCATAGTCATGGGTAAATATGGATTCTTAGGCCTTTAGGTGATCAAACTAGATCAGAATATGAGCTATCAGAGTTATTCTATAGATTCTAATGTGGGAGTGATGAAGACAGATCTTGCTGGATATATTTTGTTACTAAATGTTTAACAGAAGTGAATGTTCACTGATATGTGAGTTGAGGGTATTTTTCCATGTTTTATTTTGCAAGGTATGTTTGGTTTCTATTGTGTATGTATTAAGATTTCTGTTAGTGTTGGTGTAGAACTAATTCTGTGTTTTGGGCTACTTGATTGAGTTTTTATTAGGTACTATTAAGTTTTGGTTGGAACCTGATCTGACTTGTATAGTTATAGCAGACTTTTATAATCTGATTCTAGAGTTGTTTGAATGAGAATGTAATGGCAAAGGAAGATGTCTGTACAACATTGGGAAATAGTAAAAATGCCTTCTTTGCGTGGGGAAGTTTTCCTTTTTAATTATATTTGAGTACCTCTATGAATATACTTCCAAAAGTCTCCTTCAGTTTCTTTTGTGGCAGTTGATCAGTCATGTTCTTTCCTCAGGGAAATAAAAACTTGACAGTTAAATGTGAAGTGAGAACTTTATCATGGGATTCTTTTATAATTAGTAGCAGTTAAGAAACTAGATATCTGTCTGATATAAATTTGGAGGTGGGAGACGTTGTGAAAGCAAACTGGCTCACTAAATAACAAGTAGATGGGAGCAAGTAACTTTTAAGTCGTAATATCAAAATATCTTGGAGCAATAACTAGATCAAAATATTATGCTCTCTTTATATTTAAAATTAGAATAAGGCTGCAAATTAACCAGCTCACTTATTTTCTCCCCTTGCCTCACTTCTACCCAACAAAATCCCTCTTTGCTTTTTTTATTTGGTCTCGCTATGTGGCATGTGGGATCTTAGTTCCCCAATTGGGAGCAGAGGTGGAGTATTAACCAGTGGACCACCAGGGAGTGGTGGTTTTTGCTCTTAACCCTTGCATTTTCTCTTTGTTGGAGATGATGCATAGATGCTTAGTAATAACTCCTCACTTTTGCAGTATCTTCAAGGAATGTGATTTCTCGTTCAAGAAAGTTTTCCACTGGATTTAAGCAAGCAAACAAATGAATAAAACCTTCATAGATGACAAGATGTACTTACTGCAAAAAGTAAAACTATATCCTGTTTAAAATCATAAATTTAATTTCTGTTCCTTTTATTTACCGAAAGGTTTTGATCCTTTTTCTTCCCCCTATCCTATAACATGCTTTCCCAGTGGGGGGGAATATGGGCACAAATTGGTTTATGGCATGGGGAGGGGGGGCCAAAAAAGTCTGAGATAATGATTTGTGGCCCTCCAGAGCTCACTCAACTCTACCTGACAAAAATCTTATTCCTTAGTATTGAGTTACTTTCGTTGACTTTTCTTGAATATCACAAGAGCAGCACTGACATTGAGTTGAAGGAACATACACAAAATAATTTTAAGATCAGTGCTGTGAAACCGTGGCAAATGTATAGCTATGTTCTGGAGGACTTTGATTGTTCAGTCTTGAACTCACATTGTCAGAGGTGGGTCTGCACATGTGTATTGGCTTCTACTAACTCCCTTGTGATGTCATTTATGTTTGAACCTAAGTGCTTTTGTGTGTGACCTGAGCTTGGAGAATTAAATAAAGCTAGTTTATATTTTGTTATTTAGTTTTCAAGGTTATTTAACCCATCACTAACTGTGTTAGGTACTGAAAAGAAAAAAATGTTGACAATATCTGAATGAATATCTAGCAGCTAGTTAAAAGTAATTTTTTTCTATTAAGCAGAGGTTCAAAGTTAGCTCACCAAAAAAATTGTTTTAAGAAATTAAGTTTTTCAAATGTTTTACTTTTGTTGGAGAAATACCACGTTTGAATTTTTAAATATTTACATGCTGTTATGTGTTTATAAAAATTGCACATATAATTTTAGAATCAATTTATATAAGTAAATAAATTACATTGAAAGTTACTCAAAATGAAGTTATAATAGCAGCATCCAGTATTAATAATATTGTACATACTTAGTGAAGGATTAGAATTTCCTATACAGAATTAGTGGAATGTAAGGAAATTTTTCCTGTATAGAATTTGAGACAAAAACAAGATTTTGTGAGAATTTGGGTCCCCTTTGAAAATATGTAAAACTTGCTTAGATATCCCTGAAGTTGAACTTCCTTGAGTAGACATGGAAGTTTAAGGAAATGAAGCTTTTTGGAGAGACTTTTGGGAGGGAAAGCCTATTGGTTCATTTAAGATGGAGGCACAGTTTTGGTTCCTGTTATTCCTATATTGCCAAATCTCTTCTAGAACCCAAGAGCATATCTGTAACGGTTCCATTGCTTTTTTTTCCCTTTGGTGTTACAATTTTGCATAACCATGTATCGTAGACTTTCTATGCTTTTCTTACCTCTGGATATAAATTTTCCAATGAAGAATTATGCCATTAGAAACCCATTCTTTTTTTTTTTAACATCTTTATTGGAGTATAATTGCTTTACAATGGTGTTTTAGTTTGTGCTTTATAACAGAGTGAATCAGCTGTATGTATACATATATCCCCATATCTCCTCTCTCTTGCATCTCCCTTCCACCCTCCCTATCCCACCCTTCTAGGTGGACACAAAGCACCAAGCTAATCTCCCTGTGCTATGCAGCTGCTTCGCACTAGCTATCTGTTTTACATTTGGTAGTGTATATATGTCCCTGCCACTCTCTCACTTCATCCCAGCTTCCCCTTCCCCCTCCCCGTGTCCTCAAGTCCATTCTCTACGTCTGTGTCTTTATTCATGTCCTGCCCCTAGGTTCTTCAGAACCATTTTTTTTTTTTTTTTAGATTCCATATACATATGTTAGCATACAGTATTCGTTTTTCTCTTTCTGACTTACTTCACTCTGTATGACAGTCTCTAGGTCCATCCACCTCACTACAAATAACTCAGTTTCATTTCTTTTTATGGCTGAGTAATATTCCATTGTATATATGTGCCACATCTTCTTTATCCATTCATCTGTCGATGGACACTTAGGTTGCTTCCATGTCCTGGCTATTGTAAATAGAGCTGCAATGAACATTGTGGTACATGACTCTTTTTGAATTATGGTTTTCTCAGGGTATATGCCCAGTAGTGGGATTTCTGGGTTGTATGGTGGTTCTATTGTTAGTTAGAAACCCATTCTTGATACCTCTTTATAAACCACTTTTAAACCTTTTTAAACCTCTTTATAAGCAACTTTTAAACCATTAAAGACCAGAAACATTTAAAATGCAACTTTATTGAAGATTTTTCTAGTTATGAAGTACTTCACGTTTTTAAAAACACTATTCTTAGCATGCTAACCTTTTCCTAATTACTGAGAGATTGTGAACGTTCATTTATTGTATGTTGCTGTAATATGGTGCTATTCTCAGGGATCCAGATGTGGTTAAGGGAATCTAGTCCTTACTCTTTTTTTTCTTTTAAAATTTATTTATTTATTTATTTATTTATTTATGGCTGTGTTTGGGTCTTTGTTGCTGCGTGCGGGCTTTCTCTAGTTGAGGCGAGCAGGGGCTACTCTTCGTTGCGGTGCGCGGGCTTCTCATTGCGGTGGCTTCTCTTGTTGCGGAGCATAGGCTCTAGGTGCGTGGGCTTCAGTAGTTGTAGCACATGGGCTCAGTAGTTGTGGCTCGTGGGCTCTAGAGCTCGGTCTCAGTAGTTGTAGTGCACGGGCTTACTTGCTCTGCGGCATGTGAGATCTTCCCGGACCAGGGCTCAAACCTGTGTCCCCTACATTGGCAGGCGGATTCTTTACCACTGTGCCACCAGGGAAGCCCTAGCCCTTACTCTTAATGACGTAGCCTAGGTGGTGCTTTTATAGTTGTCTACTTTTCACATATCTTTTGTGTCAGTCCCCATGTTAATAATCCATGTGTATTCACAGTGTGCTGAGCAGCTTTCTCCCTTTCCGTTCTCTCCCATCTAGCTTCTAAACGTTTTTAATTTACAGTAGACTGGGAAGAATTTAAGCGAAGTTTTCTGGAACAAATAGATAACCACTTAAGTAAAAATTTAAACCTTTTCTTACCCACAGTTCTGATCTTCAGATTCTTGAGTAATGGCTCAAGAGTGATTTTCTAATGAGAACCTGCTGTATAGCACAGGGAGCTCTATTTCACTTCACTGTACAGTAGAAACTAACACAACATTGTAAAACAACTATACCCCAATAAAAAAAAATAATTAATTAAAAAAGTGATTTCCTTTGAGAAAAAGTAAATGTCTTTCTTATATTTGTTCATTACTCAAAACGAGGTTTTTTTTGTTTTTTACTATTTAACATTTTATTGATTGAAACGTTTATGATCATAAGTTGCATCAGGTTTTCTATTATCAAACACAATGAAGATAGTTTTTCAACTGTCATTGAATAATTGAACATAGAAAATAAAAATCTTTCATTTGCAGGTACTTAGAGTTGGAAAAATTCTTCATTCTGTATTCCATCTTGTGTGACATACAAGGCTTTGTCTGTTCATCTAGGAATTTAAAGGCCTAATTGAGAAGACTCTAATTGGTTGTAGAATCCATGGCAAAATAGGGTTGCAATAGAAGCCATATATTCCTATGTAGCTGAGGCAGAGCCAGCAACCACTATAATGATGAAATTTCAAATTTTCCACTATTTTCTAGCTTTTCATTGTGGAAAATGCATTTATTGGAGTAAGTTTGGCCATTGGTTGTAAGATTGGATCCATTTCTCTGGTGCAAAAATGTAATTTATCTGTATACATTACAGTATGGCATTTTGCACATGTCTTCTGAAGATGCAAAAGCAGTTTCAGAATGAGGAAATGCCAAGGCAATGATGAAAATAACTTTGATCTATGATGAGAAGAGAGACATTTTATCACGTCTTTTTAAGACTAAGGAAGTGTCATTGTTCTTGAGATGAAGGCTTCACCTGGCACCTTAGTCCTATTCCATATCCTTGTTTTGGTCATCTGACTCTTCAGAATAGTTCCTTGGAGATAGCTGAGAGGCTGTATCCTGGACTTCAGTCCTCAGTAGGTCCACCGAATAAAAGATAATTCTCAACTTTTAGGTTGTGCACTTTTTTTTTCAATCAACATCCTTGTTTTGAGTAATGAACAAGTTTTTGTTTTTCATGCTTCCTATTTTAGGAGATTGTTTGAAATCTCGACTCCTGGATAAGTGAGGTAAGACTGTAATATAGGCTAGAGTAGGTTGATTATTTTGTGGCTCTCTGATTGATCTCAGTTTGTCTTAAGATTGATCTCAGTTTGTCTTAAGATAGTAAAAACTGCATACACCCCTCCCCCCCCCAAAAAAAATCAGTGAACTTGTTATAGATATGCTCTTGGGTTCTGGAGGAGATTTGGTGATAAAGGGCTGCAGGAATCCAAACTGTTCCTCCATAAAATTAGATGAGCCAATAGGCTTTTCCTTTCCAACAAGGTGTTAAGAGTTGGCTCATGCCATCTGTGCATTATGGGAAAGAGAAAATACGTTTTTTGTCTAGTTTGGACTTGTCATATAAGAACAGTATTATTTTAGAGAATAGCAAATTGACTGTGGTGTTATTACATGAACATATTTAATAGTCACAAAAGTAGTCTAAAGGAATAGAGAGGAGATAGTATTTCAGTCAGAGCAATAATTCCATACTAATCCTCATGACTTTATAGGTTAAATGAATACAAGAATTGAATAGTAGTAATTTAACTTTTTACTACTTTAAAGGCTGAAATTGTGTGATCGCAATTAAACTTTAAAATGTCAAGCTTCAGAGGATCACAATTTCTAAGAAAATAGTTGTTTTACTAAATTTATGTAATTGTATGTCAGCTAAATTTAGTTTGTTTTATTTTCTTGGTTAAATAAGTCAGGAAAATGTGTAAAATTAAGTTACCTATGCTGTTTATTGCCTTTATGTGGAAGGTATAATTTAAAATGTCTCAGTAGGGTCAAACTCTTGATTTTTTTGAAATAATTTTTAAAAATTTGAAAATATTAAAAAAAAAGTTTGTACTTAAAAAGTAGTACTTAATGTAAGACTCAGTGTTTTAAAATATAATTTACATTTATTTGGGGGCCCTTTCTAGAAAAACTATGTGTGTTGTTAGCCTTGTTATAATAAAATTTTATCTGCTAATTGAAAATGCCAGTGTCATAGATAAGCAGATTAACAAAGTATGCAATTACTTATATTTTGAATTTGATGGCTTTGTTATTGTTTTAGGATTATTGAAATCAGTTTTGTGTTACTTAAGCACACTCTGACTTAGAAAAGCAAAAGTTAGATAACTTAGAAACATGATATAAGTGTTAAAATATTGACCCATACCTAATATTGTTACATTGAAATTTTGAACCTTCACCATTAAGAACATTAAGATTTATATTGTAATGAAAATAACCTCATAAAACTTCATCTATTCATCATGATTATTATATTGAGAATTGGGATGAATTTTTTAAATTATAGTATATGTAGGTATAACTTTGGTTTTACATCTTTTAAAATTGTGTACTTTTAACATAAGACATTTCATATTGAGAGGTTGCCCTAAACTCAGTTTAAGGTAAGCCACTGCTTATCAACCATGTCATAAGTTTAGGTAAAATACAGTTTTAGTTAAATAAAATTCAAAACCTGTTTATTTCTTAAGAACTTCATTATTGCGCTTATTTTTGAAGATAAAAAATTTATTTTTCTGGATGTTTAAAAAACTATATATATTGGTTTCCTAGAGCTGCCATAAAAAATTACCACAAACTTGGGCTTCCCTGGTGGCGCAGTGGTTGGGAGTCCGCCTGCCGGTACAGGGGACGCGGGTTCGTGCCCCGGTCCGGGAAGATCCCACATGCCGCGGAGTGGCTGGGCCCGTGAGCCATGGCCGCTGAGCCTGTGCGTCCGGAACCTGTGCTCCACAACGGGAGAGGCCACAACGGGGAGAGGCCCGCGTAACGCCAAAAAAAAAAAAAAAATTACCACAAACTTGGCATAAAACAAAAGCCATTTATCTCTCATGATTCTAGAGGTTAGAAGTCTGAACTCAAGGTGGTGACAAGGTTGGTTCTTTCTGGAACCTCTGATGGAGAATCTATTCTATGCCTCTCTCTTAGCTTCTGGTAGGCAACAGTCCTTGACATTCCTTGGCTGTACACATAGCATTCCAGTTAATGCCTTCAATTTATACAACCTTAGTCTGTATCAAATCTCCCTGTCCTTTCTCTTATAAAGACACCAGTAATTGGATTAAGGCCCCACACCAAATCCAAGATGATCTTATCTCAAGATCCTTAACTTAAATACACCTACAAAGCCCTGTTTCCAAATAAGTTCACATTCATAAGTACTTGAAGTTCAGACTTCTATCTTCTGGGGGACTCAATTCAACCTACTTCAGTATTATTGCAGGATATTTTTGTATGCCTCAGTTCCTGAAAATGGTTTTTCAAACCATTTTGTATTATTGTTTATTTAAATGCAGCAATTATATTTTGAATACCTGTGAGTTGCTTGTAAGAGAAAAATGAAATATTAGGAGTCCTGCTCTGAATTCTTAAATTATGGAGGATGCAAACATAAATAGAACTAAATTTGAGTTGAAATAGATTAGGTACTATGAAATATTGGTACAGAGTTCCATAGGAAGAGTAAATCTAAGAGAGGCATTAGGGAAGGACTTACTGAAGGGAATCTCATTTGAACTTGGCTCTGAAGGATGATGGGATTTTTTAAAAATTTATTTTGTTCAAGTATAGTTGGTTTACAACGTTGTGTTAATTTCTGCTGTAAAGTGATTCAGTTATACATATATATTCTTTTTCATATTCTTTTCCATTAGGGTTTATTACAGGATACTGAATATAGTTCCCTGTGCTGTGCAGTAGGACCTTGTTGTTTATCCATTCTATCTATATATAGTAGCTTGCATCTCCTAATCCCAGACTCCCAATCCATCCCTCCTCCAAGGATGATAGGATTTTGATGGGCGGAAAATAGGGTAGGATAAGAAACAGCATAAATAAATTCAAGGAGATGGAATTTTGGTGGTGGTGGGGTGGGAGTTCAATGAGCATACTTTAGAGAATGGTACAGTCTTGGGGAGTTTAGGATATAAACATGAGAATTAAGCAACGTTTGGAAACAGCATATGACTACAGGTATCTACAAATATGTGCTATATTGCTGGAGAAATGAGATTAATTTGGTGTAATATTTCTTAGGTTGTACCTTGAAGGATGGGTTAAATAGAGGCTAAGGGAAAGAAAAGCTAAGTTCAAAATGAGGGAACAGGGTAAGAACAGGCCTGGAGTTGAGAATGAACATTTCACTCAATATTTGAGGGCCTACTGTTTTCTAAGACACTACCAGGAGGAAAATGTGAAGTAGATATAATTATCTCTTTCTCTTTGCTGGGAAGCTTAGAATGTATTTGTTTACCTATTTTAAGTGGCAAGAGTGGCAAGAGCATTTAAGGGAAGGGAGAGAGTACTTTTGCCTGGGGCCTGGCTGTGGAGGACTTTTGGGGAAAGGAATTATTAGGTAAGACTTCATAAAGGACTTTAAACTGGACCATGAATGATCAGGATTTATAGAGAAGGGAACACACTAGGGCATTCCACAGTACAGGAACGGTAAGCAAAGGCATTAAGACCACACACAGAAAAGGACAGTAGAATTTGGGTAGTGTGTGACATAGTTGAGGCTGGAAATGACCTGGATTCTGATGGGACCTCTATGCTAAGTTGTGTTTTACAATTAATTTGGCACTGGGATGTAGGATGAATTAGAGGGAAATATGAGGTACAAAGCCAGCTAGGGCTAATCTAAATATAGGTAAATCTTTTTTTTTGTTGTTTTTTTAACTGTGTCTTAAAAAAAAAAAAAAACATTGTATTTATTTGGTTGCGCCGGGTCTTAGTTGCGGCAGGCGGGCTCCTTAGTTGTGGCTTGCGTGTTCCTTAGTTGGGGCAGGCTGACTTCTTAGTTGTGGCATGCAAACTCTTAGCTGCAGCATGCATGTGGGGTCTAGTTCCCTGACCAGGGGTCAACCTGGGCCCCCTACATTGGGAGCACAGACAGTGCCACCAAGGAAGTCCCTAAATCTACTTAAATCTGAGGTAGTAGAAGCAGTGGGGATGTTGGGAATACTTAAGAGAGAGGTTAGAGAGATTAGTTGACAGTACTTGACTGAGCAGGTCATGGGTCTTTAAGTTTTGAGGACCTGGGAGGCTAGTTATGTCATTAAATAGAGAAGCCCTGTTCAGAGAGCAGTAAGGAAGATAGGCTTGATTGGGAGAAAAGGTTGATGCTTGGAAGTAGTGGAATAAGTAAAGAAGTGGAGTAGGATGGGATTATGGAACAAGACTATTTTTTAACAGTTGTTGCTTCTGCCAGGCATTTCCCAGAAGCTTCTGCTCTTTATTATTAAACATTTGCTCATCACCATTCTTCAAGCAAAGACCTAGAACATTCATATTTCTTCATGATGGTACTGTGGCAGGTATGCTGAAAATTTTCAATAAAAATGTGTCTTACCTGCTATCATAGAATAAAAGTAATAATTAGAGCAGATTTAAGGTATTAGTTGAACAAAGGAAGTATTTGGTATTTTGAAACAATACCTACATAGTGGGAAACCATTGTGTTGTTTTATTTAAAAGCTTATTCTGAAGCAAAAGCACTTGGAAATGTTTTCAAGAGAATGCTTTCTGGGGCTTTCCAGATGGATATTCTATACTGGGGATTCAAAAGTCCATACTTCTGAATGGTGTTGAACAAAAAACAGGTTGTAATAAAAATCAAAGAAATACTGAAAAAAAACTAATGTGAATGTAGTTTGAGTTTTAAAAAGAATGAGGTAAAGTCTCTGTTCTGGCAAGGAAACAGAGTCAGTAATATTGATACTTAAAATATTTATAAGGTATTCAGAGTAGTGAGTAAAAATGTCAGATGGTTTTCTTGGCTAACTCTGCAAAGCAGCCTTAAAATATTTGAGGTAGTTACTGAAAGTGACCTCTTTAAGAAATTATACTTGTGTTTTGGTATTGAGAAATATAAATTTAGGTGTAGAAAATGACAAACATTTGCTATAGTCTAGTAGTAGTAATAATTGAAAACTAGTTAAATATAACAATCAACAGGCAGTTCATTCCCTTCATAAGGAAGCTGCAGTATTCTCCAATTATGGATTTTCTTGTAATAGAAATTACATCTGGTGTTTAAAGTACTCCTTTTCTCCATCTAAATCTGACTTGGAGGAAATAGTGCTAATTTGTTTATCATGTATTGCTTTTCTGCTTACTTTCACGTTGTGTATTAGCTGGCAACAAAAAGTTAGTGAAGTGGTTCTAAGAAAATGAAGATGTGGTTTAGAAGAAAGGGGCAATGATTGGGAGGCATGGAGGTAGTAGATGAGAAAAACAGAGGAGGAAGTCTTTATCAACTCTGTTATTTTTTTCCCCAAGTGAAAAAGGTTTACTGTTTTCAACTATGATACAAAAATATTTCAGTGAAAATTCAGATAACACAAAACGTACAGTTCTGAAACTCCTCCAAATTCTGCAATCCAGAGATAATGGTATATAAGCCTTAGCCTTCAAGACATTTTATCTTTTTCTGTTTTTACTTAACGAGGATTGTTCATGTTGTTTTGAAACTTCACTTTTTACTTAATAAACAGTGTGCCTCATCTTTGCATCAGCAATTACTGTGTTCTAGGCATTGTGGGGGGGCAGTGGATAGAATAGACATGTTCTCTGCCTTTAGAGATTAGAGTCTTGTATAGGGTTTTTATACGTTAATTCTGATATGGTGTGAAGAGTGATTTGAAAGGGAAGTGTAGAGGGTGCACATAAGAGGGATGCAACATAAATTTGAGGAATCTGGCAAAACTTGAAGCAATGAATGACAGCTGACTTGGAAAAATGAGTAGCTGATAATTCCTGAATACTAACTAGTCTTCCTCCCCAGGTAAACCATCAACTCTTTAAAGGCATATTCTTTGCTTTTCTATTCTCCAAAGTACTGGATATAGTAATGCTCAAATTTTTCATATTCTAAAGTATTAAACCTTGCCTTGGGTCTATTGTGATGAATGTAACTTGTATTAGAGGCTATGGGGATATAAAAGTATTGCATCCTGATCTTCCCTTGGGTGCCAGAAAGGAAATATATTATCAAAGGAGAGAATGAGCCAAATGCATAATGTTTTCTAGTGTTTCCCTCTTCCTCATTCTAAATAAAATGACCTTTTTCATTCTTTATTCCTTTGCTATTGGTCCAAGGGATAGTGAAGTAGTAATTGCTAGCACATTTGTTTTTAAATTTATGTCCCTTTGGCATTTAAGAGTTTACAGTGGCTTATATTATACTGAATAAGTTGCTTCTCAGCTGCATGTCCTATATATGCCTTAATTCTAAGATCCTTTACAGCAAAAAGACGTTGTTACCTTTATAGGTGAAGGAATCAATCATCCACTGTTTAAGATTTTCCTTATACCTACATGTCATGATTGTCCAGTGAAAAGTTAGCATTTGAAAAAGTCAAGGATAGCTTCTCTGTTGAGATTCATATGATGATTTTGCACTAGTTGAGAAGTAGGTGTAGTCTTCACATGGCAGTATTCTAATAACCACTTCATTGTAGTATAACCTCTGGATATTTTGGAAAATGGAATCGCTCTAAAAAGGAAAAAGGTTGACTTTTGACTCCTCTTTCGTATTTCATGTCAAAACGATCAGGCTCAATTCGTTAAGAGCCTTGAAGAATACAGTGTTTCACATTTCTACTGATAATTAAATTCTTAAGAATTCAACCAATACCTAAAATGACAGTTCTTTTTTCAATGAGAATATTTTGTTTTTATTTAACATGAAGTTAAATTATTTTACTTATTCCTGGGCTCATTTAGAAATATGTATTTTACAACACAGTAATGTCTGTTCCAGGTATAAAATTCACCTGCCCCGTTTTTGTTTTAACTTTTTATTTTGAAATAATTATAGATTCACAAGAAATTGCAAAAAAAAAATGTTTAGGAAGTTCCTGTGTACTCTTCAGTTTCCCCCAGTGGCGACACCTTGCGTATAGTACAATATTAAATCCAGAAAATTGATGTCAGTACAAACCACAGAGTTTTTTCAGATTTCACCAATTTTACAAACACTCATTTGTATGTGTATGTAGTTCTGTGAATTTTGTAACACATAGGTTTGTGTAACCATCATGAGAGTGAATTGTTCCATCCCGAGGCTGCCTTTTTTAGCCACATTCCCTTTCTTTCCTCCATTCCTAACACCTGGCAACCACTAATCCATTTTCCATCTCTATAATTTTGTTATTTCAAGAATATTACATAAAAGAAATGGTATAGTGTGTGACCTTTTACGATTTTTTTCCCCCCACTAACCATAATTCCTTTGAGGTCTATCCAAATTGTTGCATGTATCAATTGTTTATTCTTTTTATTGCTGCTCAGTATTCCATAGTATGGATGTACCAAGTTTAACCATTCACTCTTTAAAGCACATTTGGGTTATTTCCAGGTTTGGGCTATTGCAAATGAAGCTGCTTTGTATAATAATGTGTACAGGTTTTTATTTGAGCATGTTTTTATTTCTCAGGGATGTGTCCAAGAATATAAATGCTGGGTTGCATGGTAAGTGCATGTGTAGTTTTATAAGAAACTGCCAAAATATTTTCCAGAGTGACTCTACCATTTTATATCCCACTAGCAATGTAAGAGTGTGATCCAAGTTCTCTTGTATCCTTGCCAGCATTTGGTGTTGTAACTACTTTTTCTTATTTTAGCCTTTCTGGTAGGTGTGTACTGATATCTTATGGTTTTAACTTGAATTATCCTAATGGCTAATGATGTTAAACTTATTTTCATGTGCTTATTTGCCATCCACAAATTTTCTTCAGTGAAATGTCTGTTCATGTCATTTGCTCATTTTCTAATTGAATTTTTTTTTTTAACTGTTGGGCTTTGAGAATTCTTTAGATATTCTAGTCCTTTTTTGGATATGTGATTTGCATCTGTTTTCTCCCCATCAGTAGTTTAATTTTTCATCACTTAATAGGGTTTTTCATGGAGCAAAGATTTTACTTTTGAGGAGGTCCAATTTATCAGTTTTTCCTTTTATGGGTCATGTATTTGGTGTCAAGTGTGGAACTTCTTTGTCTAGCCCTAAGTGCTGAAGATTTTCTCATATTTTTTTCAAAAAGCTTTATCATTTTAACATTTAAGTTCATGTTTTTTTTTTTAACATCTTTATTGGGTTTTTTTTTTTTAACATCTTTATTGGGTAAGTTCATGTTTTTACCTGTGTTTGTCTCAGTTGCTCCAGCACCATTTGTTTAAAAGGCTGTCTTTTCCCTATTGAATTGCTTTTGCACCATTGTGAAAAATCAGTTGGACTTGGTGTATTCTAGAATGTCTGTTCTGTTGATCTATGTGTCTGTCCCTCCACCAGTACCACACCATGTTGATTACTATAGCTATAAGGTAAGCCTTAATATAGGTAGACTTTATTCTTTTTCAAAATTACCTTATTCTTTTGCCTTTCCATTCCATATAAATTTTAGAATAAGCTTGTCCTTGTCTACAAAAAAACCTTGCTGGATTTTGATAAGAATTAATGTTAAATTTATAGAACAATTTAGGGAAGAATTGATCTTTTTACTATGTTGAGCCTTCCAACCTTTGAACATGGTATGTTTCTCCATTTATTTAGGTCTTTCTTCTACCAGCCATTTGATAATTTTTATCATACTGATCCTGTACATGTTCTGTTAGGTTTATACCTTAGTATGTCATTTTCTTTGGCGTAATTATAAACGGTATTGTGTTTTAAATTTTGTTTGCAATTTGTTTTTTAACACCAAGCAAGAATCCAGCAAAATAGAACTCTACAATGTGTCTTTGGAAACCCTGGCCTTTTCTTTCAGCTTTCTCCTAATCCTTTAAGGATTAGACAGTATTACTTACTGCTTTTAAAATTGAAATAGGAGTATAAAGTGTAGTTTTGTTAGTCCATCCTTCCATTTTACACCAGATGTAATCCCTTTTATGTCTGATCATTATTGCCACTTGAAAACTTCCAAGACTGGGGAGTAGTTGCTTTCTTTATATATAAGGGAGTTCATTTCACTGTTGGATAACTGATTCTCATTGTTCATTTTGCTGTTGACTCATGGTCATTGAAGACCTCTGATTTTTTTCCCTGCCCTGCATTTCCTCACCTTTTCTTCTAGATGCAGGGATCTGGCATCCATGATATGCTCGTTCTCAGATGATGTCATCTTAGGTGTGGATTCTTTATTGTATCATTCTCCTAGATACACATTAACTGTATATCCATTGTCTAATGACACAAGCCTTCCAGAAGCCCAGACACCTGAAAGTGATGGGCGTGCAGAACCAGAAAGGTGCCTAAGGAATTCTACCAGCTTGTGGGGGAAGAGTGGCTTGTCTAAATAGTATGAAGGAAATCACCAATAATATACCAACTTCACCAAGCACTAGACTCTCTTAATGCTCTTTTAACTGAGTTTTAAGATGTTACTTAAAATACCTATACAAATGAAGAAATAGGTTCAAAGGAGTTTTGATTTCCCAAGTTCACCCAGTTAGCATATGGTCCAACGATAATGTGGACACCAGAATCCCAAATTGCGTGGGTGAAAAATTAAGATTCTGGAGCCAAATTCCAGTCCTAAACAATCAATTTCTTCAGTGGGGTAGAAGACTGGAACAAGCTTATTTAGCTTATTTAGCATCCCAGACTTTCAGAACTGATGATCTTTGCCCCTGTATTTTGAGCACCTTTTAGTTACAATGCATGTTTGGGCAACAGAAGAATAAGTACATATATAAACAGAAGTCTAATGCAGGGTAGAATGATATACAATAAAAAGTGCAGAGACGTATGGGTTTTCAAATGGAAGGGAGAGCACACTTGGTTAAGATGAAATCAATGAAGGCTTTAAGGATTAGACAGCATTTACAATGACTGGTAGATAAATAAGACATTCTTTGATTGTAATTTTTATTATATATACTCAGCACAGTATTCAATGCTTATTTAATACGGCTGTGTCTGTTCATAATTATAAAGCAATTTGAGCAACACTGATTGTGCATTATTACACTTCAATTGAAAAACCATTACATGCTGAACCAATATCTTTGAAATTTTCAGATAAAGAATTTTCTTTGGGAAGGCACAGAATTATAGGTACTCAATTATTGTCAATTTTAGGACATAATAATGCTTAAGAAGGATAAACATACATAGCATAAAATTACATTTCAGTTTATCATTTCAGTGCTATTTCAACCACTTATCCTCTATATCTTGACATTCACATGAAAGAATAGCAATCATTAATGATCCAAATGCAAATCATAGTGAAACTCTAGGCCTCAGTTAAATATTGTAGTATTTTAAAAGTTTATATGATTAAAAACTGAAGACAAAATAAGCTGTTAAGTGATAAATAGCTTACTCAGTTTTAGCATAATTTTAATGTCAAAACAATACTGACATTAAAAAAACCATATGAGGCAGATAAACAATATTCCTTTAGAAATATTAAAGAATTTAGTACAAATGTGCTTACAGATTTTACTTTTTGGTTAATACAGGTAACATGCTTCTTAAATAATCTCTTCTTTTCACTTTGTCTATAAAAATAAAATTGTCCTCAATATTCTTAAATTCTTTGTTTTCTAAATAAGGCCATTATTATACAGTAAGTTACTGAATCAATGGTTTAAAATCAGTGACACAAATCATATGTAGAAGGTGATGTAACAAATTTATTGTTAGGTAAAGAATCAGTACAGTACAGTAACCAGCTATACGTAAGAGGTAGAATTCTTAATCACAGTTTTATAGAAAAGATGCAGTAGTTTATATCTGTACTGTTTTATTAGCTATAGTACTTTAAGTTTGCTTCTTATTATGAGTGTATCAGAAGGGGAAAAAGGAGGGCTCTTCATAAGCAAAAATCTTATTGGCCCTTGTTTTGCATGTGTTATAGGGGCTACTCCTGGACACTTAGGAGCATTTTCTTGACCAATTAAGGTAATAATACCTTATCTCATTTTTAAAAAGCTTCAGAGTTGGGAAATCTAAACTTCTTTTCTGAAGAAGAATAGAGGGAAATATATAAGAAGGAGGGAAATATCTTTTTGTACCACTCTTGAGTGTAAATTATAGATGAAAGCATTCTCTCTGGATATCATTATTGCTTATTAAGAATTCCAGCAGTACTAACCCACAGAGGTTGTTCTACACTCAAGTTTATAAGTTGATTGTTTCTAACTTGTATATGTCATAAACAATATTACAAACGGGTATAACCTAAAAATTCTATTTAATTCATTAAATTATTAGTACTTGAGTAAGACAGGATGGCAGAGACTATAGGGTTATTCACATATTGAGTTTTTAAACTTCTGTGGGTTTCTAATCCTTATCTGAATGTCAAATAAAGTGATCAGAAAGGTCACTTTATGAAAGTTGTAATAAAGTTGTAATAAAAATAAAATTTATACCCAGTAGGGCTTATGTTTTATAAAATGTACCTGAATACTTATAAATGATAATTCAAAACAGAATAAAACAATTGTAAAAAAATAAAACCCAGTTTCTTCCAGTTAACTGGAAATTAATCTCATAATTTATACTAGGATTGAGTCATTATGAGCCAATCAGATTCCAAATACTTTATTTATAGTTTAAGTGAACTTTATTTTGAAAGGATATTCTCTAAATTCTTTTATATTGAGTTTATTCTTTTCTTACTGATTTTGAGAACACAAAAGTGATATTTACTTACATTAGGTCCAGATCCTTTTAGCAATATTTCCTTCACAACTGCTGGTATTAATGTATTATCCAAGTCAGTAAACACGTTAAAACTAACATAACACTGTTGATAATATAAAAATAAAATGATTTTCCCTCACATTTAATTTTAAAATCTATATTTTGGTTAAGGATTAGACAGAATGTATTCCTATAGAGACTGGGAGCAATCTTTATTCTTCAAAGAGAAAATCTGTCCTAATTTTAATAAGTATGACTTAGCATTTTTAAGAATTATTCAAAATGTCAGCTTTTGGGAATGTAAGCTAGGTATATAAAACTATTTGCTATTAAAATGAAATATATTTGGTTATAAAAATCCCACATATCTGTTTTTCACAGCTATGTTTCTATTTACATTTAGGAGATACATATGTAAAAAGAGAAAAGTTGAGTCTTTGTCTTCTAAAGATATCCATGATTAGGTAATTCTCAGATGATTTATAACTTAATATATTGAAAAACTTCTACAGTTAATTTGTAATTGCCACATTTACAAAGAAACTTCTGGGTAACAATCTTTTAAAAACATAGTTCAGTGTTACATTTAGGCCCAAAGTTCATTTATTTAAATCACCTATGACATTTGCAAAATTTTTTCAAATGTAGGAAACTGCCGTTATTAATATGGCTTCATTCATTTATACCTGCAAAATACTTGTTATACACTTAAGTACAACTGGAACAATAAGATTACTTGCACAGATGAAAGTGAAGCCTTTCCTTTCACGTTAAAATTAATATTTATTTCACACTTACGGTAATGCCTGAAAACGTTTTGCAAGCAACTATTAATGGTCTTGACTGTAACAGTTTATTGCATTTTTCTGCCCCTTTTTTTGAATGTTAAGTACTCTACTTCGGAGTTTTAAGTTCTACTTTTCCTCTTATCTTCAAATAGACTCTTAAGCATATATACTTGAATGGCTGACACTACCACCATTACCACTAAATTAACCATAGACCAGAAATTTACTCTATCAAAGTTGCTTTCTTGTATGTTTCGATCACGAGCTTCAAATGCTCTAAGCAGAGTTTGGATATGACCACTTTTGCTTAGTCTGGACTTGATACTGTTGATGGACTCCTGGAGATAAAAAAAAAAAAATTTATTGTGAAAGAATGCTCAGTAATTTTAAGTTAATTTAAAAATGTGCTTCACAGTACTCTTACTAGTTTAATATCCAAACACAATTTTAATTAAGGGGTGGGTACTACTTAGATTACCTAAAGATCTTCATTATATAAAGTTTATGTAATAGTTCTCATGATGTATTTAAATTATTGTTTATAATTAGTTATTTTAAAAATGAACAAAGCTACTGTGAATTGAAAATAATGTGAAAATACATTTGAGTGCTATAGTGCCAGTAATTTTATATACATTATCTTCTTAGCCCTAACAACCATAAAAAATATAATCTGTTTTTAATACAAAAATGTTCCAAGATCTCATTTATAAAACAAGCTTATCAAGATGCATTCTAAGTTGCACATCTTCTGAAAAAACTTTTTATAGTAGGGTCCTGGTAAGAAGTGATTTAAAAACTATAAAAGGTTTACATGAATATAAAGTAAAGTTGAGATTCGAAATTCAAAAAGTATTGATGGCAAAAATAAGAAAATACTAGGAACAGATTTTCCTGGATAGTCACCTTGCTTAAAATCCTCATTTAAATGCAAAAAAAAAAATACTCAAAATTGCAGACTGCTCTGCTAAACCTACAAAACTACAAAATATAATAGTTATCATATGGGCACATTTGTAAAGCAATGGTATATTTTCCAGAAGAATATGGGATTCAGATCCCCAAATAAAAAGACCATCCATAGTTCTTTTCAATATCATGACGATGATAGTCAAGTATAAAATTATTTATTCAAGTTTGCTGTTGTGATACAAATTTTGGGGTGGGGGGAGTAAACGAAAAATCTCCTGAAAGACATTTTATTTTTTTTCAAAAAAGACCAAGTATTTTAAGCCATATTTAAATCTGAACTTTCTGGTCATTTTGTTTAATTGTGAATGAAGCCAATCTCTTGAGAATGCAGTGAAGTACTAACAAAATTTACAACTACTTCTAGTTTGCTCTTGTTGGCAATATAAATTTAAAATGGGAGAATATATTAATATGATTGAGATTTAAAAAATGAGTGGGAAGAAGACTGGACTAGTTGTGAAACTATGGATACATCATTTCCATTTTAAGCCAGTTCCTTACTTATAAAATGGAATGAAAGGGGAAAGGGAGTTTGGAGCTGGACTAATGATAACTAAGTCATCTTCTAGTTCTAAAATTCAACTAAGTTTAGTATACATATGAAATGATGAGATCAAAAATTTTCATGGTAAAAATTCATGCCAATTAAGCTTAATCCTTTGTTTGTATTCACAGTGACACCAATGGAGAAGGTAAGAAAACTAGTATTTATTGTGTGCCAGACTCTGTTTAAACCATTTATATACATGCCATATCACATTTTATCCTCACAACAACTCGAGGTATTATCCCCGAGGATAATAGGAAACCAAGGCTCGGAGAGCTCAGTCACTAAGGAATTACACATATGATATGATCATTTAATTTTCTGACTTCTTAAGCTAACTGATCTACAGTATGTCTCATAATTTGATAGTTGCTTTCCTAAGAAATCTCAAAGTGATCAAAATATATTATAAAAAAAAAGTTCAGGTTATAAGAGTATTAGAGGTTATATAGTTTCAAACATGGAATAATCACATTATTTCTCCTGTAGAAAGTTCTATAACACAGGTATATACACTATTTATAAATATCACTGAGAATTCTATCATTTTATTACATCTAGCTGTGGCCGAAGGGTAATGATCTTTCTCCCCATCACTAGCAGTACTATTATTAGCAAGTAGGTTCTTATACATGCACGTTTCATTATGCATGTTTATGATAGATAGCGCATAAAGCAATTCAAGCCAAGAAGCCATAATCTAAAAGCTTTTACTCCTAAGTGTAGTGCTAGTTTCTGCTAAGTAATGCTAACAGTGTTCCCCAAATTAAGTAATATCAAATTTCATATTATAAAAACTATGGTGTGGGAAAAAATGCCTGTACATCTTAAGTGTTTACAAATTACTCAGTTTTATTATATGTGCAAGTGTTCTGCAGATCATTATTACAGTCTTCTGTTTGTGAACATTCTAAGGGAGTTCTGCAGTTAAGAGTCTGTGTCCAAATTCTAGTTCTCTCTCTCTCTGGTTCTGTGACAGAGACGTTACAAAATATCCCTAATCCATAATTTTCCTCATTGGAAAGATGGAGATAATAATCCTCATAGAATTAAGCAAGCATTAGGTGAGATAATGCAAATAAAATGCCTAGCTCAGTGCCTATCCATACTAAGGTCTCTAGATGTTAGTAATTTTTATTATTTTATTAAACCATACTGACCAGAATGTCTTCCAATTTCATATCCAACATATCTGTGCCAGTAATGTATTTCTTCCAGTCCTCTTGTTCTTGCTCCTGTTCTCCCATATTATCCAGGATTAATTCAAAGAAAATCACCTTCTCAGAAATGGTGCTGAATGTATTATCAAAGCAGAACATGTAGTCACCACCTTCAGTCTCTATCCTGTATGAAAAAGAGGACATGTCTTCAGTTATCTGTACTTCCATCTGGGATCAAAAGAAAAGACTACTGTAAAAGAGAAGGAATAACATGGTTTATAATAATTGGACAGGTTACTGATGGAAAGACTTCCTTAATATTGAAAGACAATTTAAAATTTCTTGGGAAACCAGCAATCTGGAAATATATATTCAAGTACTTGCAACTTAGATGTGCTTGGCATTTACTCAGTAAATGGGCAAATGAGCTTGACCTAACTTTCGGAAGAAAACAGGATTAAAAACCTAGATACATGATACCTCACAATGAACCTTAATATTTATACATTATTAAAAGTAATCTATAATGAGTTCAATTCATATGGAACTATCACTACAAACCCCCCCTTTGAGATTAATCTGTAAAGTGAATTTTGCTTTGTTTTCAAAAGCAGTGATGGACTGTCCTAAATGCTTTCTTCTAGGCCCCTTTGGATTAAGTACATCTTTGTAATAGTTTACAAAAATTAGGGATGAGTTCAGTGTCCAAGAACCAGAGTTTTACTCGCAGTGGCACTACCTTTACTGAATAAGTGCCACTCATAACAACTTATGATCTTGTCTTTACATTCAAGATAATTGACCTGGGCCGAGTTAATTTAGCAAAATAGCTTTCTAATATTTTTGTGGAGAGAAACTTTAACAAACAAAATATTGCACAGGCCAATGACATTTACTACTGCTGGCCACAAAAAACAAAGTTCAACCTGTGTTTTAGTTTTCGTTGTAACTATTCACGAAGGTTGGTCTAAATGATTTTGAACTTTGCTTATCCCCAATATGCTAGGTCGCTTAAATTTGGAGGCAGCTTATATTATTTCCTACAACCTTCTGAACAACATGTGAGTCTCATCTTTTAAGCCAATCTCCATCCTTTTCTTCCCCTTATTTCTGACTTAACTGTTGTGTTTAAGCATAAGAGATAACTACTCAGCAATGTGATTTGATTTTAGCATATATACGATAAATAAAAATAGCCAATACTTGTATACCTCTTCATAATTTACATAATGCTTTGACACATTTTATTTCTTTTAATCCTTATCATCATATTTGAAAGTAGGCATAATCGACCTTTTCAAGGTGAGTAAAAGGTTCACATAGATTAAGATACTTGCCCATGATCACACAGCCTGTTATAGGCATACATGAAGCTTGGATATCTGACTCTCAAGTTAATTGATCTTTCTACAGTACTGCTCAGAGCCTGTCTGTATTCTTTGCAGTCTCCTCAATCATGACAAACCTTTGTCTTTTGAGGATTCATTTAACTTTTGAAAGGAGCCTGAAGCAAACACTGGTATGGATACAGGGGGAACAATATTAAAAGCAACAAAACAAAATAAAATGTTGTGACCATTATGTAATATGACCTAGATGTGGGGCACCTGAGGAAAACTTTCCAATGTATTCTGATGAATGGCATCACTGATACAGTAAGCGTATAACCACCAAATGTGACTATTCACTTAGACTATGCATTCTCGATGAGGGGATACTGCCCCCTAGGGGTGAAAACTGGTTCAAGATGGGCAAAAAAAAAAAAAAAAAAAGCTATAATAGTATCGTGGCCCTCCAAAGCTAAATCCTATGACAACATCTTATTCCTTAGTATTTAATTTTCTCTCATGGGATTGTCTTGGGCATATCACAAGCAGCATGAGCTCATGGAAGACACACACAATGTGTCCAGGAACACTGCTACAAAATGCTAGCAAATAGCTGTGATTGGAGGACATTTGATTGGTTGATTGCTTGATCTAGAAGTCACAGGGCAAGAGGTGGCCTACACATGCTTAATGATACCGGTGGCTCCCTTGTGGATGTGTATGTTTGATCTTCAATTTTTGAGGTGCCTTGCATTATTTTCTATAGCCTTGTGTGATCTTCATCTTCAAAGCCAATCTTGTTTTTCTTCCCCCTATTTGTGACTTACTGTTTTTGTTTAAGCATAAGAGATAACTACTCAGCGATGTGATTGGATTTTAGCATATATACCATAAATAAAAATAGTCAACACTTGTATATTCCTTCATAATTTACACAATGCTTTCATACATTTTATCTCTTAATCTTTGCATTTTTGGGGGAAG
Organism: Lagenorhynchus albirostris; assembly: GCF_949774975.1. Taxonomy (NCBI): domain Eukaryota; kingdom Metazoa; phylum Chordata; class Mammalia; order Artiodactyla; family Delphinidae; genus Lagenorhynchus; species Lagenorhynchus albirostris. Next base: position 104,516,037 of record NC_083096.1, on the reverse strand, counting down.
ATTTGAATAAAGCTAGTTTATATTTTATTATTTAATTTTACAAAGGTTATTCAACCCATCATCAATTATGCCAAACACTGGGGAAAAAAGTCAATAATATCTCAATGACCACTGAGTAGCTAAAGTTATTTTCCCACATCAAGCAAAAGTTAAAAGCTAAGGTAACTAAAAGTACTTTTTAAGAAGTTAATGTAATTTTTTTAATCATTCTACTTTTCTTGAAAAATATTTGGAATGATTTAAAAAATTTCAATTACATTGCTATTATGTGTATAAATTGCTAATTTGCATGTGTAGTGGACACAATGTATGATAAATTATATTAAAAGTTATTCAGAAAATATAAAGTTAAATTTAATGTTAATAACTTTTTAATCTAACTTTTAATTTTGTTTAGTCTTAATTTTATTTAACCCAACTTTATTTAGTCATTCTTAACCCTGAATTGGATAAAAAGGGTAAGCTTTGTACCTATTCTTTTTATATATAAAGCACAGATATACATAGAGTTAAAAAAAAAAGGGGGCATGTAGTATATCTTCAGTGTTAAAATTTCATGGCGGATGATGAGGAAAAAAATGCCTAAAAAAGGTTGTATGGGGACAGGAGTAAAAATGAAAAAAAATTGAGAAGCACTGACTCAGATGTATGAGCTTCAACATGTGTATACAAAAAAAAGATGTTTATTACTTTGTAGTCATTCCTATATTAATTTCTAAATTTGTGTTGACTACCTTTAGTAGAAAGGAATATTATTACTACAAATGATATAAAATATTATCCAAATAAAAGCATATAGAGTAAATTTTCCTTTCAAGTAGAAAAAGAATTAGCATAAGTAGTCCAAAATTAATGTTATGGTGTGAGTTAAGGTAATATTAATTCAGTGGTCTAGAAAAATGCTTTTATATATGACAGTACTGGACAAATAGGTATTGAGCAGTTTAAGGCGCTGTCTGGAGACATTTTTACTAACCCTGACTTCTGGAAGGATAGCATTTGTTTTAAAGATTTAATTTAAGAAAAAAACTGTTTTGGTGGTATAACTGAGATTTTAGTTGCCTTTAAAAAGTTAATATAGCTAAAGATAAATTTTTGTTTAAATCTAATTTTTAGAAAGTAGATTTGTAAATCTGGTGTAGTGATTAGGAGTGAATTGGACTGACTGGTCTTAAATCCTGGCTTTGCTGTTCATTAGCTGTGTAACCTTCAGCAACGTACTTAACTGCTCTATGCCTCAATTTCTTCATTGGTAAGATGATAATAATATCATGTACCTCATAGGACTGTGGGGAAGGAAGAATTAAAAAAAAAATTAATACATGTAAAGTGCATATTAGAACTGTGACCTGGCACATCAAAAGAACTCAATAAATGTGAACTCTTATAAACTCTTTCTTTTCTCCCAATGGTTTAATGAGAGGTAATTCTATGCAAGAAAGCAATAAGATACCTTTTTTCCCCTAACAGTTAATTTTAATTTATCTCTAAATGAAAGCAGAAAATTGGAGAGAAATTAAAATTGACAGAAATTCTATACATTTTCTATATTCTGAAATTTAAAGGTGAACTACATTTTTAGTTCTTGTTCATACACCTATCAAAGAGAAAGCATAGTTAATTCTGGTATATCAATCTTAACTGACTTTTTAAATTACCACTTCTGATTTTATTTATCAATAGTTTATGCAAATTTTTTTTAGAGCTCTGTATAGGTAAGACCATTTTCAAAAGCACTTAAAAAATTATGGTTGAAACATTTTCCCCACCTTGTTCACTCATACATGTATTCCGTATTTACTGAGTATCAATTACATGGCAGGTACTTTGGTTAACAAAGGCCAATGATTATAAATAGCTAGTACTTACATAGTGCTATGTGCCAGAGATGTTCTAAGCATTGTATGGTAGAAAGCAAGAATTTGGGTTCATCCTGCCTCCTCCTCTTAATAAATGTGTATCCCTGCAGACTTACTTAATTTCCCTGAGCCTCCTTGTCTGTAAAATGGGAATTGGGAAATCAAAGAATCTATCTCTCACAGTGGGTTGGAATGATTAATTTAGAAGCATATAAAATGCAAAGTCTAGTTTACGGCAAATATTAAACATTCTATGTTTGATCTTATTCCTATATACTCACAGTTTAAACACGATAACAATACTGAGTAAACAAAGTGCTGCAGTAAAATAATAGAATGAAATAAGGAAATACCAGTGAGATATGAAAAAAGAGAAATGAGATATAAGAGATACAATATATGGGCTTTTATCAAACTCTAAACTCAGAGTTATAAAAAGTATTTTATTTCTATATGGTTTCCTATGGTCAGATCTTTTACTTTCAGATCTTCTAATTATCTAAAAAGAATGAGGTTCGAGTAAAATAAAAATTTACACAAACACAAAGATGTATTACTGTACTGTTGTTTTAAGAAAACAATGGGCAAAAATGATATAGCCAGTAGTTCAAGAAACTTTAAGATATATACCTGGAACAGTAACTTATAGTTAAAATAGAAAAAGCCTGTGCTAGCCAGAAGGGCAGGTTTAAAATGCCACAATAGATTGAATGCAGTACCTATGGTATACTCATTAACCAAAGCAAAAAACAAAAAAAAAACAAAAACTTAGTCAAGATCAAAAGAAAATGCCTAAACAAAAAGATAAGATTAATGGACGACATTTTAGTTTAAGATAGATCACTAACAAGGACTGTTTAAAATGTTCATATGGAATCATTTAATGCTAACATTTAGTATCAAATGTGCTATTTTTCCTGTGCCCACTGGTATTCAGATCAAGGAACCCAACTAAGAGATTACTTACGTGTGAACTCCATCTGATTTTCTTTGTTCAAAAACTAAGGTTCTTCCTTTTGGAGAGGCAAGATGGAAATCAATATCTAATCCTGCTCCATCTAAAACCTGTAGGAAGGCATAGAAGAGAAGAGCACATTTTACAAATTCTAAAAATAAAAAGCTATATTAAGTAGATCATATGATGAAAAGATTTCATTTCTAAACCTAGAGGGGTAAGAAAGTGAAAAGACTCATGTTAGGGCTAAAAAGGAGCAGAAAGACCATTTGGTTCAATTCCATTCATTTTTGGAACTTGTCCCTTTCTTGCTAATTTCTGTTGCCATCACTTAAATTTAGGTCTTACGGGTATTACTGAAATAATCTTCTTAAAACAGAGGCCCTGTAGAGTAGAAACACAGAAGGTAGTTCAGTTGGTATACCCTTTTCCTTGGGCAATTTAGGGCTTGCTATGTAACTTTTCTGAGTTTGTTTCCTCCTCAATAAAATAATAACTAGCTACTTCTTAGCCTGGAACTCAAGGCCTCTATGATCTGATTCCAACTGACTTTTTCAAGCAATACCTATTATTTCCCAATATGAACTATATATTCCAAGCAGGCCATTTACTTATTGGCCAAAGAATAAGTACAGGAAACAGGAAAGTACCTGTTCCTTTACAATCTCAAAATGTCCCAATGATGATGATGATGATAATGATGATAATGATGATGGCAGCTAACAATTACATTTTATGCCACACATTGTTTTAAGTGCTTTATGTGGATTTATTCCTCACAACAACTCTAAAAGGAAGGTTCTATTATTTTCATTCTAGCCTAAAAAAACAAAACAACCCCCCCCCAAAAAAAAAAACCCACAGAAAACAGGCACAGAGAAGGTTGCCTAAGGTGATATGGTAAATAACTGGCATGGTCAAAATTTGAACTCAGCAATCTGCCTTCAGAGGCTACTCTTTTTCTTGTATAACTCCATTTTATTTTTCTCGGTGGCTTTAATGGAATGATAGATTACCTATTCTTGTGCTGTACTTACTGATCAACAGAACTGGTTTCAAATGGCTAGCTAAATATACATAGTTTTTTTCTTCTTTAAATCCCAATGAAATGAAGAAAACATAACGATATAAATAATCTATTTATATAGATTGGAAATCTAGGAAAGCTGTTAAAGGATTTGAAGAGTAAGGAATTTCTGGAAGATATTCCACTGAGCAAAGAATACATCTAGCTACCAATATCTATCAATCTCAAAACTCTCAAAACAGACTAGAGAGACACCAAATATTTGTTGAAACTGATGCCCTCTCTTTCATGTTATTGGTTTTTCTCATAGGATCAAGTTCTGAAAAAATAATGTAAACAGACTTAAAAATATGTTTTCTCAGATAAATGTAATATACATCCTCAGAGAAATTCAAGAATGTAAAAATCTACAGAAAATGAAGATGCTGATATGAAAAAGTTCTTAGAAAAACCAAAAATGTGATTGCCCAAATAAAGCTTTAGCAAATGTAATGACAGCAGAATGGGCATGGATGGAGACTAAAAATCAGAGAACTAAAAGGAGCCAAGGAATTCTCACAACAAGGTGAAAAAGTATAGATGAAAAGTATGAGGGAAATGGTAAGAACTTTATGAAGGACAGAGCTAAAGATTTCAAATACCCACCAAATAAAGCATTTCAAAAAGAGAGAACCAAGGGAAATGGAGAGGAAGTTATCAAATAAGAGAATAAAAAGTTCTGCTCCAAAAGATAAAAATCTTTAGACTGCAAGAGTCTAATAGATGTGAAGCAGGATAAATGAAAAAAGATCCAAAAATCCTAGTGACTTTTCCAAAGGATTTAAAAAGAACCTAGAAACTTCCAAAGAGTAGTAGTAGAGAACTACAAAATAACAAGAACTGGGATGGCATCAGCATTCTTGCATATATACACAAGGGAGCCATGTCTTCAATTTTTCCAAGTAAAAAAATTATATTTACTGAAGAGAAAGCAAAAGGTAAAGCCATTTTCAGATATCCAAGGACTCAAAGCGTTCTGAAAGAATTACTCAAGGTTCTCCTCCAAAAACCAAAAACCATATCATTAAATCAAAAAGTAAGTAATGTGACAAAACTAAGCAAAGACTTCAGTAAAACAAAAGATATTATTGGTAGTGACTGTCAGGCTTAATGAAATCATTAAAAATGGTATTTAAAAATACAGAAGCTGGGCTTCTCTGGTGGCGCAGTGGTTAGGAGTCCGCCTGCCGTTGCAGGGGACGCGGGTTCGCGCCCCGGTCCGGGAGGATCCCACGTGCCGCGGAGCGGCTGGGCCCGTGAGCCATGGCCGCTGAGCCTGGGTGTCCGGAGCCTGTGCTCCGCAACGGAAGAGGCCACAACACTGAGAGGCCCACGCACCGCAAAAATAAATAAATAAATAAATAAAAATACAGAATCTAATTTTAAAATATACAAAATATCTATCTAAAATATAAAATAAAACAATACCATAAATCTAAAACTAAACTTCCCAGTGACTTCAATGGATCATGATGGACGAGTCCCACTTTCACCTTTCTGTCATAGTCTTCCAGTCCCTCAAAGGTGTTCTTCAGTCTTCTTCCTCAAAGCCTTGGATTGCCACATGCTGTTCTTTTTATCCATCACCTTGCTCCACCCCCTTATCCCTAGTAAGCCTGATTCTTCTACAGATCTGAACTCCACTTCTTCTGGGATGTCTTCTCTCAATTCCCACTGTGAAATCAAGTCCTTCTATTAAACACTCTCATAGCTTATGCACTTCACTTCATAGCACTTATTAGAGTTCTAATATCACACTTATTTGTGTAATAATTTGATTAATGTCTATCCTCTTAACTAGACTGCATGAGTGCACGGACTATATTTTTACTCACCATTGTATCTGTAGTATCTAGCATAAAGCTTACACAAATTAAGCACTCAACGATTTAAAAATTTAAATGAATGATCTATTCATAAGATATATATATTGACACTTCAAAATTTCAAGAACTTAATATATTGTGGGGCTGGTCAATTATTCTAAAAGTGTCCTCTTAAACCCAAAATGTGTGAAACGGTTAAAATTTTTCGATATGTCACAGTAAACCAAGGGCAATGTCTAGAAAGTCTGTTCCCTGACATGTTAAAAACTAAGACAAAACCCAGTAGCTTGTAGTTATTGGAAAATTAATCACAGAGCTGGAAAATGCAGACAAAGGGTTGAAGATGATTTCTACCCTTTAAACCCTTCTAACATTGTCTAGGACTACAGACATTTAATGATTTTACTTCTTTCCTCAATCAAAACAAATTGTTTAGGCAGAATGCTTTAGGGGAATAGTCCCTTTGAGTGATTAAAGATGCAAAGTATAAAGCTAAGCCATACCACCTATATAAATCTAGAAGTGTAAACGTAAAAAAACTAACATATATTGAACATTTACTATGTGTCAGGGATGGTATATGAACACTTATTAACTAATTGTTTCAAATCAACTCTTACTATTATTTTCTCTATTTTAAAAGTATGGGGTTAAGTAACTTGCTCAAGATCACACAGGTAGTAAGTGCCAGAGTCAGGATTTCAGCCCAGGCATTTTTTTCCTACAGCTGGAGCTCTCAATCATAAGAGGTCAGTAGTTTAAAATAGATTTCTCTCCTAATACCTCAGTAAATACTGATGAATTTTGAACAATAAAAATTGTTTTCTTATCTAGACTATTTCTCTAACCCCATTTGGTTTCCTTACCTCTAATTTTGCCCTCTTTAAATCCATCTTCCACACTGTAAAACATTTTTGACAGTTACCACACTACTTAATCTTCAATGGCCCTTATACAGACAAAGGTCAGAGCTACTCAGCATGGCACACAAGCTAAGATTCATGATCCACGATCCAGCCTCCTGACCTCTCCAACCTCTTTCTTCTACTCCCACCCTAGACTTTATAGTCTTAAAGGTCCATCGAAAACTCAGCACTTCTAGCGTCCACTACATATTGCCCACTGCTAGAACACTAACACTATGCATTTTCAGAACTGTCTATTCATTCTGATCCTTTTCCTGAAATGCCCCTTCTTCCTGGCATTCCTGTTTCACCTAAGCATCTTTCTAGATTCCAATTTATTTTCTCCAGGAATTCTTTTCTGATACCCCAGAGAAGAAGCCCTCCTCCAACAGCATCTAACCATACTTCATTGAAATTAGTTGTTTATGAGCCAGTAACCTTTAAATATTAAGATCCTTGAAAAGGGTTCTTTCTGTTGTTTGTCCCTTCCCCCGTGTCCTTGTCTCTACTTCTCCATTACTGGCACATGGTAACTTCAGTAAATGAACTTTTGAACTGGACTGGAAATCAAGAAATGCTGAGTTCCTGCCTCAGTGTTGCTCATTAACTGTGTGACTTTAGATACTTTACTCTTTATGCTTATCCTATGCATCTATAAATAATCTAATTCTAAAGTTCCTTCAGAGGAAAATTCTAAATAACTTTATTTTGCTCTATATGTGACAGTACCTGTTATTGAAAAAGATTCTCTACATCAACTATAAAAAATTAACATCTGATTAAAAATTAGGTAACTTGTAAAAAAATTGAGAGATGAACCACACCAAGGCATCTTTTTTTTTTTTTTCCCCCCCAGTGCTACTTAGAAACATCGAAATTTGCTGTATTGGAGCTTACAAGACTTCTTCTAAGAAATTACCCTCTACCAGAATCACCACATAAATTAAGGCAATTCCCTATAATATTACGCAGGTACTAAAAAGAAAACAATGATATGGGAGAAACGCTTAGAATGCTGAAAGAAAGATGACAAAGTTTTAATATACAGTTAGATCTTATTTGGTTTTTAAATAAGGGGTATATAACTGAGAAGGAAATGTACCATTAAACACATCAATAGCCCCTTTCAAAATATTCCGAAATAGGATTTAGTGATAATCACATGGTCACAGTTCAAAAATCCTTAACTGAAGCAATGACAGTATAGATTTACAATACCGGAATTGAGTGAGGGTGGTGGGGGTGATTAACGCCAAGTGTCATCATCTCGTCCAATGATTAAGAAGAACGTGTATTAGGCCTGTATTGTGAAATTCCCAGTATTGAAGCGTGTACTGGCTAGAAAAGACACAGGTGAATTATGAAACAAAGAGAAAAACCAGCGACATCACCAGAGCTGGCCTCTTTCCGACCGGAGGAAAGGGGAGGGGTGGGGGTAGTCAATTCCAGGTCCCGCCTAACTTCTCGGTCCCCAACCCCGGGGAGAGCCTCGCCTCGCGTGCTGGCGCGGAGCTGGCCTCTTCCGGGCAGCCCTCGCCTCTTCAGCACCCCGGTCGTCCACAGGAAGTTTCTAAGCCGGTGAGAGGCGACGACGTGCAGCTAGGCTAAAGGAAGGAGGCTGGCTCAACCTCTGCACTTACTTGGTACTCGATCTCCAGCGAGGCCTTCAGGGGCATGGGCTGGTAGAAACACTCCTTCTGGCCGGCCGGAAGAGTGAAAGTGAAGTCGCTGTCTAAGGAGGGCGTGAAGCCGGCCGCCCCAGGCAGCAGCTGAGAGGCCAAGAGGACCACCGGGAAGGGCAGCCAGATCTTGTCGCCCATCCCTGCCTGGGCGATCTCGGGCTGGAAAAGGCGTGGGAGGCGTGGGTTATAGGCGTCTATGCTCCGCTTTTCCTCCCTGGACTCCTCGTGGTTGGCAGGGAAACCTGGAACCTGAAGAAACTCCAGGTGAAGGCCGGGGCGGAGGGGCGTTTCCCAGAAGGGAAAACGCCGGCCTACAAAGGGTAGGGACTGAGGGCGGAGCCAGCAGTCCTTTTCCACACCCTCCCGGGTCTTGGCTCCCTTAGGCCCCGCGTGAGCGCGCCCGCTCGATACCCAGACGGCCGCAGCTTCTCATGGCGTCCCTCACACCAATGGGCGTCTTGGCGGTAATTGTGGGAAATGTAGTTCCGGGTGGGCAGGCTCGGACGCGCTCGCAGACCACAATCCCCAACAGGCCCCGCGCGTCCGGCGTCGCTTCACGCAGAGTCTTCGCGGGGGGCGGGGCTGCGGCGGGGCGGGGCGTCCCCAACGGCTCCCGCGGCGGTTTGACCTCGGGCCATCTGGGGTTCGCTAGTTTCCTGCGTGGTGTGTCTGGGGTTCCACGCTTGGGGTCCGGCAGCGGGTCCGGCAGAGGGTCCGAAGTTTCCGAACGCAGCGGAGAGCGCGGCGTGCGCCGTCGTCGGTGGGTCTCTCTCACAACTATGACTTGGGTGGTGAGCGACTGCCCCTGGAGGGTGGAAACCCGCCTACCTGAAGGAGTTTTGTTTCTTTCCCTGTCGGTACGCTTGGATGCGTTTCGTCTGGTCCTTGCCCTCGCTGCGCACGCTGCTCTGCAGGGTTGTATTTTAGTTGACGAAAAACCGGAAAGGAAGCTGTCATGTTTTCCTCCACTTCTTCCAGATGAACGAAGGGCCAATTCTGTCAAATTGAGCGTTCTTGGTACAAGACAGTACTATGTAAAGCCATGACCTCCTTCCAAAATGAGGAATACTTTTCGACTACAGCCCATCTTTTTACATACAGGGAGTATAATGAACACTTGTTTTTCGGTGTGATGGGTGTGCGTGTGTATACCTACAAAAGCATTGTTACTAGGGCCAAAAGAAGGCAGGACCTGTCTGTAGCCGGATGTGCTTTTCCACGTATGTACAGGCAATGAAGCTAGACTTCATAACTAGTGTCAGTTGAAGGGAGGAGGAATCTTTAATTAATTAATTAATTTATTTATTTATTTATTTAAAATAAATGGCCGCACCTCATGGCAGGCGGGTATCGCTGGCAGGTATCCATCCTGCGCCCCCTGCAGTAGAAGCGCAGAGTCTTAATCACTGGACTGCCGGGGAAGTCCCAGGAATCTTTTTTTAAAGATAATAAATGGCCTACTAGGAAAATGAAAATATGTTTGCATAGCAAACGTTTTCATTGATACTTCAGAAGGGTTAGAGAATTCTTACATGAAAATATACAGAAGATGTTGGACATAAACCTGATTTAGTCGAAACAATGTCGAATGGCATTTTAGAATTTGCCTGAATGTTCGTAACCCTTTTTTCTTTCACCATCCTGTAGGGAACTAGAGATGTTGCAAAGAAAGCAGAATGGGGACCTTAACCATTGACTTGTGTTTGGGAGAGTCTTCTTATTTAAGCAGAAGCAAATTTGTGGAAACAAAAGAGGAAAGAGGATAGAAACATTTTCTCTACTAAGATTCCATAGCGTCTCATTTAATTTCCTGCCAGTTTCTTCCAATAAGGTGAGAGTTTTCTTTTTAATCTTCCTCCCTACATCTGAGAAATTTTGAGTGTGGAATGAATTTGTCATATTATTTTAGCTAGGTGAGGGGAAGGAAGGGCAGTTTAGTAATCATTTATTCATTGAAAATGTTGAGTTTCACTAAGTGCCTTATAGTCCTGAATATAATACACAGGACTCCTAACCTTTTGGAGCTTGAGATGTGGTCAGAATTCTAGAAGGGTGATGAAAGAGATGCTACAATGACAAAGGTAAATAGTATCTGAAAGAGGAATGTAATTTTAAGATTATGCAAGAAGATGTATAGGAGTAGTAGAGATTATAAAGCCTTCATCTTAATTGTATTATTAATTCATGATAATTATGTATATTAATTAACAGTAAAAGGCGGTACTTTATCATGATTTTTTATGTGCAAAGCTACTTAGTAGAGAATTTCACAACCCTTGAGATACCGATCAGTTGAAGAAACAAAAGCTTTTCTTCATATATTTCTGTGAGTTAACCTGCTAAATGTCATTTTGATCTCTGTGGTTGTGATGTGAATGTGAGTGTGTGGTTTTAAATTTTCTAACCATGGCGAATGGGAGATGGGGATAAGCTTTCTGTGATAATAAATTACCTTTAAGAAAATATGAGGCCTTCCCTGGTGGCGCAGTGGTTAAGAATCCGCCTGCCAATGTAGGGGACACGGGTTCAGGCCCTGGTCCGGGAAGATCCCACATGCCACGGAGCAGCTAAGCCCGTGTGCCACAGCTACTGAGCCTGTGTGCCACAACTACTGAGCCCGTGAGCCACAACTACTGAGCCCATGTGCCACAACTACTAAAGCCCGTGCGCCTAGAGCCCATGCTCTGCAACAAGAGAAGCCACTGCAGTGAGAAGCCTGTGCACCGCAATGAAGGGTAGCCCCCGCTTGCAACTAGAGAAAGCCCATGCAGCAACAAAGACCCAACGCAGCCAAAAAAAAAAAAAATAGAAAAAAAAAGAAAATATGAATGACTGTAATGATACCAGTTTTGTCAGATGTTCACAGCTGTAACATGATTATGTAAGTTTGAACACTTCATATTGAAAATCTATAATAAATAAGAAAACTACAGTGAGACATAATTGAAAGATCTTTGGATCCTGATGACCTAGGTTCAAATATTGGTTCCACCATTTACAGTTTGTGTGACCTTGAGCAAGTTATTTGTCTCATTCTTAGTTTCTTCATCTTTAACATGGAATAAAAACACTTAGTCTACACAATTGTTAGAAGATTAAAGATGCTTAGAAAAGGGGAACTTTAATAACTAGTCCCTGGCTATAATGAAATATTGATTCACTGAAATTCTGTTGAACTTTACATTATAGCTTAACATGCTGAGAAATTCATTGTTGCTGGGTGTTTTGTTTCATTTTGCTTTGTTTTAAATTAACCATGAAAGATTTCACAACATTTGAAATAGAAAAATAATGAGTTAAAATTTACTTAGTGTGAGAGTATTTTGACTGACACCACAGATTCTTTCAGGCAAGGTATAAGAAATTCATTTCTTTTTTTTAGGAAATGGAGTCTAGTTCCTCAGACTACTATAATAAAGACAATGAAGAAGAAAGTTTGCTGGCAAATGTTGCTTCCTTAAGACGTGAACTGAAGATAACAGAATGGAGTTTGCGGAGTTTAGGGGAAGAGTTATCTAGGTGAGTGAGTAAAATTACATGTACAATTCTGAGTAGGACTTTAATTTATGAATGTAAAATGTGTGAATATCATTATTGTATGATGTGTTTCTGATGTGTCCAGAGTAGAGAATAATGTTCTATAATTAAAAAAAAATAATTTGAGTATAACTTTCAGTTTAGGAAAAAGAACTATTAGAGAAGCATTTACATATTAAGACCTTTAATATATTAGGACTCAGTCCCTGGTGGCACAGTGGTTAAGACTTCGCCTGCCAATGCAGGAGACACGGGTTCAGGCCCTGGTCCGGGAAGATCCCACATGCCGTGGAGTAACTAAGCCCATGCACCACAAACTTTGAGCCTGTGCTCTAGAGCCAACGAGCCACAACTACTGAGCCTGCGTGCCACAACTACTGAAGCCTGCACGCCTAGAGCCTGTGCTCCGCAACAAGAGAAGCCACCACAATGAGAAGCCCGTGCACCGCAACGAAGAGTAGCCCCCGCTCACCACAACTAGAGAAAGCACGTGCGCAGCAACGAAGACCCAGCGCAGCCAAAAATAAAAATAAATAAATAAAATTTAAAGAATATATTAGGACTCAGAGTATAAAATATATGTGTAGGCTTAATTAATCTTTTATTATTATGGCTGTTTTTTGAATCTTAAGTAATCCTAGCATAGAGGCTCCAGAAACATAGATTGCTAGTTTAAAACTAATTATGGTTTATTTAAAAATTTAGTTGAAATGCCTTAAGTTCATTTCTGGAATCTGATTTTCAGCAACATTTCAGGTGCTTTTCTTTCTGTTTTCTTATTTAATGTATAGAAATTTAGAGTGAATACTTAAAGTACCTAAGAACTAAAATGTATTTTTTCTTTTTTTTCTAGTGTTAGCCCACGTGAAAATTCTGGTTATGCCTCTAATCTCTCAAGGTCTGAAAGGCTCGTTCTGGAAGATCTTTCTCAGCCTAGCCAGCTTGGACTTTTGAATTACTCACCTTATAAAAAAGTTTGTAAAATGCCCAATAGTGGTACTGATTTTCAAAAAAAGCCAAGAGATAAGGTTATTGGTTTTAGACCTGCCTACTTAAAAGTAGTTTTAGTTTTAGACCTGTCTACTTAAAATGCTTTTTCTTTGAATTCTTTCTTCAAATACCTTATTCATGTTTTCCATAGTTTTTAGTACTCCAGACTCTTTGAATTTAAATATAATGGTTCTTGTTCTGTCCTAACAAGAGAGCAGTTATTTTGGTGTATTACTCTATTTTAAAACTTCTATATTTATTACCTTTTTGCAGTTAATCTTGTTTTCTCAAGTAAATTGTAACCCCCTTGATTTTAGTACCGTACCATGTACGTAATAGGTAATCATGGCTTATTAAGTGGTTAAAGTGTACTTACTGTTTAGCCTGGATCAGGTGCTCCATTCATTATCTCTAAATTTTGTGGATGATTTTAGACATCTTTCCCGGTCTTGAACTCACTCTCCCTCTTTTTTATTTGGCCATATTATCTATCTCCCTATGTATACTCCTCTTCCTTACTCAACCCTTTTATCTCTTTTTCCACTCTCTTCCTCCTGTTTTTTATTACCCCATTGACAGCATGCATATATACATATGGTTGCATATGTACATCGTACTCTTTCTTGATAAAAATTTCCTCTTCCCACCTCAGAAAGCCAGCAGTTGAGAGATTTTCTTTTTGTAAGGAAGCTGCTTGATGAAGCTATCTGAGCCTACATTTTAGAAAATGAATTCAAATTCCATGTCTACAAAGATTATGTAATTTTGGGAAATTTGATCTCTACCCTAATTCAAATTGCTGATTGTTTTTATTATATATAAAAACATTGAAATCATTGTGTTTTACCCTAAGCAGAATCACAGGTTACATGACAAATCAGAGGGGGAAAAATATTGGTAATGCTTATTAAAGATAAAGGGCTAATCTCTTTGATATGTAAAAAGCTCCTAGAAATAAGGAAAAATCATCAACCCAATGGAAATATGGGCAAAAGACATGAATGGAAAAGGAAATTAAAACAAATAAAAAGATGTTCAATCTCAGTCACAATAAGAGAAATTCACTACCAGATTATTGAACATCCAGATATTTGACACTATTTTGTTGGTGATATTAGGGGGAAATAGGCATTCTCATACATTGCTGGTAGAAATGCAAAGTGATACAACCTCAGTGGAGAGGCATTTGGTAATATTTACCAAAACCACAAATGCGTTTACCCTTAACTTGGAAATCCCATTTCTGGAAAAGAACCTGTATAAGTACAAAACAAGGCATTGTTTGTTATAACAGAAGACTAGAAGTATCTCATTTGTCTAGTTGGTTGAATAAGCATGCAATAGAAACTGCAGCTAAGGGGGTTAAAAAAAAAAAAGAATAGGAGTTTCTCAGTGAATTGATTGTGGAGGGATTGCCAGGATATGTTGTTCAAGTGAAAAATACAAGGTGCAGAACAACATACATACTCTTCTGGTTTTGTATTAGGAGCTATTGGGGGCGGGGTGGGTAATTTGTATTGCTTGTATATGCGTATGGAAACACTAGAAGACTAGGTTTAAGATCCTAACTTAATTAATGACTCTCCTATATAAGGAGTTTCCTATTTTTTGCTGATTGATGTTATATAAAAATTTATAAACAAGAAACTTGTAAAAATGGTTACCTATCTACTAAAGATGGGAATGATACTTCTGTATGTATTTTTTAAAAATATATAATTCTGACTCTGAATTGCATAAATATATTATTCAAAAAAATAAAATTAAATGTTTTGAAAACCTCAACTCCCATGAAAATTAAAATAATTTATTGTAAAATATATATTCAAAAGAGTATAATAGAAATATACAAACGGTTAAATAATAATTTATCCATTTTGTTGTTTGTAGGCATTTCATTTCTTATCATTTTTATGTCTTTAATCTTCAGGTGCAAAAGTGTAAAAGTTTCTATCAGATTTATACCCAGGAGTAGTATTGTTGAGTCTTAGCATGTTCAGCTTTACTGGATAATACCAAGAACTTTTCCAAAGTATACCACTGTTTTCCAGGCTGAACTTATTTATGTACATGTTCACCAGCAGTGGAGGAGAGAGTGCTGATTGTCTCATATCCTCACCAACACTGACTGAATATCTTAACCCATTTTTCTGAGCTACTTAGTCATTTTATTGATAATTGTTCATTATTTCCATTAATTACATGTAATGCTTAATGAAATAATTCAAAATAAATTGTTCTTTTTCATTTTTCAGATGTCTTTTTCATCTTCTACCCCTGTGGATCAGGAAATCAAAAGTCTTCGAGAGAAACTTAATAATCTTAGGCAACAGAATGCTTGTTTGGTCTCACAGAATCATTCTTTAATGACTAAAATAGAGTCTGTCCACTTTGAATTGACACAGTCAAGAGCAAAAGTATGTTTCTTGAAGTGGTGACTATGCCAACAGAAAATAATTGTAATCATCTTAAGATTTATAATTGGAAAATATTCCTTGTATTGCCTTAATGTGTTATGTATAATAATTTTTATTATGATATAGTATCAACATGTTATAGAATCAATTTTATGTGAATTTAATATCTGAAAATTATTTAGGGGAACTTGTATAGCCTATGCATTTAGATAATTCAGAACTTCTTAAAATCTTAAGATTATCAATTTGTGTGGTTTTACTTTGTGTACAAAGGAAATATATAGCTTACTTATCTTTCTTCTTAAAATAATACATTCTCATTGCTGAAAACTTCAAAAATAGAGAAAAGAAAAGGGAGAAAGATAACCCAGTTTCCACCATCTAGAAACTGCTTTTATTGGTTTATTACATAGTTAAATATTACATGTTTGAATAGTTTTTTTTTCCTGGAATTGTATTATACTTCTTACATAGTCTAAGCAGTTTTGGATGCATTTACGTAGCTTTTCCAACAATCACTTTTAATGTGACTTCTTTTTTTTAATATTTATTTTATTTATTTATTTATTTTCCTTATTTTTTTTTGGCTGCATCAGGTCTTTGTGGCACACGGGATCTTTGTTGAGGCATGCGGGATCTTTTTGTTACGGTACATGGTCTGCTTGGGTTTCTGTCTAGTTGTGGTGCTTGGGCTTCTCTCTGGTTATAGCACGTGGGGCTCCAGGGTGCATGGGCTCTGTAGTTTGTGGCATACGGGCTCTCTTGTTGAGGCGCACAAGCTCAGTAGTTGTGGTGCACGGGCTTAGTTGCCCTGCGGCATGTGGGATCTTAGTTCCCCAACCAGGGATCGAACCTGTGTCCCCTGTGTTGGAAGGCGGATTCTTTACCACGAGACCACCAAGGAAGTCCCCAACAATCATTTTTTATGGTAGTATTATGTTTCCTTATGTGAGTATACCATAATTTAATTAATAGCTCCCCTGTTTATGTGGTTTCCTATATTTTTCTATATGATTGGTATACAAAAAATTAGAAGAAACCAAAATGTCCAATAACAGAGACATGGTAAAGTAAATTATGATATATCCATATAATGGATTGCTACTAAGCTTTTTTTTTTAAGGTAAATGCAAAGTTGTTTGACTTTTATAGAAGTTTGTAAGGTTTAAATGATATATGTAGAGGCACTTAGAATGGTGTCTGCACAGTCAACACTCAAAAACTTACCTAAAATATTTAGTGGTAGAAAAACATTACAGAGCAAAACACATACACATACATGCACACACACAATAATCGGTTTTGTTTTTTATAAAATGAGCACGTGTCTATGTGTGTGTATGTATATAGATATGCATATGACATATATCGATATAAGGACAGAAGGACTGCTCCACAATATTGTTGATAACTTTGGAAACGGTTGGAGGGTCATAGTGAAACTTTCACTATTTACTTTTTCAATGTATTGTTTTAAGTAGTAGAGTTATGGGAGGTCTTTATTTTGTACTTTTCAAACAAAACAAAGTACTATTGAGCCTAAGGAGAAAAAATGCTTCAGTGAACATAAAACTTTTTTGTTGTTTGGGATTATTTCTAGGTTAGATTTCCAGAATGGTCAAATCACAGGGAAATAATTTTTTCAGGCATTTATTGCACTCTGTCTACATTCCGTATTATTATTTTTTTAAACATATCTATATTATTAAATATCTTTGAGGGAAAATTATTTTGTTTTTCTTGATTTCTTGTGAAGTTTACCTTTTCAGTGTGTCATTTAGATTTCTTTTGTTGTGTCTGTTTACCTTTTCTGTTTATTAATTGTATTTTAATTTTTTAATCAACTGTAGATTCTTTTTAAAGTCATAGAGGCTTAATTATTTAAAGTCTAAGAGATATTAAAAGAGTTTTGCTAATAATTACTGAACTATTAGCATTTTGTTCCTTTCTTTGAGCATGTAAATACACCAGTGTTTATTCTAGGCAGTAAGAGATATTTGTGTTTTACTTCCCATCTCAGCTTTTTCTAAATTGCCTGATGAAATATTTTTTAGGGAGGCTGCCTTTTCCAGGGCAGGTCTTAGCTTTGATTTTGCATATGTGCTACTGTTGGAAACCTTTTGCTGAAATTCCCCATTGTACCGATCAACATATTCATAATTTACCTTTTAGCAGTGTCTGTACAGTAGTTACACTTCTGGAGACTGTCATCTTGTTCTCTCTGAGCTTATTGCCCTTCAGACCTGCTGCCCAGCTGCTCTCCTGGGACTTCTCTGATGTTTTTCTAGGTTGGGTCTATTGTTTCCTTGATCCCATGTCATTTTTCTTGGTTTGCTCTTTCTTTAGTTGGAGCATGTTTCTGGTAGCTTCCTTGTCTGTCTGAAATTTCTTAAGTTCTCCCCCACACTTGATTGAATTATAGGTTGAAAATTATTTTACCTCAGAATGTTTAGGACATTGCTTTCTTGTCTTCTATCCTCCAGTTTGTCTCTAAAGCATCTGATACCATTGTGAATTACTTTTCCTAGTGGGTAATATATTTTTTCATTTGTTTTTCCATTTACGTTTTTAGGAATAGACCTCTGTTATTTATTGTGCTGGGTACATGAAGACCCTTTTAGGCTGAAATCTTGTGTCCTTTGGTCCCTGAATTTTTTCTTATGTAATCTTTGATAATTTTCTTCACTCTGTTTTCTTTCTTCTATCTTTCCTAACCTGGATTGGTACTCTAAATCTTTCAAGTTTTTTCCTGGTATTTTCCATCTCTTTGTCTTCCTGTGATACTTTTTCTGTGATTTCCTCAACATTGTCATCCTATTGAATCTTTTATTTTTGGCTTTCATAATTTTTCATTTTCTGGAGCTTTTTCATTTTCTCTGATTGTTTTGTATTTAATAACATCCTGATGCAGTATCTTCTCATAGCTCTCTGAAGATTTAATGATTCTGTGTGTTTGTGTGTGTGTATATGTTTGCCTGGCTGCTGCCAGTTGCTTTTTTCTTTTGTTTTGACCTCTGACTTTTGTGATAGAAGCTTTCAGATATTGGTGTTTTGGCTATTTGTATTTAAGAGAAGGCACTTAAATGCTCTTTGGAAGCTCTCTGTGCAAAGGTGAAGTTTGTTGTCCATTGGGCTTCATTTGTTGGTGATGGTTGAGAAGATGGCTCTTTTGTAGAGAGATATCTCCCTTCCCCCATTCAACATCCATATGTGAGGTCTTTTTCTTTGGAGCTCTTGAGTTTCTCCAGCAAAGAATCCTTTGATTTCTTACCTGTGGGGTAGTCCCAAATGAGGTGGGGTAGGAAGCTAGAAGCTGACTGTTCCTTATTAATCTCTTTGTTTTTAACTCTTCCTCATCCCTGCTCATCATTCCATGTAATGTCTCAAGAGTCTCAAACCTTTCCTGTTCAATTCTCCAGATAATAATAATAACTTTCTATCTCTTCTTGGTAGGCCATCATGTGACTCTTGGTGTTCTGAGAGTAGGAAAAGGAGGGACTCATCAACAGAGTTAGAACTATATCCCAAGTTTTCTATCCTGGACCTCATCCCTGCCCTGTACTATTATCTCATGCTTCCTTTTCGGGGGGATAATTAGTTCTCTTACTGGTATTCTTTTCCAGATACCATTTAGGTTGTGGATTTCTACCATCCTACACTCTTCATATTCCAAGTTGTAGGATTACTATGCTTTTCTGTATTTTCTAGGTTTTCTCTAGTAAGCATGTATTCTAAAATTAGGTTTTAAATAACAACAAGGTTCAGTAAGTATTTTTATGTGATTTTGAAATTTAATTTTCTAATGTATGTGGAATTTATCTTTTTAGATAAATTTATCTTTAAATTAGTCTGTAGAGGTTCTCTTTTTTTCGCCAAATAACTAACCAGTTATCTTGGGATGTTAAGTTGAGGGTAATGGCAGGAGCTTACATGCTGAGACTGGCTTGTGGTGATGACATGCCCATATAAATTGATAGATAAGATGAGCTTCACAAACAATGAACAATGACTGGGGAGTTCTACTGAACCCCTGTCAGATGGTAAAAGAAACTAAGGACAAAGTCGATTAATTTATTTTGTGAAGAAAGTGCTCTAAAAGTTATTTGTTTTAGGTTTCTATGCTTGAATCTGCTCAACAACAGGCAGCCATTGTACCAATCTTAGAAGAACAGATTATAAATTTGGAAGCAGAAGTTTCAGCCCAAGATAAAGTTTTGAGGTAAAACTTACAGCTTTAAAATATTTATTTTCTACTTTTACTTTTTGACGTATCTTGTTAAAATTTGTCCCCCACCCCAATAAATCCATATTGGTGTATAGACTGTCTTAGTTAGAACTTGTTGATTCTGTTTTCAGTCCATCATAACTCCTCTTGGCTGCAGGATACATGCAGTATATAGGGGCTAAAAAAGACTAAATCTAAGCTGAGATGCTTATTTATGTGTTTTCATTAATATGAATTAGTTTGCTTGTTGCCCTACATAGTAATATGTACTCAGTACTTCGATGGGAGTTCAAGAAATAAAATACAAGGAATCAGGCACTTTATAATTTATCTTCCTCTTCTGCTATGAATAAAATGAGAAATATATGCATACTAAATAGCATATTGCTCCATTTTAGTGATTCTCAAAAGAGTAGTTCTGGGACCAGCAGTATGAGCATCATCTGGGAACTTGTAAGAAATGCAGATCTCAGTTCCTGTCTCAGACTTATGGAGTCACAAACTCTGGGAGGTGGGACCCAGCAATCTGTGTTTTAACAAGTCCTGCAGATGATTCTGATGCACACTAAAGTCATCTCTCATGATCATCAGAATTTCATAATTTTCTTTGTAATACATGTTAAGTTTATTCCTAGGTATTTTATATTTTTGGTTGTTGTGAATTTGTTCTTGTTCTGTTCATTGATAGTATATAGGAAGGCTACTGCTTTTTGTATAATACTATAATTATTTTGTAATTGGACTATTTGTCATACCTTTAATTAATTCTAATTTTTGCTTTGATTCTCCTGGGGTTTTCCAGGTAGCTAATGATATTATCAGCAAAAAAAAGAATTTTGTCTTTCTTTTCCAAAATTTATACTTACTACATTTTCATTTTAGCTTTTTGCAACTGTCAGAAAAATCACTGGATATAGTGGTGATAACAGTCATACTTATCTAGTTTCTGAAATATATCTAATACTTCTAGTATCTGATCATTAAATAGGATATAATCTTTTATTTCAGATATATTTATCATCTGATAGAAGTATCCTTTTATTCCTTATGAAAACTAATAGTTCACAAGTGATGAATATGCCTTTTGTCTTTCTCTTGTTAAATATTTGTTTCTCTTAACTCAGTGATTTAAACTAATAGAATTCCTGATGTTGAACTATTTCTTGCTTACCTGAAACAATCTCTTCAACAGCCTTTAAAAGTATCTTTATTTTATAGAGAGGCAGAAGATAAATTACAGCAGAGTCAGAAAATGGTGACTGAAAAGGAACAGAGTTTGCAGAAGTCCCAAGAGGAATGTATAAAGCTGAAGGTAGACTTATTTGAACAAAGTAAACAAGGAAAGAGGTATGTGTTTTTAAAGCAAATAATTGTTTTTGTAGGGGAGAAACAAAGAATATAGTACCTGTTTAAAATTCTACTTAGTTTTTGAAGTGAAAAAATTTCAGAAATTTGGCAGTAGAAAATTTAATGTTCTTTTTTGTCCGTTAACTTTTTAAAATTTTTGATTAAAAATTTCACATGTGGACTTTATGGTATTGGCATTTTGAATTGGGATTAATTCCTTAAAGCCCGATAATGATTATCAATGAAATGATACTTACTTATTTCTGAAATTAAATTCATGAGAAAGTGTGGTTATTCTTCCTTTAGGAATACATAAGTAATGCAAAAATATCTATTTTGTATAAACCATATCTTAAGATAAAGTTTTCTAGTTAGCTTTGACCATATCGCCATTAACTTTGAATGTTAACTTTTAAACTAATAAAGATGAAAAATTTTTTAGTTTAAGGAGATTTTACAGTATAATAATGTAATTATAGCAGCTTTTACACAGGGTAAAATTATAATTTGCATTTTTATCTTCTCTGGCAACAAAAATATGTTTTAAAAATTTCTTCTATTATATAAATGTTATGAAGAAAGTGTTTTTTGAAAAGTTGTCATACATAGATAAATATTTGTGTGTGCATTTAAACTTCTAAAAACTGCTCAAAACCCATCTATGTCATTTTTTCATTAAAATGAGTTTGGAAAAACATTTTCTCAGCAGTATTTGGTGAGTATAGTTCAGCTTACAATATATATTTGGTAGGCAATATTACTTAGTGGAAATGTTTAGGTTTTGGAGTCAAACAGCCAGTTTTTACCTCTAAGTGACTTCGTTACCTTGGGGAAACTATTTAACCTTCTTGAACCTCAGTTTGTTCATCTATTAAGTCAAGATGATATTGTCTTGATGTGAGGAATAAATGAAAAAAGAAATGTAAGGTGCTTTGTAAATAATAAACACTAACAAATGTAGCTATTGTAAATGTAAACTGTGTGATTAAATATTCTGAAATTCAGGCTTTACTTACTCAGGTGAGCTTTTTATACATGATAATTTAAAATAATAAGATAATAATACATGAAGACAAGCCTTACAATGTAGCTAAAAAAACGTACAGAGAAAGAGTGACTAGTTCTCTCTGTAGAACTTATACAAGAGAGGATTTTTAGGGTAGGGTATTGACTACGCTGTCATAAGGTGAATAAGTAGGGATGGACACGTTCTGGACAGCGTGTGCAAAGTCATAGAAGTATAAAAGAACATCATTTCTGGGCTTCCCTGGTGGCACAGTGGTTGGGAGTCCGCCTGCCACTGCAGGGGACACGGGTTCGTGCCCTGGTCCGGAAAGATCCCACATGCCGCGGAGTGGATGGGCCCGTGAGCCATGGCCGCTGAGCCTGTGCGTCTGGAGCCTGTGCTCCGCAACGGGAGAGGCCACAACAGTGAGAGGCCCGCGTACCGCAAAACAAAAAAAAACAAAACAAACAAAAAAAAAGAACATCATTTCTGAAGAACACTAGGAGTTTTGTGTACTTATAAATGGACAGGTGTAGTAGGATTTGAGGAAAAAGACAGGCTTAGTCCAGACTAAATGGCTTTGTGTTTTATGCCAAAAGATTTGTGTTTTAACCTGGAGAGGATAAATAGGCAATTGAGATTTTTAGGTAAAGATGTGACATGAAGACTCTTGGAGCTTTTTGAGGAACTAGAATGAAGATAGGCATTCTGAAAATGAAAGATCAAAACCTTTGCAAAGACTTTTCTTTGGGTGATGATTAATCATAATGGATTAAGCCAGTATAAAGGCGGAGGTTGTTGAGCTTTATGCTGTTTATAAGAGACATACTTAAAACATAAGGACACAGGATAAACAACACAGTCCTACCTATAGGACAGGGAACTATATTCAATATTCTGTAATAAACCATAATGATAAAGAATATGAAAAATATATATGAATAACTGAGTCACTTTGCTGTACAGCAGAAATTAAACACAATGTTGTAAAAAAAAAAAAAAGAAAAAAAGAACCACATAAGGATACAGAAAAGATGAACTCAAAGGGATGAAAAGAAATGTTTCAGGCAAATAGTCACCAAAACAAAGTAGGTATAGCTATATTAATATCACACAGAATAGTTCTAAGTGCAACAAGCATTACTAGAGTTAAAAAGAACTCATATATATAATGTTTAGGTAACACTTAAGCAGGAAGCTATAAAGATTCTAAACTTCTATTTAATAATTTAGTCCCAAAATACTTAAAGAAAACAAAATTTCAATGAACAAATCTGTAACCATACAGGGAACACTTTTACACATTTACTAGAATTGTGAGATTAAGCAACAAAAAAGTAAGAAGCTGAAGAGTTGAGTGATTAATAATCTTGATCTAATGGATGTATGTATGGAAGCCTGTAGCCAACAATTTGAGAATTCACATTCTTTCAGGCACTCGTAGAACATTTATAATTTGTTACCTCACTCTGCCAGAAAGCATGAATTTTAACAAAGATAAAAATATTTGTGTCATACATATCACCTTCTCAGACCACAGTATAATTAAATTATATATAACAACCCCGCCCCCCCACCCCCAAATCATGTATGTTTGAAAATTTAAAATCAACCTTCTTGCTATTCATGGACCGTTGAAGAAATTATGAAAATTAGAAGACTTAGAACTGAGTGATATAAAAAATATTGCAGCTTGTGTGCTGCAGCCAAAGATATTCTCAGAAGAAAATTTTTAGTCTCCTGTGCGTGTATTAAAATTAGTATGTAAGGGACTTCCCTGGTGACACAGTGGTTAAGAATCCGCCTGCCAATGCAGGGGACCTGGGTTCAAGCCCTGGTCCGGGAAGATCCCACATACCACAGAGCAGCTAAGCCTGTGTGCCACAACTACTGAGCCTGCACTCTAGAGCCCGCAAGCCACAACTACCGAGCCCACGTGCCACAACTACTGAAGCTCGCACACCTAGAGCCTGTGCTCTGCAGCAAGAGAAGCCACCACAATGAGAAGCCCACTCGCCGCAACTAGAGAAAACCTGCACACAGCGACAGAGACCCAACACAGCCAAAGATAAATAAATAAAAATAAATAAATTTATTTTAAAAAATAATTAAATTAGTATGTGAATGAGCTAAAACATTCAATTTATGTAGTCAGGAAAAGGACATAAAGAGCTTGATCAAAAGAAAAATAGGGGCTTCCCTGGTGGCGCAGTGGTTGAGAGTCCGCCTGCCAATGCAGGGGATGCGGGTTTGTGCCCCAGTCTGGGAAGATCCCCCATGCCACGGTGTGGCTAGGCCCGTGATCCATGGCCTCTGAGCCTGCGCGTCTGGAGCCTGTGCTCCGCAACGGGAGAGGCCACAACAGTGAGAGGGCCAAAAGAAATATAGAAGTGATTAAATAATAAAGATAAGGGTGAAATAGAAAACAAAGAAGCAATAGAGAATCCCCCAAACCTAAATCTGGTTCTTTTCACAGTGACCAAGGTAATGGGCATCAGACAAGATTAATCTAAGAGAAAAGGCATAAAAACCAATATTGGAATTGAAAAGGAACTCCTAAGTTACAGATTTAGCTATGATTTAAGAAATAAGACTAAGTACTATGAACCGTTTTAAGATAATACATTTGAAAACTTAGACTAAATAAATGATTTCCCAACAAAGTTAAGTTTAACAAAACTAACTTAAGCATAAATTGAAAACCTTGGGGATTTCCCTGGTGGTCCAGTGGCTAAGACTCTGTGCTCCCAATGCAGGGGATCCGGTTTGATCCCTGGTCAGGGAACTAGATACCACATGCCGCAACTAAGAGTTTGCATGCCCCAACTAAAGATCCCACATGACACAACTAAAGACCCCCACATGCTGCAAGTAAAGATTCCACATGTGACAACAAAGATCCCGTGTGCCACAACTAAGACCCGGTGCAGCCAAATAAACAAGTAAATAAATGAATGTTTTAAGTAAATTGAAAACCTTAATAGTTGTTTAGCCATTAAAGGTATTGAATCAATCATTAGAAATTTCCCCACAAAAAAATAAAATAATCAAAATGATGATGACGAAAGGAACAGTCCCACTATGGCACATGGTGGCTAAAATGAAAAAGACTCACAATATCAAGTTTTGAATTTGTAGAGCAACTGGAATTCAAATATATTTATAGTAGGAGTATAAATTGGTAGAACCACTTTGGAAAACCATTTGTCAGTATCTACTAAACCTAAATGTAAGTCACCCTATGATCCAGCATCTACTCCAACAGAAATGAAGACCTGTATCTATCAAAAGACATGTACAAGGATGCTCAAAGTAGCTTTATTAATAATTGCTAAGTGTTCATCAACAACAGAATTAATAAATATATTCATTCATATTCTGAAATGTATGCATCAGTGAAAAAGCAACTATAGTTCTTTAACAACAGGGACAGATACTACAGATGTTAAGCAAAGGAAGCCAGATGCAAAAGAATACTGTGTATTTCCTTAAGAAATCAAGAATAAGCAAAATTAATATATGGTGTTAAAAGTCCAAATAGTGTTTACCTTTTTAGGTGAAGAGTATTGACTGGGAGGGTGCACAAGGGAGCCTTTTGAGTGCTGGAAATGTTCTATATTTGATCTGGATAGTAGTTATGTGGGTACATACATATGTACAAATTCATTCACTTAAGATGTGAGCACTTCACTCAATAAAAAATTAAAATAAAATAACTATAAGTTAAATCTGAAAAAATCTACAGAAGATAGGTACAATCTTAATGGAGGTTTAAAAATGTACTCAGGATTTGTTTTAATCAGGTATGGCAAGATAGGCATGGAAATGGATGTCATAAATGAAGAAGTTTTTATACTCACAGATTACTAGAAATAGGAGACATGACATGTCATGTAGAGGGACCACACAGGGAAGTATCAGGGTTGTTCAGAAGGCAGAGGGAGTTGGGAAGAAAATATGAACAGGAGGTTTTACTGTGGTTTCTGTGGGAAGAAATGGTTGAGGTAGGGTGTTCAGCCTTCGGATTGGCTAGTATGAATAATCTCAATGGGCAGAAGTGTAAGACTGTCCTGAGTGGTCTAGTACCTGGTCCTGGGGTGATTAGGACAGGAGAATATTAGCCCGGTGTGTAAGAGCCAGATAGAGGAATGGAGAGTGGGCTCTGGATTGCTTAGTTTGTGTATGAAAGGTACACTCCCATGTGCAAAGTTTATTAATCTCTGAGAATTGGCTAGCCCTGGAAGGGCCAGTCTTCCTAGGGTCAGTAATGCCCCAGATGTCAAA
Organism: Lagenorhynchus albirostris; assembly: GCF_949774975.1. NCBI lineage: Eukaryota > Metazoa > Chordata > Mammalia > Artiodactyla > Delphinidae > Lagenorhynchus > Lagenorhynchus albirostris. The sequence goes on along the minus strand of NC_083096.1, from coordinate 104,489,938 downwards.
ATATCAGACTAAAAAGACATACTTAATACAATGGAGAAAATAATAAAGCTTCTTTGAAAGCCTTAAGAGAAGATGTAACTAATGAGATGTATACCATTTTTCTGGAAGGGAACCTAATGTAAAGGTGTCAGTTTTTCCCAAAATAGTTTATGCATTCAGTACAATTCCAATCGATATCCCAACAAAATTTTTGGTAGAACTTAATGAACTGACCCTAAAAATCATGTGGAAGAACCAATGTCCAAGAACAAACAAGGCACTTTTGAAGCTGTAGACCAAGGTAGAGAACATGTCTATAGATAACAAGACTTCTAAAGTTATACTAATTAAGTCAATGTGATATTGGTATAGGAATAAACAAAAAAATCAGTGGTACAGAACAGAGACTCTTAAGCAAACATGCATACAGTGGAATCTTCATAATGTAACAGGTGGCATTACAAATCAGGGCAAAGGATGGAAGAATCAATAATTAAGGTGCTGGACAAACTGACATCATGTGTTTCATATGTGATATAGTGAGAAGGGTACAACACCATTTATGTGGTATGCCTCTTGAGAATGAATAGCCTGAAACTAATCATGAGGAAACATCAGACAAGCTCAGGTTGGTCTTCTGTAAAACAACTGTTTATTCTTCAAAAATGTCACTGTTATGAAAGACTGAGAAAAGCTGAGAAGATGTTCCAGATTAAGGAGACTAAAGAGACATGATAACTAAAAGCAGTAAGTGACCCTGGATCAGAAGAAGGAAAATTCCATAAAGAAATTATTGGAATAATTAATAAAATTTATATATGAATTGTGTATTAGTAATATTGTATCAATTTTAGATTTCTTAAATTTGATAGTTACTTGTGGTTATATTACTAACTTGTGGTTATATTACTAGTTACTCTAGGATATATAGTTCAGTGCAAAAAAATCTCTCAAGTGAGAGACATAAAGCAATGGTGGCAAAATATCAAAAAGTAGTGAATCCACATTAAGGGTTTACTGACTTAATTTTAAAAACAAATACTTCAGGAGGACTTCCCTGGGGTTCCAGTGAGTAAGACTCTGCTCTCCCAATGCAGGGGACCCAGGTTCGATCCCTGGTCGGGGAACTAGATCCTGCATGCATGCTACAACTAAGGAGTTTCCATGCCACAACTAAGAGTGCATGCTGCAACTAAGAAGTCTGCATGCTGCAACTGAAAGATCCCACATGCAGCTCCGAAGATCCCACATGCTGCAACTAAGACCCGGTGCAGCCTAAATAAATAAATAAATATTTTTTAAAAAACTTCAAAAAATAATTCTGGGAGAATTAATTATTGATTAAAAAATTAAATTAGATTCCTGCCTCATACTATACCTGCATTAAAAAAAAAATTCTAGATGGATTAAAGGCCCAATTGTGAAAAGTAAAACTTTTAGAGAAAATACATGAGAATAGTTTCTGTGTTGTCTCATGGTAGGGAAGAATGTTTTTTGTTTTTTGTTTTTTGTTTTTTGCGGTATGCGGGCCTCTCACTGTTGTGGTCTCTCCCGTTGCGGAGCACAGGCTCCGGCTGCGCAGGCTCAGCGGCCATGGCTCACGGGCCCAGCCGCTCCGCGGCATGTGGGATCCTCCCGGACAGGGGCACGAACCCGCGTCCCCTGCATCGGCAGGCGGACTCTCAACCACTGCGCCACCAGGGAAGCCCCGGGAAGAATGTTTTATATGAGAATAGTTTATGTGTTGTCTCATGGTAGGGAAGAATGCTTTAAAATGAGAGCAAAAAAGCATGAATATTACAGGAAAAGATTGCTAAATTTTAAGTCCATTAAAATAAAAACCCTTTTGTTTATAAAACTCATCAAATAAAAAGTGAAAAAGACAAGACTAATGTTGGGGACATATTTGCAAGTAATATAATTCACAAAGATTAATATCCGGAATTTGTAAAGAACTCTCACAAATCAATAAGAAAAGGCAGGGTTGGGGGGAGATATCCAATAATAAAAGACAAAGAATCTGTAGAGGTAAAGGACAGGAAACTCAAATATCCAATGAAACATGAAAATTGCTTAACCTCACTGTCATCAAAAATGTAAATTAGGGCTTCCCTGGTGGTGCAGTGGTTGGAAGTCCGCCTGCCGATGCAGGGGACACAGGTTTGTGCCCCGGTCCGGGAAGATCCCACATGCTGCGGAGCGGCTGGGCCCGTGAGCCATGGCCGCTGAGCCTGCGCGTCCGGAGCCTGTGCTCCGCAATGGGAGAGGCCACAACAGTGAGAGGCCCGCGTACAGCACAAAAAAAAAAAAAAAAAAAAAATGTAAATTAAAACTACAGTGAGGTTGTAAAGCTACAAACATGTCATACTATTAGATTGGCAAAAGTTTTAAATTTGATGGTATTGTAGTAACTCACTGAGCATTTATTATGTGTAAACACTTTTCTAAGTGCTTTAGGTATATAACTTATTTATTCCTCACACAATCATAAGAGTTTGATAATATCCTCATTTTATAGATGAAGAAACTGAATTAGAGAGAAGTTAAGGTCACCCATTTAGAAAGTGGTAGAGGTAGAATTTGAACCCAAACACTGTGGCTCTAGGGCCCAATGAATTGAATACCGTGACAGAAGATTACGATATTTCATTGAATGTAAGATTCCACAGATTTTAAGGTGTACCATTATTTTAGTAATCACTAAGAAAAAATATCATGAAACTATGGTATACCATCAATCGTAAAATACATGATAATTTTAGAGATGTTAAAAATGTGAAAACAATGTGCCTCTTACAGTGGATGAACTATGATGTATTGTTTGTGGATATTTTGGTCAACATGTGAATGTACAAAATGTATGATGATAATAAAACAAAGTCACACTAGGGTTACCTCTGTGGAAGAAGTCAGGGGAATAGGATTTGGAGGTGAACAGGGACCTCAACTCTGTAATGTCTATAATGTTTTGTTTGCTTAAAATAAAAAGGCTACATGAAACAAAAATAGCAAAGAGTTAAGATTCACAAAAGTTGGGTTGGGAGTACATGTATATATTTATCCATTCTTTTCTGTGTGGCTGAAAATATTATGACCTTTTTATAAATATTGGTGGTAGGACTTCCCTGGTGGCACAGTGGTTAAGGATCCGCCTGCCAATGCAGGGGACACGGGTTTGAGCCCTGGTCTGGGAAGATCCCACATGCTGTGGAGCAACTAAGCCCATGAGCCACAACTACTGAGCCTGCACTCTAGAGCCTGCAAGCCACAACTACTGAGCCTGCACTCTAGAGCCTGCAAGCCACAACTACTGAGCCCACGTGCCACAACTACTGTGCACCTAGAGCCCATGCTCCGCAACAAGAGAAGCCACCGCAATGAGAAGCCCGCGCACTGCAACGAGGAATAACCCCCGCTTGCTGCATCTAGAGAAAGCCTGCACACAGCAACAAAGACCCAACACAGCCAAAAAATAAAAATAAATAAATAAAGCTATTAAATCTGGTCAAAAGTATGGACCATTTAAAAAATAAAAAGTGAAAAGAACAGGTATCCTTTGCTCTCTGAATTCCAGCTATGCCAACTAAGGAATGGAATATATTCTCGTAGATTTTCAAATAAATCCCTTATTGTTTAAACTCTTTTTTATTTGAAACTTGGAACCAGACAAACATCTCTGATATCCACAGTTGCTGTCCAAATTTAAGAACCCCATATATTCAGGAAATAAGAGATACTTTCACTTGAATTTGTAAGCCAATAGAGAAGAGACTGAAAATACAGAAGAGTCCTGAAAGGGAAGAACTAAGATCCAGAGTATAGATAAAGGAATTCACCTTGGATAAGAGAAGAGTCACTAACTTCAAAATAATGTGATGAAAATAAGTTTAAATATAGAAAAATTTTTAGATGTGGATATGAAATTGACCAAGTTCCAGCCTAGTAGTCTCAATTCACTGTGAGAGGTATGAAGAAAGGTCAGGATGAACTAAGAGGTGAGACAGAATGGTTGGGCTTGCTTGGTAGTGGTTGGATTTTGTTGTTCAGATTTTATATCTTTTTTGAAAATTTACTTGGCCTTTTCAAAGATCACAGGATCTACTGAGTACTTTTTTTTTTTTTTTTTAATTTGCAGTATGTGGGCCTCTCAATGTTGTGGCCTCTCCCATTGCGGAGCAGGCTCCGGACGCACAGGCTCAGCAGCCATGGCTCACGGGCCCAGCCACTCCGCGGCATGTGGGATCTTTCCGGACCGGGGCACGAACCCGTGTCCCCTGCATCGGCAGGCAGACTCTCAACCACTGCGCCACCAGGGAAGCCCTACTGAGTATTTTTAGTATACTAGACAGTGGATTGATTCTGTAATACCTGATCTTTGAAAATTTATCATATAGCCTCAGGCAACTTCCCTAATCTGTCTTTTCCAGACAGAGAAAAAATTGCCAACACATAAGAATGTCTGTATGTTTCAAAGTTTATAAGTATTTTATGTTCTATATTATTTTTCATATAGATATCATAGGAAATTATTGTAGTCTAGTCTTCATTTTTCATTTTGCCATTTTAAGGCTTATACTCTTTTTTAACACCGAAAAATCTGCTTCTCTCTAGTTATTCCTTATAATTAAATATAGGTTATTTTGGAACTTACATACACAAGTACAGAGCATTCTTTTATTAATTATGTCGTTAAATTCTAGAGCTGAACAACAAAGGAATGAAGCACTATATAATGCTGAAGAGCTAAGTAAAGCTTTCCAACATTATGAAGAAAAGATGGCTGAAAAACTGGAAAAGGTAAGAGGCAGTTTTGCAAATTCAGTGTTTTGTATTACCATCCACATTCTGAAAATATAGACATAAATAGAATATCTTTATATATGGTTAAAGTGGGGAGTAATTTTTATGGTCTCATTCATAATAAAATCATTGAAATAAAGAATTTATAATTATTAGTTAAGTATAATATTTACCATCTTCTTATAATGAGCAGAAACTTTCTTATCCAGAGAAGGAAAAGAGTGGAGACAAGGGACAAAATGTAGAGAAAGATGGGGTGAGTGAGCAGTTTAGAGCTATAGAAGTAAAAGCAGGAAATTTGTTCCTATCACCTCAGTGAAAATGAAGGCAGAGTAGATTATGTAGCCTTTAATTGGTCTCCTTAGACATAACACCCTGAGAGAGACTCACTTCTGCCTTTCAGAGGGAAGGTTCCTTGAATAGGTTCTACATAGTAATATAGTGGCTTAATTACATTCATTGAATATCTTCAAGTAATACCACATGATAATAAACCTGTTTGGAGGGAGGCCACATGTTGGACCTTAAGATAAATTCTTTATATCCTTAATTAATATAAATTCTTTATATCCTTAATATTTACAAATTCTGTTCGAAGAAAGGTAGAAGGATAGAAGAAATATTAAAAATAAGAAAAATTTAAGATCCCATTAGATACTGACGTCTTAAGTGTGAATTAATAAGATCACTGTTTTGAAAGCCTTGGTAGAGGTCCCCGTGGGAAAGAAATATTGTAGAAGGGATTTTTAATAAGGTAATCTGGACTGGGAGGTAGAATACTTAGTAGGGAGAATATCCTCCTAGAGAGGGAGGACTTTATAGAGGAAAGAGAGGAAAATGTAAGAGATGATTTTTTTCATACTCCTAACTTAGGATTATAAATTTCAAACTGCTCAGCAGAGCCCTATAGTTAGATAGATATAACAAAGGAAGTGGGGCAGATCTGTCCAGTCCTCCATTTCCTCTGCTCAAACCTGGATGCTTGACTTTTATCTGTTTTAAATTTGGGGCTGTGATTTCCTTGGGAGTATTCTGTGGCTAAAATTTCAAAAATTACTTCTCTGGAACATTTACACTAAAGTTAGCCTTTAGTAACTTGATGCAGCATCTCTACATGAGTTGCTTGCCTTGTCTACATAGAGCAGAACAATTCTGCTTTCAGGTAATCATGCTGTTGTTCCTTTCTTGTAGGCTCTTAACCATTTCTGGACAGGTGGTAGCATTCCCCCCTCCCTGTTCTTTGTTGCTGGAAGTTCATTTTGCTCCTTTCACTACAAGGCTGGGGACTTAAACTTGTGGAGTACTTACTCCACTCTCCTGCTTATTTCCGAAATCACTACATTTTAATTTGAAATACCTAAAACTTACGACCACATTAGTGCATCCACTGAAAACAAATTATTGTTTTAGGTTCAAGCTGAAGAAGCAATATTAGAGAAAAATCTGATTAACTGTGAAAAAGAAAATAAAAGGCTACAGGAAGAGTGTGGTCTATATAAAAGTGAACTTGAAATTCTGAAGGAGAAATTAAGGTACAGTATCCTATTGTAAAAAAAGGATTTTTGTGTGGAAATAGAGAAAAAACTGAAACATTTAAAAATAGAATATTTTGAATTCTGTAATTATGGGCTTAAATAATGTAGAAAGATAGGTGTCCATGACTGAAATTGTTTTCTACTTGTAAATTTAGGATTTTAAATGAATAAAACATGTGTTGATGTTAGTATACTTGTAAATATAGAGTAATGTGATCAACATATTTGCTTTGAATATATTTAGAAAAAATTAACACAGATGTAGTGTCCTTGTAGTGTGACCACATTAGCTAGTAAAATATGTATTCTTCAAATCATGAAGCATCACCTAGTGTAACCTCATTTCAGAGATGTTAAAAATGTGATAAAGGGAACTGATGAAATACAATAACAGTTTTAAACAGTAGATTGTTCTAATGTTTGACATGTTTTTATAGGTATACACATATAGGTTTAAAAACGCTGCATAGTAATCTGTTAATGGTTAATTAGATTTTATCTTTTAGAGTTGTGGCTAATAAATAGTTTGTGATTTTTTTCCTTATACTATCTAAAACTTTCTTGATGCTGCAAAACATTGTGTCAGGATTTTGGAGCTAACTCTCCTGTCATACACTTTTTAAAAGGGAGCAGAAATACCTCCAAGGTAATGGGATTATTCTGCTCAACTACTTACTGTGAGACACTGGGCAAGTTTCATAACCTTTCGTTGCCTTGTTTTCCTCCATCCGTAAGCAGGGAGTAACAATAGTGCTAGCCACTTAAAGTTGTGAGTGCCTAGCATGCAGAAGGTAGGCACTCAGTAAATGTGAGCAAGTATTATTATTTCAGAATTAAGCTTTAAAATATTTAAAAAGCGAGATTAACTAAATATGATTATTGAAAGTAAATGTATGTTTTATTTTCATTTTTATGCTTTTTTCTTCATAGGCAGTTAAAAGAAGAAAATAATAATGGAAAAGAAAAATTAAGGATCATGGCAGTGAAAAATTCAGAAGTCATGGCACAACTAACTGAATCTAGACAAAGTATTCTTAAGCTAGAGAGTGAGTTAGAGGATAAAGACGAAATACTTAGAGAAAAATTTTCTCTGATGAATGAAAACCGAGAATTAAAAGTTCGTATTGCAACACAGAATGAGAGACTGGATTTGTGTCAGCAAGAAATAGAAAGTTCAAGGGTGGAACTGAGAAGTTTGGAAAAAATTATGTCCCAGTTGCCAGTAAGTATGTGTGACAAGGAAAATTTTACCCAAGTACTTTATAAGAGATCATAATTTCGTAGTTGCTTTATTACCTTCTATTTTTTTCCTCACGTCTGCTTTCAGTCATCACTTCTTTTCTATCTAATCCTTTTTTCTGAACTTACCTTTCTACTATTCCATCCTTTCTCAATCTCTCAGATGCCATGTATAAGAATGGCACAGAATTTTTTAAAACAACAGTTTTAAAGGAACATTTATATACCACAGCGTTCACCCATTTTAAGTGTACTGTTCAATGATTTTTAGTAAATTTACAGATTCTGGAACAATCACCACAATCCAGTTTTCAAACACTTCTATCCCCCAAAGGTCCCTTGTGCCCATTTATAATCAGTCCCTGTACCCATCCCCACTCCTAGGGAATCACTAATCTACTTTCTGCCTATGGAGATTTGTCTTTTCTGGACATTTCATATAAATGAATTGTACAATATGTGGTCTTACGTTTTCTTAATGTTTTTGAGGATCTTTCATTGTGATATATATCAGTATTTCATTTCTTTCTATTGTTTAATATTATTCCTTTGTATGGATATGCCACATTTTATTTATTCATTCACCAGTAGATGTATATTTCGGTTGTTTCCACTTTTGAACTATTATGAATGATGCTGTTATGAATATTTGCTTACAAGTCTCTGTCCACACATTTCTCTTGAGTAGATACCTAGAAGTAGAATTGCTGAGTCATGTGGTAAATTTATGCCAAACTTTTGCAAAGTGGCTGTACCATTTTACATTCTCACCAGCAAAATGTGAGGATTTCTGTTTCTCTACATCTTAGCCAACAATTGTTATTGTCTGTCTTTTTGATTGTAGCCATCTTAATGAGTATTACCTGGTATCACATTGTGGTTTTAATTTCCATTTCCCTGTTGACCATGTTGAGCAATTTTTCATATACTCTTAGAATGGTACAGAATATTAAATTGTTTTTATGGTAGCATCTGGCCACCTTTTCTCTATGAGTTATATATATGACCATATTTATAAGTGAGATTAGGAAGAAAGTAAGTATACTTGTGTCAGAAATTTGTTATTCATAGGTGCAAAGTAAAGGTGAAATCAGGAGATAAGATAAAGATAAGATAAATGTGTCATGATTGGTTTCACATATGGATGGCTGGTAGACTTTTACCAATTTTAAACTGTCATGGAATTATGAAACTGAAAGGGACCTTAGTAATCATCTAATTCAGTATTATCATTTTATTGAATTGGTGAAGAAGTGTACCCAAGGAAGTAAATAATTTGTCCAGCTAGCTAGTGGCAGAGTTAAAAGCAGAACATACCATTCTTGGTTCCCATCCCCCTGCAATATCTACTTTCCTGGGATGCTGATTATTTGCTTAGATTGTTTTTTTTAATTTTTTTTTTTTTTTTTTGGCCACATGGCACGTGGGATCTTTGTTCCCAGGCCAGGGATCAAACCCGTGCCCGCTACAGTGGAAATGTGGAGTCTTAACCACTGGACCACCAGGGAAGTCCCTGTTTGCTTAGATTTCTAATGTACTGTTTGCTTTTGAAATTTGATAGTAATCAAATGCAGGTAGCATTCATTTTAAATTGATACTTCCTTTGACTCAGTATCAAGAATTACTTGATATGTGATTCTGAAAGTGGTGTGATAATATATGCTTGATCCCATATAACATGGTTTAGAAATGTGAATTTGTCTATTTCTAAAAAGTGTGATTTTGTTATAGTTTGAAGGTAGTAGTCATTAAGTGCTTACCTTGCCCCTTTTCACAACTAATTTTTAAAATTATTATTCAGAACATACAGAATACATAAAGAGACCAATATAGCACATTTGCTAAATCTGGGAAACATATTGTGATATCTACTTCAGACATTTTTAGAATAAAAATTTATAGGGAAATAAAGCCTCAGTATGTACTTCATTAGATCCCCATTCTCTCCCTCTCTCCTCAGAGGTAGCCACTATTTTGAAATTCATATGTATCCTTCTTGCCCATATTTTAAATATTGCCACATACAGATGTATCCGGAAAAAAATATATATATAGTTCAGTGCATTTTTGAAAGTACAATATGTGCCTCTGTTGTTTTTCACTCAGTGTCATGTGATGTCTCCATAATGATTTATATAATGCAGATTTATTTTAACTATTGTAGTTTTCCCATTATGTTAATATTTCATAATGAATTTATACATTCTGTTGATGGCTGTTAGATTGTTTCTATTAAATTCACACAGTTTTTCAAACTTACATAAAAAATAATTGTATCGGACTTCCCTGGTGGCACAGAGGTTAAGAATCTGCCTGCCAGTGCAGGGGACACAGGTTTGATCCCTGGCCCGGGAAGATCCCACATGCCATGGAGCAACTAAGCCTGTGCGCCACAACTACTGAGCCTGGGCTCTAGAGCCTGCGAGCCACAACTGCTGAGCCCGCACACCACAACTACTGAAGCCCATATGCCTAGAGCCCATGCTCCGCAACAAGGGAAGCCACCACAAATGAGAAGCCCCCTCACCTCAACAAAGAGTAGCCCCTGCTCAATACAACTAGAGAAAGCCCACGTGCAGCAATGAAGACCCAATGCAGCCATAAATAAATAAATAAATAAATAAATTGTATCATAGATATTGTAAGTTTATATATGTTTGTTTTTAAACTTGCAGTTAAAAAGAGAAATGTTTGGTTTTAAATCATCTCTGTCTAAGCACCAGATGAGTATTTTGTCAAACAAGGAAGACAGTTACATTGGCTGCTGTGAGACAAATAAAATGGTGATTTCGGAATTGAGGTACGGTTTTCAGATGCTGAAGTTTTAGCACATACAATGTGTTTTGAAAATTGGTAATTAAGATCTTTAGTTGAGAAGTTGAGAAATATACAGAAAAGTCTAGAGAGTATTATAACAAATATCCATATTTCCACAACTAAGAGCTGATTCTTAACATTTTTTGATATTTTTTTAAATCTGTTTCTTTAAATAAAAAATAAAACATTACAGGATAGATAATGCCCTTTGATCCTTAACACTAGTCCCATTCTCCTCCTAAGTATCTACCATCATGAGATGGATATCTATCCTTCAATTCATTTGTGTTTGTTTATACTCACACATATAAATATACTATTTTTATATGTTTTGTAATTTTGCTTTTTCACTCAGCATCATTTTTAAAATTCATCGTGTTGAGGTAGGTAGGTAGAATAGTTGATCAATGGATGGACTAGTGTGGTTAGTTTAGTTTTAATAGCTGTATAAGAGTCTCTCCTACAACTACATCACAATTTATCTGTTCCTTTATCAATAGTTGCCTTATTTCTAGTTTTCCGCTATTACAAATAATGCTGCAAAGTCCATACTTACACATGTTTCCTGTACAATATGCGAGAATTTCTCTAGCAGATATTTCTAAAAGTAAAATTGCTGGGTCATAGGTTGTATACTATCAAGTTTCTAAAGTAGCTGAACCAGTTTACAGTGTAATCAGTTGTATATAAGACTTTCTGTATCTTGGCCAATAGTTGACTAATATCAGAGTTTAAAATTTTTTTTAATTAAAATTATTTTAATTTGAAAGGGGAAAATGGTTTGTGGTATTTTTATAGGATCTTTCTAATAATTTTTGGTTTATTTTCTTTTGTGCCAGGATTAAGCTTGCAATGAAAGAGGCAGAAATTCAAAAGCTTCAGGCAAACCTGACTGCTAATCAATTATCTCACAATCTTATTGCTTCTAATGACAACCAAGAAAGTGGCAAATTAAATAGTTTAGAAACAGAACCTGTAAAACTAGGAGGTAATCAAGTAGGTAAGTATATTATATTCAATTCTTATTATAAATTGTAATCAGAGTTCTTTATGATAGTTTTTTAAAGAAACAGATTATCAACTGGTTACTATTATCAAACATACTTGATAATCTATTATTACTACTTATGTGTTAAGACAGTAAAAATTATTTCAAAATTCTTGAACTTTGCATCATTCTTTAAAAATATATTTTTGAAGTAAAATTTACTTACAGTAGGATGCATCCATTTAAAATAAAAGTTCAATGCTTTTTGTCAGATTTTTTTTTAAAATAAATTTATTTATTTATTTTTGGCTGCCTTGGGTCTTTGTTACTGCACACGGGCTTTCTCTAGCTGCGGTGAGTGGGGACTACTCTTCGTTGTGGTGCATGGTCTTCTCATTGTGGTGGCTTATCTTGTTGCAGAGCATGGGCTCTAGGCTCATGGGCTTCAGTAGTTGTGGCATGCAGGCTCAGTAGTTGTGGCTCGCGGGCTCTAGAGTGCAGGCTCAGTAGTTGTGGCGCACGGGCTTAGTTGCTCCGTGGCATGTGGGATCTTCCCGGACCAGGGTTCGAACCCGTGTCCCCTGCATTGCCAGGCGGATTCTTAACCACTGCACCACCAGGGAAGTCCAGATGTTTGTTTTTTTCATATGGTTATACCCTTGTTACCATCACCACAATCAAGACATACAGTAGTCCCTGCCTATCCTCCCAGGACACATTCCAGGACCCCCGGTGGATGCCTGAAGCTGCAGATAGTATGAAACCCTATGTACTACTATGTTTTTTCCTATACATACATGCCTGTGATGAAGTTTAATTTGTAACTTAGGCACAGTAAGAGATTAACAACAATAATAATAAAATAGAACAATTATAACAGTATACTATAATAAAAGTTATGTGAATGTGGCCTCTCTCTCCCTCAAAATATCTTATTGTACAAATTTAATACCTTTTCTATCTTCACACATTGTGGCTATAACTTTTGCAGTTTGACGTGTGATAACAAAACTAGCACAAATTTCTTTTTTCTTTACAATTTCCTGGATTGAAGAGTCTTACTGTAGATCTTAGCAACCTCAGCATACAACTTTTTTTCTTATTAAGTTTAGTACTTTCACCTTTTCGCTTAAAGGGAGCATGTTACGGCTTCTTTTATATTTGAATTGCTAGCATCACTACTCTTGCACTTTGGGACCATTATTAAGTAAAATAAGGATTACTTGAACACATGCACTGCGGTACTGCAACAGTTGATTTGATAACCTAGTTGGCCACTAAGTGACTAACGGGTGGGATACATGGACAAAGGGATTATTATTCACATCCTAGGCAGGGCGGAGCTGGACAGCAAGGGACAGTGTGAGACTTCACACTACTCAGAACGGCACACAGTTTATAACTTATGAATTGTTTATTTCTGGAAGTTTCCATTTATTATTTTCGAGCCTCAGTTGACAGCAGGTAACTGAAACCATGGAATGCAAAAACTAGGATAAGGGAGGACTACTGTATAACATTTCCCTCAGGATCCATATACTCCTTCCCAGTTACTTTGGGTTTAATTTTCTCTTCTTTTTAAATTTTTCTTAAAGTGAAAGCTTAGATTATTGACTTTAAATCTTTCTTCTTTTCAAATGTAAGTATTTAAAGGTACAAACGTCCCTTTAGTCAATGCTTTAGCTGAATCCCATTAATTTTATATGTTATGCTTTTATTTTATTCAGTTCAAAATATAATATCTCTTGTGTGTGTTTATTTCCAAATATTTAGTCATTTTCCAGATACCTCTGTGTTATTAGTGGTGGACATTAGGTTGGTTTCATTAAACAAATGAATTCATGAATGTACCTGATTTCAATTTTTTAAATATTTTGAGACTCAGTTTATTGGCCAGCATATGGTCTATTTTGGTGAATATTCCAGATTCACTTGAAAAAATTCTGTATTCTGTAATTATTGGGTGAAATTTTTTTTTGCACTTCTTTTGAGATATAGTTGACATACAGCATTATGTAAGTTTGTGTATAGTGTAATGAGTTGACTTACATATGTTATGATTTCCACAGTAAATTTGGTAACATTGTCATCTCATTTACATACCAAAAAAAAGGAAAAAAGTTTTAAGATCTACTCTCTTAAATTTCAAATATACTATACAACAGTGTAACTTATTATCATCATGTTGTACATTATGGATCCACTTTTACTTTTAATATACTTAGTTCTTAGCCAATAATTAACATGAAGAAACCACCGTGTAGAAGAAAACTTGCAGTATTTGTACTAATAGCAAATCACTTGAATACCTTATATATGATTATCTAGGTTATTAGGTAGTCTTTTTAAGACTCTTCAGGTTTTGTTTATTTGTTTCTTTGTTGCTTTTAAAAATTTGAATATTTCCCTTTCTTCCTTTCTTTTTCTTTCTTTCTTTATCATTAAAGTATAATTGACCTACAACACTGTTAGTTCCAGGTGCACAACATAAAGATTCGACATTACAAAATCACCACAATAAGTCTAGTTACCATCTGTCACCATACAATGTTATTACAATATTATTGACTGTATTCCCCATACTGTACCTTTCATCCCCATGACTCATTTATTTTGTAACTGAAAGTTTGTGCCTCTTAATCTCTCTCACCTATTTTATTTATCTCCTCCTCCTTCCCCTTCCCCAACTGCAACCACCAGTTTGTTCTCTGTATCTATGTCTGTTTCTGTTTTGTTACGTTTCTTCATTTGTTTTGTTTTTTAGATTCCATATATAAATGAAATCATACAGTATTTGTCTTTGTCTAGCTTATTTCACTTAGCATAATACCATCTAGATCAATCAATGTTGTTTCAAATGGCAGGATTTCATTCTGTTTCATGGCTGACTAATATTCTATTGTATAAATACAGTTTACATATTCATCTTCTTTATCCATTTATCAATTGATGGGCACTTAGGTTGCTACCATATTTTGGCTATTGTAAATAATGCTGCAATGAACATGGGAGTGCAGATATCTTTTCTAATTAATATTTTGTTTTCTTCAGAAAAATACCCAGAAGTGGAATTGCTGGGTCATATGGTAGTTCTGTTTTTAATTTTTGAGAAACCCCCATACTGTTTTCCACAGTAGCTGTACCAGTTTACATTCCTGCTAGCAGGGCACCAGGGTTCCGTTTTTTCCACATTCTTGTCAACCCTTGTTATTTCTTGTCTTTTTGATAATAGCATTTCTAACATGTGTGAGGTGATATCTCATTGTGGTTTTGATTAGATTTCCATGATTCGTGTTGTTAAGCACCTTTTCATGTACCTTGTTGGCCATTGGTGTCTTGTCTGGAAACATGTCTATTCAGATCCTTTTCCCTTTTTTTTTTTTTTTTTGCTGTTGAGTTATATGAATTTTTAAATATATTTTGAATATTAACCTCTTATCAGATACATGATTTAGAAATATTTTTTCCCATTCCATAGGTTGACTTTTCATTTTATTGATGGTTTCTTTTGCTATACAGGAGATTTTTAGTTTGATGTAGTCCCACACATTTGTTTTTGCTTTTGGTGTAAAATCCAAAAAAAAAAAAATCATTGCTGAGACTGATGTCTAATAGCTTACAGTCTGTTTTTGTTTTTTTTTTCCCTAGTAGTTTTATGGCTTTAGGTGTTATGTTCATGTCTTTAATCCATTTTAAGTTAATTTTTGTGTATGGTGTAAGATAATGGTCCAGTTTCATTTTTTTTGTATGTTGCTGTCCAGTTTTCCCGACACCATTTATTGAAGGGACTATCCTTTCCCCATGGAATACTCTTCACTCCTTTGTTGTAAATTAATTGACCATATATACATATATTTATTTATTTATTTATTTTTTAACATCTTTATTGGAGTATAATTGCTTTACAATGGTATGTTAGTTTCAGCTTCACAACAAAATGAATCAGTTATATATATACATATATTCCCATATCTCTTCCCGCTTGCGTCTCCTTCCCTCCCACCCTCCCTATCCCACCCCTCCAGGCGGTCACAAAGCACCGAGCTGATCTCCCTGTGCTATGCGGCTGCTTCCCACTAGCTGTCTACCTTACGTTTGGTAGTGTATATATGTCCATGCCTCTTTATCGCTTTGTCACCGTTTACCCTTCCCCCTCCCCATAGCCTCAAGTCCATTCTCTAAGTCTGTGTCTTTATTCCTGTTTCACCCCTAGGTTTTTCATGACATTTTTTTTTCTTAAATTCCATATATACGTGTTAGCATATGGTATTTGTCTCTCTCTTTCTGACTTACTTCACTCTGTATGACAGACTCTAGGTCTATCCACCTCATTACAAATAGCTCAATTTCGTCTCTTTTTATGGCTGAGTAATATTCCATTGTATATATGTGCCACATCTTCTTTATCCATTCATCCGATGATGGACACTTAGGTTGTTTCCATCTCTGGGCTATTGTAAATAGAGCTGCAACGAACATTTTGGTACATGACTCTTTTTGAATTTTGGTCTTCTCAGGGTATATGCCCAGTAGTGGGATTGCTGGGTCATATGGTAGTTCTATTTGTAGCTTTTTAAGGAATCTCCATACTGTTCTCCACAGTGGCTGTATCAATTTACATTCCCACCAACAGTGTAAGAGTGTTCCCTTTTCTCCACACCCTCTCCAGCATTTATTGTTTGTAGATTTTTTGATGATGGCCATTCTGACTGGTGTGAGATGATATCTCATTGTAGTTTTGATTTGCATTTCTCTAATGATTAGGGATGTTGAGCATTCTTTCATGTGTTTGTTGGCAGTCTGTATATCTTCTTTGGAGAAATGTCTATTTAGGTCTTCTGCCCATTTTTGGATTGGGTTGTTTGTTTTTTTGTTATTAAGCTGCATGAGCTGCTTATAAATTTTGGAGATTAATCCTTTATCAGTTGCTTCATTTGCAAATATTTTCTCCCATTCTGAGGGTTGTCTTTTGGTCTTCTTTATGGTTTCCTTTGCTGCGCAAAAGCTTTTAAGTTTCATTAGGTCCCATTTGTTTACTTTTGTTTTTATTTCCATTTCCCTAGGAGGTGGGTCAAAAAGGACCTTGCTGTGATTTATGTCATAGAGTGTTCTGCCTATGTTTTCCTCTAAGAGTTGGATAGTTTCTGGCCTTACATTTAGGTCTTTAATCCATTTTGAGCATATTTCTGTGTATGGTGTTAGGGAGTGATCTAATCTCATACTTTTACATGTAGCTGTCCAGTTTTCCCAGCACCACTTATTGAAGAGGCTGTCCTTTCTCCACTGTACATTTCTGCCTCCTTTGTCAAAGATAAGGTGACCATATGTGCGTGGGTTTATCTCTGGGCTTTCTATCCTGTTCCATTGATCTATCTTTCTGTTTTTGTGCCAGTACCATACTGTCTTGATTACTGTAGCTTTGTAGTATCGTCTGAAGTTAGGAAGCCTGATTCCTCCAGTTCCATTTTTCGTTCTCAAGATTGCTTTGGCTATTCGGGGTCTTCTGTGTTTCCATACAAATTGTGAAATTTTTTGTTCTAGTTCTGTGAAAAATGCCAGTGGTAGTTTGATAGGGATTGCATTGAATCTGTAGATTGCTTTGGGTAGTAGAGTCATTTTCACAATGTTGATTCTTCCAATCCAAGAACATGGCATATCTCTCCATCTATTTGTATCATCTTTAATTTCTTTCATCAGTGTCTTATAATTTTCTGCATACAGGTCTTTTGTCTCCTTAGGTAGGTTTATTCCTAGGTATTTTATTCTTTTTGTTGCAATGGTAAATGGGAGTGTTTTCTTGATTTCACTTTCAGATTTTTCATCCTTAGTGTATAGGAATGCCAGAGATTTCTGTGCATTAATTTTGTATCCTCCTACTTTACCAAATTCATTGATTAGCTCTAGTAGTTTTCTGGTAGCATCTTTAGGATTCTCTATGTATAGTATCATGTCATCTGCAAACAGTGACAGTTTTACTTCTTCTTTTCCGATTTGGATTCCTTTTATTTCCTTTTCTTCTCTGATTGCTGTGGCTAAAACTTCCAAAACTATGTTGAATAAGAGTGGTGAGAGTGGGCAACCTTGTCTTGTTCCTGATCTTAGTGGAAATGCTTTCAGTTTTTCACCATTGAGGACGATGTTGGCTGTGGGTTTGTCATATATGGCCTTTATTATGTTGAGGAAAGTTCCCTCTATGCCTACTTTCTGCAGGGTTTTTATCATAAATTGGTGTTGAATTTTGTCAAAAGCTTTCTCTGCATCTATTGAGATGATCATATGGTTTTTCTCCTTCAATTTGTTAATATGGTGTATCACGTTGATTGATTTGCGTATGTTGAAGAATCCTTGCATTCCTGGAATAAACCCCACTTGATCATGGTGTATGATCCGTTTAATGTGCTGTTGGATTCTGTTTGCTAGTATTTTGTTGAGGATCTTTGCATCTATGTTCATCAGTGATATTGGCCTGTAGTTTTCTTTCTTTGTGACATCCTTGTCTGGTTTTGGTATCAGGGTGATGGTGGCCTCGTAGAATGAGTTGGGGAGTGTTCCTCCCTCTGCTATATTTTGGAAGAGTCTGAGAAGGATAGGTGATAGCTCTTCTCTAAAGGTTTGATAGAATTCGCCTGTGAAGCCATCTGGTCCTGGGCTTTTGCTTGTTGGAAGATTTTAAATCACAGTTTCAATTTCAGTGCTTGTGATTGGTCTGTTCATATTTTCTATTTCTTCCTGATTCAGTCTTGGCAGGTTGTGCCTTTCTAAGAATTTGTCCATTTCTTCCAGGTTGTCCATTTTATTGGCATAGAGTTGCTTGTAGTAATCTCTCATGATCTTTTGTATTTCTGCAGTGTCAGTTGTTACTTCTCCTTTTTCATTTCTAATTCTATTGATTTGAGTCTTCTCCCTTTTTTTCTTGATGAGTCTGGCTAATGGTTTATCAATTTTGTTTATCCTTTCAAAGAACCAACTTTTAGTTTTATTGATCTTTGCTATCGTTTCCTTCATTTCTTTTTCATTTATTTCTGATCTGATTTTTATGATTTCTTTCCTCCTGCTAACTTTGGGGGTTTTTTGTTCTTCTTTCTCTAATTGCTTTAGGTGCAAGGTTAGGTTGTTTATTCGAGATGTTTCCTGTTTCTTAAGGTAAGATTGTATTGCTATAAACTTCCCTCTTAGAACTGCTTTTGCTGCATCCCATAGATTTTGAGTCGTCGTGTCTCCATTGTCATTTGTTTCTAGGTATTTTTTGATTTCCTCTTTGGTTTCTTCAGTGATCACTTCGTTATTAAGTAGTGTATTGTTTAGCCTCCAAGTGTTTGTATTTTTTACAGATCTTTTCCTGTAATTGATATCTAGTCTCATAGCGTTGTGGTCGGAAAAGATACTTGATACAATTTCAATTTTCTTAAATTTACCAAGGCTTGATTTGTGACCCAAGGTATGATCTATCCTGGAGAATGTTCCATGAGCACTTGAGAAAAATGTGTATTCTGTTGTTTTTGGATGGAATGTCCTGTAAATATCAACTCCATCTCGTTTAACGTATCATTTAAAGCTTGTGTTTCCTTATTTATTTTCATTTTGGATGATCTGTCCATTGGTGAAAGTGGGGTGTTAAAGTCCCCTACTATGAATGTGTTACTGTCGATTTCCCCTTTTATGTTTGTCAGTATTTGCCTTATGTATTGAGGTGCACCTATGTTGGGTGCATAAATATTTACAATTGTTATATCTTCCTCTTGGATCGATCCCTTGATCGTTATGTAGTGTCCTTCTTTGTCTCTTCTAATAGTCTTTGTTTTAAAGTCTATTTTGTCTGATATGAGAATTGCTACTCCAGCTTTCTTTTGGTTTCCATTTGCATGAAATACCTTTTTCCATCCCCTTACTTTCAGTCTGTATGTGTCTCTAGGTCTGAAGTGGGTCTCTTGTAGACAGCAAATATATGGGTCTTGTTTTTGTATCCATTCAGCCAATCTGTGTCTTTTGGTGGGAGCATTTAGTCCATTTACATTTAAGGTAATTATCGATATGTGTGTTCCTATTCCCATTTTCTCAATTGTTTTGGGTTCGTTATTGTAGGTCTTTTCCTTCTTTTGTGTTTCTTGCCTAGAGAAGTTCCTTTAGCAGTTGTTGTAGAGCTGGTTTGGTGGTGCTGAACTCTCTCAGCTTTTGCTTGTCTGTAAAGGTTTTAATTTCTCCATCAAATCTGAATGAGATCCTTGCTGGGTAGAGTAATCTTGGTTGCAGGTTTTTCTCCTTCAACACTTTCAATATGTCCTGCCACTCCCTTCTGGCTTGCAGAGTTTCTGCTGAAAGATCAGCTGTTAACCTTATGGGGATTCCCTTGTATGTTATTTGTTGTTTTTCCCTTGCTGCTTTTAATATGTTTTCTTTGTATTTAACTTTTGACAGTTTGATTAATATGTGTCTTGGCGTATTTCTCCTTGGATTTATCCTGTATGGGACTCTCTGTGCTTCCTGGACTTGATTAACTATTTCCTTTCCCATATTAGGGAAGTTTTCAACTATAATCTCTTCAAATATTTTCTCAGTCCCTTTCTTTTTCTCTTCTTCTTCTGGAACCCCTATAATTCGAATGTTGGTCCGTTTAATGTTGTCCCAGAGGTCTCTGAGACTGTCCTCAGTTCTTTTCATTCTTTTTTCTTTATTCTGCTCTGCATTAGTTATTTCCACTATTTTATCTTCCAGGTCACTTATCCGTTCTTCTGCCTCAGTTATTCTGCTATTGATCCCATCTAGAGTACTTTTAATTTCATTTATCGTGTTGTTCATCGTTGCTTGTTTCATCTTTAGTTCTTCTAGGTCCTTGTTAACTGATTCTTGCATTTTGTCCATTCTATTGTCCATTCTATCTCCAAGATTTCGGATCAACCTTACTATCATTATTCTGAATTCTTTTTCAGGTAGACTGCCTATTTCCTCTTCATTTGTTAGGTCTGGTGGGTTTTTATCTTGCTCCTTCATCTGCTGTGTGTTTTTCTGTCTTTTCATTTTGCTTATCTTACTGTGTTTGGGGTCTCCTTTTTTGCAGGCTGAAGGTTCGTAGTTCCTGTTGTTTTTTGTGTCAGTCCCCAGTGGCCAAGGTTGGTTCAGTGGGTTGTGTAGGCTTCCTGGTGGAGGGTACTAGTGCCTGTGTTCTGGTGGATGAGGCTGGATCTTGTCTTTCTCGTGGGCAGGTCCACGTCTGGTGGTGTGTTTTGGGGTGTCTGTAGACTTATTATGATTTTGGGCAGCCTCTCTGCTAATGGGTGGGGTTGTGTTCCTGTCTTGCTAGTTGTTTGGCATAGGATGTCCAGCACTGTAGCTTGCTGGTCGTTGAGTGAAGCTGGGTGCTGGCGTTGAGATGGAGATCTCTCGGAGATTTTTGCTGTTTGATATTATGTGCAGCTGGGAGGCCTCTTGTGGACCAGTGTCCTGAAGTTGGCTCTCCCACCTCAGAGGCACAGCACTGACTCCTGGCTGCAGCACCAAGAGCCTTTCATCCACAGGGCTCCTTAATTTGGGATGATTCGTTGTCTATTCAGGTATTCCACAGATGCAGGGTATATCAAGTTGATTGTGGAGCTTTAATCCGCTGCTTCTGAGGTTGCTGGGAG
The DNA here is from genome assembly GCF_949774975.1 of Lagenorhynchus albirostris. Taxonomy (NCBI): domain Eukaryota; kingdom Metazoa; phylum Chordata; class Mammalia; order Artiodactyla; family Delphinidae; genus Lagenorhynchus; species Lagenorhynchus albirostris. Next base: position 104,468,960 of record NC_083096.1, on the reverse strand, counting down.
AGATTTCCCTTTCTCTTCTTTGTTCTCACAGTTCCCAGGGGCTCAGCTTTGGATTTGGCCCCGCCTGTGCGTGTAGGTCGCCGGAGGGCGTCTGTTCTTTGCTCAGACAGGATGGGGTTAAAGGAGCCGCTGATTCGGAGGCTCTGGCTCACTCAGGCCGGGGGGGTAGGGAGGGTCACAGAGTGTGGGGCGGGCCTGCGGCGGCAGAGGCCGGCGTGACGTTGCAGCCTGAGGCGCGCCATGCGTTTTCCCGGGGAAGTTGTCCCTGGATCCCGGGACCCTGGCAGTGGCGGGCTGCACAGGCTCCCCGGAAGGGCGTGTGGCTAGTGACCTGTGTTCGCACACAGGCCTCCTGGTGGCGGCAGCAGCGGCCTTAGCGTCTCTTGTCTGTCTCTGGGCTCCGCACTTTTAGCCGCGGCTCGCGCCCGTCCCTGGAGCTCTCTCAAGCAGCACTCTTAATCCCCTCTCCTCGTGCCCCAGGAAACAAAGAGGGACGTAAAAGTCTCTTGCCTCTTCGGCAGGTCCAGACTTTTCCCCGGACTCTCTCCCGGCTAGCTGCGGTGCACTAACGCCCTGCAGGCTGTGTTCACGCCGCCAACCTCAGTCCTCTCCCGGAGCTCCGACCGAAGCCCGAGCCTCAGCTCCCAGTCCCGCCCACCCCGGCGGGCGAGCAGACAAGCCTCTCGGCTGGTGAGTGCCGGTCGGCCCGATCCTCTTCGCTGGAATCTGTCCGCTTTGCCCTCCGCACCCCTGTTGCTGTGCTCTCCTCCGCGGCTCCCAAGCTCCCCCACTCCGCCTCCCGAAGTCTCCACCCGCGAAGGGGCTTCCTAGTGTGTGGACACTTTTCCTCCTTCACAGCTCTCTCCCGCTGGTGCAGGACCCGTCCCTATCCTTTTGTCTCTGTTTAGTTTTTTCTTTTGCCCTAACCAGGTACGTGGGAGGTTCCTTGCCTTTTGGGAGGTCTGAGGTCTTCTGCCAGCGTTCAGTAGGTGCTCCGTAGGAGTTGTTCCACGCGTAGATGTATTTCTGGTGTATCTGTGGGGAGGAAGGTGATCTCCGCATCTTACTCGTCCGCCATCTTACCGGAAGTCCCATATATTTATTTATAGTCTTTCTATTTTGTTCCATTGATCTATGTGTCTGTTTTTATGCCAGTACCATACTTTTTCTGATTACTATAACTTTGTAATATAGTTTGAAACCAGGTAGTGTAATGCCTCCAGTTTTGTTCTTCTTTCTCGTTTGTGGTTCCATATAAATATTTAGGATTGTTTGTTAATTTCTGTGAAAAATGCCATTGGAATTTTGATAGGGGTTGAATTGAATCAGTAGGTCACTTTGGGTTAGTATGGACAGTTTTACAATGTTAATTCTTCTAATCCAGGAGGATGAGATTTCTTTCCATTTATTTGTGTCTTCAGTTTCTTTCATCAACATCTTGTAGTTTTCAGTATACAGATCTTTTACCTACTTGGTTATATTTATTCCTAAGTATTTTATTCTTTTTGACTCAATTGTAAATGGGGTTGTTCTCTAAATTTCTCTTTTTTTTTAATTGGTTAATTGTTTATTTATCAAGAGAAACTATTCCTTAGCCCAGATACTCATAGTTCATAGTTTCATAGTTCAGGAACACAGGTAAGTGACAAACTTCCATGGAACTCAACCCAAAGAAATTCTTTATATCCCCAAATCACTTTGCACTCTGAAAGATACCAACCTTCCTCACATCTCTTCAAAATATTTTATGGAATCATAATTTCTATAGAAATCTGCATATGCCTTCTTTCTTGGTTCAGCCACAGCAAACTTACAGAAAGTTGCAACTCCTAGGGAGACAGTGAGTGCTCCAGCAATATGAAATCGCAGGCGCTTGGCCAGAAGGCCACACATCTGAGGTTTTGTCAAAGAACTGGAAGGCAGGGTAGTTTTTCTTGATAGCTCAACAACGTCCTTCCAGACTGATGGAGTAAATTTCTTTCTGATAGTTTATAGTTTACTCAGAATTAAGATTTTTTCCACTTGAAGTGAAATGTAGAAACTTTACAAGGTTATAGGTCTCTTTACCATCCATATTTTATATTGTAATTGTCCAGTGTATTATACCAGCATACACTGAAAACCTCACTAGACAATGCTATTTTTTCCTTTCAACTGTCATAATCTGATAGTTAATCACTGCAGCTTTTTGTTGATTAGTGTTTGCCTGGTAAAACTTTTTCCATCCTTTTAAACCTGTATCTTTATATATAAGTGAATTTCTAATAGAAAGCATATAATTGGTTCTTGCTTTAATAACCAGTGATTTTTACTCTTTTACTGGAATGTTTAGGTTACTTACATTTAATGTAATTATCGATCTTTTGGGGTTTAAATCTACCATCTTGGTATTTGTTTGCTTTCTATTCTATTGCCCTTTGTTCATCTTTCTTGCCTTCTTTTGAATGAATTATAGTATTCCATTTTTTTAATGTCCTCAATTGAGTAATTAATTATATCTCTTTTTTTTTAGTGGTTGCCCTAGTGGTTAACATATGCATCTTTAACTTATCATGCTCTATCTTCAAGTACAATGGGCTGCCAGTAGCAGAAATGACAGCAGAGAAAATTAGATATCTAAGTAATTAGAGGGAATACAGAAGAGAATGATGGGATCAGCAGAGGGAATTCTAGTTATTAGAGGTGGTGATAGTATATATCATATATTTTCTAACGTCACAGAAAACAGAGACAATGATAGATTACTTAGAAATTGAATTATTAGGGATATGGAGAATTGATGGGAAATGGCTACTTATTCAGTCCTTGAAGGCATAGTACATCTGTACTTGTTTCCACATCTGTGTATTCTCAGGCAGTCATCTACATTATGCATCTACTTTATTTATTTTTTTAAATTAATTTATTTATGACTGTTGGATCTTCGTTGCTGTGCGCGAGCTTTCTCTAGTTGTGTTGAGCGGGGTCTAGTCTTCGTTGCGGTGCGTGGGCTTCTCATTGCAGTGGCTTCTCTTGTTGCAGAGCATGGGCTTCAGTAGTTGCAGCATGTGGGCTCAGTAGTTGTGGCTCATGGGCTCTAGAGCACAGGCTCAGTAGTTGTGGCGCATGGGCTTTGTTGCTCCACGGCATATGGGATCTTCCTGGACCAGGGATTGAACCTCTGTTCCCTGCATTAGCAGTTGGATTCTTATCCACTGCACCACCAGGGAAGTCCCTATGCATCTACTTTAAAGCACTCCTGAAAGCTTGTTTACCTTTGAGTGGGCATAGGTGTGTACATTTATAATGGAGAAAAGGTATATTTAAACAACTACCTCTGATAACCTTCAGTGTTTTTAAAAAGCATTACTGAGTTCTCATCAGCTCGTTTGGAATAAGAAGGATTCTCTGTTTTTGGCTTTTGAACCTACATCTATATACAGTAGCAAATATTATTAATGATCTCAAGTTATCCAAATAAATTTATGATAAACTTTGGTTTAAGGAGACAGGACAATGTTTGTGTGTTTTGGGTTTTCTTTTTCAAACAATTATTTATATCCAAACAATGGGATTTTTAAAGATGGAGACGGGCTCTTTGTGGAAAAAAAGAAAAGTGAGTGAGTCAGAAGACCTTATTCCTACTTTGTTATGTATTTAATAATAGGAAGTACCTTGCTTACCATGTTCCTTCATTATATTTTCCTTAATGTATGTTTTATTCTCCATCCGCTTTAGTATTCTTTAGATCAGAAACTAAACTTATGATTAAATCTTTCAACATTGAAATGGGTTTTTATTCTTTAAGTTTTATACAGAACAATTTTCCTTTTATGTTTATTAACAGAAAGTATAAAAGATCAAAATCAACATACTGTGAACAAGCAATATGAAAGAGAAAGGCAAAGACTTGCTTCTGGAATAGAAGAATTACGTGATAAGTTGATGCAGATAGAAGCTGAGAATTCTGATTTGAAGGTTAACATGGCCCACAGAACTAGTCAGTTTCAGCTGATTCAAGAGGAGCTGCTAGAGAAAGCTTCAAACTCTAGCAAACTTGAAAGTGAAGTAAGCTTGAATTAGCTATTTATATGTACTGGATTTTGAGAGAAGAAAAAAGTGTTGTAGGGTTTTTGTAAAACTTGTATGTTAAAGTCCAGATTTATACACTAAAAAAAAATTAATGGTACCTCATGAGTTATAACTTCTTTTAAAATTATATTTGGAAACTTCTGGGTTTTAATATATGTTAAAAGTAGGAAAATACTGTAGTGGCTAAATTTGGTGAAACAAACTGTACTGTATTCTATTATTTCTTCCAAGTATAAGTTAATATGGCAAATACATATTTACAAGTAAAAAATTTGGATTATGTAATTGGAAAAAAGGGGTAGTAGTAGAGGATTTCAAACTTTAGCAAACAGTAGAACCACCTGGAAAGCCTGTTAAACATGCACGTTTTGGGTCCTATTCCAGTGATTCTGATTTAGTACGTATGGAGTAATGCAAAGGAATCTGCGTTTTTAAACAATTACATGTGAATCTGATGCAGATATCTTATGGATTACATTCTGAAAAGGGGATAAAGTATGTTTTATGAATATCTGATCGTCATTTCCACTGAGGACAGAACAGAATTAGGTAATTGTGGACCACGTCCACGTGTGTATATGCTCTACTCACCCTTCAAACCAGAGGCTGCAGCTATCTGAGGGTACTTTTTAAATGTCTGATTTTTCATCTTAAAGTCTGTAGCCAAGACTAGGGAAAAGACCTGTGGGATAGGAACTTAAATAAGTAATGGAAAGGAGATTTAGTCAGTCTATAACTATAGCCATCAGCTTACTTAGAAAATTGCCAAGTACTGAGATGAACAACTTTTTTAAAATTAAAATATTAGCACAGTCTCGTTGAAAATACAAAAAGGGACAAAGAAGAAAATAAAACATTGATAGTTCTACCACAAGAAATTACTACTGTTAACATTTTATTGTACTAATTTCAGTCTTTAATAGCTACTTTTATGAAATGGGTTCGGGGGCAATCCTATTTGAACATAGGGATCTGAAATAAATACTTACGTATTACACAGATGGAATAAGCTATGTCATATTTCTGGTCTTCCCTTCACTGTTTTTCTTCTGAATTGTCACTTAGTTTTAAAAAATAATTTTTTATTTATTTCAATGTGTTTTCAGATGACAAAGAAATGTTCTCAACTTTTAACTCTAGAGAAACAGCTAGAAGAAAAAATTGTTGCTTATTCCTCTATTGCTGCAAAAAATGCGGAACTAGAACAGGAACTTATGGTAAAAATTACCTTTTTTTTGATACAGATTTACTGTGGCTTTAAGGAACTTAATTTGTAACAGCATGTTTGTTTTAGTATCATTATTCTAAAATGTACCATATAGGAAAATATAAATTCTACCAAACTTCAGATTATTCAATTTTTATTTCTATATTTTTAAGTTATATATTTTTAAGTTAATATGGCAAGTTGTTATCTAAAGTTCCTCATTTTTATTTTAGTAGAATTGAAGGAAATGGTAGTAGTTCTTTGATATGCTTTGTAGCATTTTTAAACAATCTTATCATTTTGATACAATTTTTTCAAAAACACTTTCTCTTTTTTATAAATATTTAAATATTTTTGAAGTTGACATATTATATTAACTACTATGATTCTTTGAAGCCTAGAATATGATAAATTTTATGCTTTACTAATGTACTTTTATGTAAAACTCTTTCTTAATTATGTTCTTTTAAAGTGTTTTTGTATTTCTAGGAAAAGAATGAAAAGGTTAGAAGTCTAGAAACCAATATCAATACAGAGCATGAGAAAATTTGTTTAGCTTTTGAAAAGGCAAAGAAAATTCATCTTGACCAGCATAAAGAAATGGAAAAGCAGATTGAAAGAGTAAGATATTAATTATGTTTTTATAAGTAAATGTAATATATATTTAGAATATGAATGCTGAAAAGAACCTTAAACATTACTAGCTCAGCTTTCTTTATTTTAATAGATGAGGAAACAAAGACATAGAAAAGTTAGTGGCAAATACTATAATTAGAATCACATTACTTCTGGATCATTTTACAATGCTCTCTCCTTTAGTACTCTTGCCATTTCAGTTTTGATCATTACTTTTTGACATTATCAAGCTAAGAGTGATTCTGTAGACTCTTTTCCACTAGAGATATTATTTGCTTGAAGATTGGTTAAGAGGAGATGCTCTCTTGATCTTGAGTTAAAAGTGAAGAGTAAAAAAAACCAAAAAACAAAAGTGAAGGAGAAACTGTGAGACCAGAAGCACAAGACCAAATAAAAAATAGATAGTTTGGATGGGTTTAATAGCAGAATGTAGCTAACACACAAATATAAACTTCAAATGTAGAGCAATAGAAATTATTCAGTCTGAGTAATAGAGAGAAAAAAAGATTTGGAAAAAAGTGAACAGAGCCTCAGAGAACTGTTGAACAATATCAGAAGGTCTAACATTTATGTCATCAGAGTACCAGAGAAGAGGAGAATGAGACTGGTACAAAAAATATTTGAAGGAATTATGACTGATAACTTTGCAGATTTGTGAAGGAAATAAATTTACAAATTCAACAAGCTTAAAGAGGATAAAATCTTGAAAGCAGCCAGAGATAAATAACACATTGTATATAGAGGAACAAAGATTAAAATTTACTGCAGATTTCTCATCAGAAAATCAAAAACTGTGAAGGTTAGAAGACCGAAGAACTGTTTTTTTTTTAAGTGCTGAAAGAGAAAAATTGTCAACATAGAATTTTATGTCCAGCAATAATATTCTTTAGGATATATAAAGACATTCTTAGATTAAGGGCAATTTAGAGAACTTGTCATGAGCAGACTTGTTCTAAAATAAATGATAAAGTTCTTCAGGCAAAAGAGAAATAAGAGGGAAAATTTAAGCCTCAGGGATGAAGAGCAACAAAAACAGTAAATATTTGGTTACATACCATGGACTATATTTATTCTTTTAAGATTTTTGTAATATTTATGACCGTTGAAAGAAAGAATAGAATTGTCTAGTGAGGTTTTCATTGTATGTTGATGTAATACCTTGGATGATTACAATATAAAATAAGAACGGTATAATCTTGTAAAGTTTGTACATTTCACTTCAGGTGGAAAAATCTAATTCTGAGTAAACTATGAAAATTTAAAAACAGTTGGTCCCCTTTATCCACAGATTATATGTTCTAAGATCCCAACTGGATTCCTGAAACTGTGGATAGTACCAAACCCAATAAATACTATGTTTTTTTCTATACATACATACATACCTATGATGAAGTTTAATTTATAAGTTAGGCACAGTAAGAGAATATCCAAATGGCCAGCCTCACTACTCTTGTACTCTGGGGCCATTATTTAGTAAATTAAGAGTTACTTGTACGCAAGCACTGCTGTACCATGACAGTCAATCTGATAACTGAGATGGCTGCTAAGTGACTAATGGCAGGTAGCATATACAGTGTGGATATGCTGGGCAAAGGGATGATTCACATCCTGGGCAGGAAAGAGTTTTCCTCAGGGTTTAATCATGCTACTCAGAATGGCATGATATTTAAAACTTATGAATTGTTTATTTGTGGAATTTAATATTTTCATATTACAGTTGAGTGTGGGTAACTGAAACTGTGGAAAGCGAAACTACAGATAAGGGGGGACTACTGTATGTATATTATAATCCCTAGAACAACCACTAAAAAAACTATACAGATACAGTAATATGCTAACAAATAAAATATTATAGAATTCTGAAAATATTCATATAGTTAAAAGAAGGCTGGAAAGGGGAAACAAATGAAAAATAGAGGAGACAAAGAGAAAACTAATAAAGGGGTATGTGTGCTTAAATTCAGGCATCTCAGATATTAATTTAGATGTAACTGTTCTAAACACACCAAATAAAAATTGAAATTGTGAGATTGAATTTAAAAAAACAAGATGCAGATATACTGTCTTTAAGAAGTCCATGTTAAATATTAAGATGTAGATAGGTCAAGTATAAAAGCATGGAAAAAGATGTACCAGGCAAACAATAATCAAAAGAAAGCTGGAGTGGCAATATAAGTATCAAAGTAGACTTTAGAACAAAGAAAATTACCAGGGATAAAATAGAAAATTGTGTAGTGATAAAAGGCTCAATTCACCAAGAAAACATAACAGTCCTAAATGTGATATGTACCTAACAAACTAATTTCAAAATACGTGAAGCAAAAGTGAAGAGGTCTGAAAGGAGAAAGAAATTAATACAAAATTATAGTTGGAGATGTCAACACTACTCTTTTCTGTAATTGATAGAATAAGTAGATTAAAAATTCAGCAAGGATATAGAACTCACCTGAACAGCACTGTCAACGAACTTTTTTTTTTCTCTTTTTTAAAAAATTTTGGCCGTGCTACTTGGCGTGTAGGATCTTAGTTCCCCAACCAGGGATGGAACCTCTGCGCACTGCAGTGGAATTGCAGAGTCTTAACCACTGGACCAACAACAGAATATACATTCTTCTTCAGTACACCTGAAATATTCACCAAGATATACCATACCCTAGGTCATAAAATCAGCCTTATCAAATTTCAAAGAATTAAAACCATGTATACAGTTGTCCCTTGGTATCCATGGATGATTGGTTCCAGGACCCACTGTAGAAGATCTGCAGATGCTCAAGTCCCATAGTGGGCCCTCTATATCTGCAGTTCCACATCAGTGGATTTAACCAACCACGTATCGTTTAGTACTGTATGTATTTATTGAAAAAAATCTGCCTATAAATGCACCTGCACTGTTCAAACCCATGTTGTTCAAGGGTCAACTGTAGTATGTTTTCTGACCATAATGGAATTAAACTAGAAACCATTAATGGAAAGATATCTGGAAATTCCCCAAATATTTGGAAGTTAAACAACACACTTTTTAAAAAAATATCTTTATTGGAGTATAATTGCTTTACAATGTTGTGTAAACAACACACTTTTAAATAATCCATGGATCAATGAGTAAGTCTCAAGGGAAATTTAAAATATTTTAAACAATGAAAATGAAAACAATATATCTGAATTTGTGGAATGCAGCTAGAGCAGTTCATAGAGCTTTATAGCATTAAATGCATAAATTAGAAGAAAACTTAAAAAAATCAGTAATCTAAACTTCCACCTTAAGAAACTAGGAAAAGAAGACCAAAATTAACCCATAAGAAACAGAAAGATGGAGATAATAAAAAGCATAATTGAAAGAAATTGGAATTTGAAAAGAGAATATTAGTAGAGAAAATCAGTGAAATCTAAATCTGGTTCTTTGAAAAGATCAGTAAAATTTATAAACCTCTAGCCAGTCTGATGAAGTAAAAAAAAAAAAGAGAGAAAACACAGATAACCTGTATCAAGAGTGAGTAAGGGTGTATCACTAGACACCTCACAGATATTAAAGGTTAATAAAGGAAAGGAGAGGTTTATCCTGAGAATGGGAGGCTGGTTCAACATTCAGAAAAAAAAAATCATTGTAATCTACCATATCAGCATACCAAAAACCAGAAAAACCTACATGATCATATCAATAGATGCAGAAAAAGCTTTTGATAAAATTCAACATTTTCTCATGATGAAAACTCTTAGCCAACTAGAAATAGAAGGGAACTTCATGAACCTGATGAAGGGTATCTTCCCAAAAAATCCTATGGATAATATATCTTAATGGTGAAACACTTAATTCTCTCCTGTAAGATTGGGAACAGAGCAAGAATATCTGCTGTCATCACTCCTATTTAACATCATACTAAAAAGCCCATTTCAATCAGGAGGAAACAAAGCTATCCCTGTTTCCTGTCTATGTAGGAAATCCCAAAGAATCTACAAAAATATCTTAAAATTAATGAGCGAGCAAGGTCACAGGATGCAAGGTTAACATCCACATCAGTTGTATTTCTATATATAGTTGACTCTTGAACAACACTGGTTTGAACTGTGTGGGTCCATTTATCCTCGCATTTTTTTTAGTTTGTGTAATACTACACAGTCTGCGGTTGGTTGAATTGGTGGATACAGAACTGCAGATATGAAGGGCAGACTGCAAAGTTATTCACAGATTTTTGACTTCAAGGAGGGGTTGTCGCCACTAATCCTCACGTTGTTCAAGGGTCAACTGTACTAGCAATGAACAATTAGAAGCTAAAATTTTAAAAATACTGCTATTTACAAAGCTCCAAAGAGATAAGACATAGATGTAAATAAAACAAAATATGTGGAATATTTGTATGCTGAAAACTACAAAATGTTAAAGAAAGACCTAAATAAATGGAAAGAAATACCATTTCTGTGGATTGTAAGTCTCAATATATTTAGGATGTCAGTTCACCTTAAACAGATCTCTCGATTTAATACATTTCCAATCAAAATCCCAGTAAAAATTTTTTTGTGCGCATAGATAGCTGATTTTGAATTTTGTAATAGAAAGGCAAAGAAACTAGAATAGGCAAAACAAGTTTGAAAGAGAACAAAGTTAGTGGATTTATGCTACCGTATCTTAAGACTTACTATAAACCTATAGTAATCAAGACAGTGAGGTATTAACAAAATAATAGACACATAGATGAAAGGAACAAAATATAGGGTCTAGAAATAGACCTGGCAAATATGGTCAACTGATTTTTAACAAAGGTACAAAACCAATTCAGAATGGAGAAAGAATAGTTTTTGAATGAGTAATGCTGGAACAATTGGACATCCATATGCAAAAAGATGGAGCTGCAGTATATACCTATATAAAAATTAATTCAAAGTGAATCATATATTTAAATATAAAATAAAAAGATATTAAAACTCAGAAGAAAACATGGGAGAAAATCTTCATGACCTTAGGTTAGGCAAGAGTTCTTAGATATAAAACCAAAACAATATAAGGGAAAAATTGATAAATTGGAATTCATCAAAATTAAAAATGTATGCTCTATGAAAGACATTATTAAGAGAATGAAAAGACAAGCTATAAACTGGGAGAAAATATTGTAAATCACATATCCAGCAAAGAACTTTTACCCAGCATATATAAAGAATTCTCAAAATTCATCAATAAGAAAGTAATCCCATTTTTTTAATGGACAAAGACTTGAATAGATACTTCATCAGAAAAGATATACAAATGGCAAATAAGCATATGAAAATATGTTGAACTTGATTCATCATTAGGAAAATGCAAATTAAATGCACAGTGAAATACTACTGCATTCTTGTTAGAATACTGAGAGAGAGAGGTAGAAAGGAAGGGAGGAAGGAAGATCTGACAATAGCAAATGCTACCCAGGATGTGAAACAACTGGTTTTCTCTATATATTGCTGGGGATAATGCAAAGTAGTAAAACTACTGAAACAACTTAACATCTTCTTCTACACTTAACATATGACCCAGCAGTCTTAGATATTTGTTCTAGACAAATGAAAACTTATCTTTACACTAAAACCTACTACAAATGTTTATAGTAGATTTATTCATAATTGCCAAAAACTGGAAACTACCCAGTGTCTTTCAATGAGTAAATGGGTAAACTATGGTACCTCAATACAATGGAATACTACTCAGTAATAACAAGGAATAATCTATTGATTCAGGAGAAAACATGGGTGAATCTACAAGGCTTTATGCTAATGGAAAGAAGCCAATTGCAAAATGTTGTATACAATTCTATTTCTTTGACATTCTCAATAAAGTCAAAAGCTATAGGATGAAGATCATTTTATTGATTGCCAGGTGTTGGGAAGGGTGGAGAGTTGACTATAAAGCAAGTGTCCCCAACCCCCGGGCCATGGAACAGTACCTGTTAGGAACCAGGCTGCACAGCAGGAGGTGGGCGGCAGGTGAGCGAGCAAAGCTTCATCTGTATTTACAGCCACTCCCCATTGCTTGCATTACCACCTGAGCTGCACCTCCTGTCAGCATTATGGTGAGTTGTATAATTATTGCATTATATATTACAATGTAATAATAATAGAAATAAAGTGCACAATAAATGTAATGCGCTTGAATCATCCCGAAACCATCCTCCCCACCCCCATCCGTGGAAAAAGTGTCTTCCACGAAACCAGTCCCTGGTGCCAAAAAGGTTGGGGACCGCTGCTGTAAAGGATTAACATGAGGGGTCTTGAGAGTGAAGGAATCATTCTGTATCCTTATTGTGATGGGAGTTTTATGAATCTATGCATGTATTAAAAAACCTCAGAATCATACACCCAAAAAATGAATGTAAGTGAAGTTTTAAAAAGTATCCCACCCTAGAATCATTGTTACAATATTAGTTTATGTCTTTTAGACCAGTTTCTCTGCATCTTTGCATACTTACATGTTTATAGTACACATATACACAAACACACATAAACAATTTTTAATAGCTTCGTTTTACAGAATTATTGCTATTTGACTTTTCTGTTTTTTAGGATTATAATTAATTTTCAGTAAACTTTATTGTAAGCTATTTTTTTCTTATTTTAGAATATTATTTTATAATAGAGTCTCAAAAATGGAACTACTGACTCAGGAGATAAAAAATATTTTTCAGATGAGTTTATCCCTGATAAATCCTTCAAAGTTTAATTTGAAAATGGCAGAAATTCTAGGAAGATATTATATTTGATATCTCAAATACTGAATTGCTGCAGAGAATTGGCATGATAGGTCTGTCCAAGGGCCTACTTGATAATTGATGGGTCAGCTTCTATGAAAATCTATGGTTATAACATCATTTAGTCTTGTTTATTCATAAAATTAATTTTAATATATTCATGTTTTAAGAAAAAATTCTAAAGTTATTTAATATTTTTCAAACTTTTTATTGTGGTTAGTATTATCAGTATTAGTGTTATTGGTGTTATAATTTATGTTATCTTAACTATTTTTAAGTGTACAGTGGTATTAAATACATTAACATTGTTGTGCAACCATCACCACCATTTATCCTCATAATTCTTCTCATCTTGTAGAACTGAATCTCTGTACTCATTAGAGTACACAATAACTCCCTATTCTCCTCTCCCCCCAACTCTTGGCAATCACTATTCTACTTTCTGTGTCTGTGATTTGCCTTCTCTAAGTACCTCATGTAAGTGAAATCATATAGTATTTGTCTTTTTATGACTGGTTTGTTTCACTTAGCATAATGTCCTCAAGGTTCATCCATGTTGCAGCATACTGCAGAATTTCCTTCCTTTGTAAGGCTGAATAATATTCCATTGTATGTACATAGCACATTTTGCTTATCCATTCATCTGTTGATGGCCACTTGGTTTGTTTCCACATTTTAGCTGTTGTGAATGATGCTGCTATGATCATGCGGGTGTACAAATATCTCTTTGAGACCCTGCTTTAAGTTATTTTGAGTATACATGCACAAGTGGAATTGCTGATAATATGGTAATTCTGTTTTTAATTTTTTGAGGACCAACCATACTGATTTCTACAGCAGCTATACCGTATTACATTCCCACCAGCAGTGCTCAAGTGTTCCAATTTCTCCACATCCTTGTAAACACTTGTTTTCTGGTTTTTAACAGTAGCCATCCTAATGAGTGTGAGATGGTATCTCATTGTAGTTTTGATTTGCATTTCCCTAATGATCAGTGATGCTGATAATCTTTTCATGTGCTTGTTGTCTAGTCATATAGCTTCTTTGGAGAAATGTCTAGTTATTTCCTTTACCCATTTTTTAATAGGGTTGTTTTTATGTAGTTGTTGAGTTTTAGGACTTTTCCATATATTCTGGATATTGATCCCTTATCAAGTTATGTGATTTGCAAATATTCTCTCCCATTCTGTGGGTTTCCTTTTTACTCTGTTGAGAGTGTCTTTGGATGCACAGACTATTAGAATTTTCATGAAGTCCAGTTTGTCTATTTTTTCTTTTGTTGCCTATACCTTTGGTGTCATATTTAAGAAATTATTTGGTGTCATATTTAAGAAATTATTACCAAATCCAATGTTGTGAAGCTTTGGTTCTATGTTGTGAAGCTTTTGTTCTATGTTTCCTTCTAAGAGTTTTATTTTTTTAGGTCTTAATTTAGGTCTTTGGTCCATTTTGAGTTAATTTTTATATATGGTGCTAGCTGTGGGTCCAACTTCATTCTTTTGCATGTGGATATCCAGTTTTCTCAGCACCATTTGTTAAAAGGACTGTCCTTTCCCCCCACTGAATGATCTTGGCACCCTTGTCAAAATCATTTGACCATATATGTGAGGATTTATTTCTGGGCTTTTGATTCTATTCCATTGGTCTATATGTCATATGCGAAATCACAGTTTTTATTACTGTAGCTTTGTAATAGATTTGAAATCAGGAAATGAGGGTCCTCCAGTTTTGTTCATTTTCAAGATTGTTTTGGCTGTTCAGGGTCCTTTGAGATTTCATATGAATTTTAGGATGGGTTTTTCTGTTTCAGCAAAAAATGTCATTGGGATTTTGCTAGGGATTGTATTGCATTGGGTAGTATTGACACTTTAACAATATTAAGTCTTCTAATCCATGAACGTGTAATATGTTTTTATTTATTTACATTTTCTTCAATTCTTTTCATCAGTGTTTTGTAATTTTAATTGTACAAGTCTTTCACCTCCTTGGTTAATTCCTAAGTATTTTATTCTTTTTGATACTATTGTAAATGAAATTGTTTTTGTAATTTTCTTTTCAGATTGTTCATTGTTCACATATAGGAATGCAACTGACTTTTGTGTGTTGAATTTCATCCTCTACTTTTCTGATTTCATTTATCAGTTCTAATAGTTTTATTGTGTGAAATCTTTAGGGTGTTCTATGTATAAGATCGTATCATCTACCAATAGATAATTTTACTTCTTCCTTTCCAACTTGGATGTCTTTTATTTCTTTTTCTTGCCTAATTGCTCTGGCTTGAACTTCCAGTATTATGTTGAATAGAAGTGGTGAGAGGGGCATCCTTTTCTTGTTCTGAGCATAGAGGAAAAGCTTTCAATCTTTCACCATTGAGTATGTTAGCTGTAGGTTTTTCATATAAGGCTTTTATTCTTATGAAGGTAGTTTCCTTCTGTTCCTAATTTGTTGAGAGGGTAGTTTCCTTCTGTTCCTAATTTGTTGAGAGGGTATCATGATAGGGTGTTGAATTATGTCAAATGTTTTTTCTGCATCAACTGAGATGCTCATGTGTTATTTTTTTCTATTGAGATGCTCATGTGTTATTTTTTTCTTTCATTCTGTTGATATTGCACATAACATTGATCAATTTTCATTGCATTCCAGGAATAAATTCCCCTTGGTCACTGTGTTTAATCCTTTTACTATGCTGCTGAATTTGGATTGTTAGTATTGTGTTGAGGATTTTTGCATCAGTGCTCATAACAGATATTTGTCTGTAGTTTTCTTTTCTTGTAATGTCTGGGTTTCGTATCAGGTTAATACAGGTCTTACAGTATTAGGCAGTATTCTCTCCTTAATTTTTTGGAAACATTTGAGGAGGATTGGTATTAGTTCTTTTTTATGTGTTTGGTAGAATTCATCAATAAAGCAAGCAGGTTCAAGGCTTTTCTTAGTTGGGAGATTTTTGATTTCCCATTCAATCTCCTTACTATTTATAGGTCTGTTTAGATTATCTATTTCTTCATGATAGAGTCTTTGTAGGTGTTTCTAGGAATTTGTCCATTTCATCTAGATTATCCAACTTGTTGGTATATAATTATTCATTGTACTTTCTTATGATCTTTTTTTATTTCTGTAGAATTGATAGTAATAGTCCCACTTATATTTCTGATTTTGGTAATACTGAGTCCTCTTTTTTTGACCACCTAGCTAAAGATTTGTCAATTTTGTTTATGTTTTTGAAGAACCAATTTTTCATTTCATTGATATTCTTCATTGTTTTTCTGTTCTCTATTTTGTTGATCTTTACTGTAATCTTTATTATTCCTTCTGCTAGCTTTGGGTTTATTCTGTTCTTCTTTTTCCTGTTTCTTATGTTTTAAAGTTAGGTTATTGACTTGAGATCTTCCTTGTTTTTTAATGTAAGCATTTATAGCTATAAATTACCCCCTAAACATTGTTTTTGCTGAGTCCTGTAAGTTTTCGTAAGTTGTGTTTTGTTTTCATTCATTTCTAAGTAGTTTCTAATTTCCCTTGTGAATTCTTCTTTGATTCATTGGTTATTTTTAAATGTATTGTTTAATAAATATCACAATTTTGTGAATTTTCCAGTTTTCCTTTTGTTGTTGATTTCTAACTTCATCTCATTGTGGTTGGAGAATGTACTTTATATGATATCTGTCTTGTAAAATTTATTGAGACTTAAATTTGTAGCCTAACATATTGTCTATCCTGGAAAATATACAATGTGCACTTGAGAAGAATGTATATTCTATTGTTTTGGGGTTGAGTGAGCTGTGTATGTCTATTAAATATGATTTGTTTATTGTGTTGAGTCCTCTCCTTACTTATATTCTCTCTGGTTGTTCTACATATTATTGAGAATAGGCTATTGAAGTCTTCAAGTACTGTTGTAGAACTGTCTATTTTTCACTTCAACGCTGTCTGTTTTTGCTTCATATATTTGGAAAGTCTGTCTTTGGTGTATAAGTGTTTGTAATTGTTGTATCTTATTGCTATATTGTAATAACCTTATATTAATATATATTATCTGTCTTTGTCTCATAATCTTTTTAAATTTAAAGTATGATTTGCCTGATATTACTATAGCTATCCCTGCTCCCTTTTAGTTACCATTTGCATGGACTATCTTTTCCCATCTTTTCATTTTTTATCTATTAGTATGTTTGGATCTAAAATGAGTCTCTTATCATAAATGGGTGTTGAATTTTGTCAAAAGCTTTTTCTGCATCTATTGAGATGATCATATGGTTTTTATTCTTCAATTTGTTAATATAGTGTATCACATTGATTGATTTGTGTATATTGAAGAATTTTTGCATCCCTGGGATAAATCCCACTTGATCGTGGTATACGATCCTTTTAATGTGTTGTTGGATTCTGTTTGCTGGTATTTTGTTGAGGATTTTTGTATCTAAATTGCAGCGTGTTCCTTCCTCTGCAATTTTTAGACTTCAGACTATACTACAAAGCTACAGTAATCAAGACAATATGGTATTGGCACAAAAACATAAACATAGATCAGTGGAACAAGATAGAAATCCCAGAGGTAAACCCATGCACCTGTGGTGGGTGTCTGTAATTTTCTTTTTTTGTAGTATCTTTGTCTCTGGTTTTGGTATCAGGGTGATGGTGACCTCATAGAATGAGTTTGGGAGTGTTCCTTCCTCTGCAATTTTTTGGAAGAGTTTGAGAAGGATGGGTGTTAGCTGTTCTCTAAATGTTTGATAGAATTCACCTTTGAAGCCATCTGGTCCTGGACTTTTATTTGTTGGAAGATTTTTAATCACAGTTTCAATTTCGTTACTTGTGATTGGTCTGTTCATATTTTCTATTTCTTCCTGGTTCAGTCTTGGAAGGTTATACCTTTCTAAGAATTTGTCCGTTTCTTCCAGGTTATCCATTTTATTGGCATACAGTTGCTGGTAGTAGTCTCTTAGGATGCTTTGTATTTCTCCGCTGTCTGTTGTAACTTCTCGTTTTTCATTTCTAATTTTCTCGATTTGAGTCCTCTCCCTCTTTTTCTTGATGAGTCTGGCTAATGGTTTATCAGTTTTGTTTATCTTCTCAAAGAACCAGCTTTTAGTTTTATTGATCTTTGCTATTGTATTCTTTGTTTCTATTCCATTTATTTCTCCTCTGATCTTTATGAGTTCTTTCCTTCTGCTAACTTTGGGTTTTGTTTGTTCTTCTTTCTCTAGTTCCTTTAGGTGTAAGGTTAGATTGTTTATTTGAGATTTTTCTTGTTTCTTGAGGTAGGCTTATATAGCTATAAACTTCCCTCTTAGAACTGCTTTTGATGCATCCCGAAGGTTTTGGATCGTCGTGTTTGTTTGTTTGTTTTAGTTTTGGCTGCATTGGGTGTTCGTTACTGTGTGTGGGCTTTCTCTAGTTGTGGCGAGCGGGGGCTACTCTTTGTTTTGGTGCATGGGCTTCTCAATGTGGGGGCTTCTCTTGTTGCGGAGCACAAGCTCTAGGCACACAGACTTCAGTAGTTGTGGTGTACGGGCTTAGTTGCTCTGCAGCACGTGGGATCTTCCCGGACCAGGGCTCGAACCCGTGTGCCCTGCATTGGCAGGCGGATTCTTAACCACTGTGCCACCAGGGAAGTCCTGGATCGTCGTGTTTTCATTGTCATTTGTCTCTACGTATTTTTTTATTTCTTCAGTGATCTCTTGGTTATTTAGTAACGTATTGTTTAGCCTCCATGTATTTGTATTTTTTACATTTTCTTTCCCTGTAGTTCATTTCTAATCTCATAGCGTTGTGGTCAGATGCTTGATATGATTTCAGTTTTCTTAAATTTACTGAGGCTTGATTTGTGACCCAGGATGTGATCTATCCTGGAGAACGTTCATGTGCACTTGAGAAGAAAGTGTAATCTGCTGTTTTTGGATGGAATGTCCTATAATATCAATTAAATCTATCTGGTCTATTGTGTCATTTAAAGCTTCTGTTTCCTTATTTTCATTTTGGATGATCTGTCCATTGGTGTAAGTGAGGTGTTAAAGTCCCCCACTATTATTGTGTTACTGTCAATTTCATCTTTTATAGTTGTTAGCAGTTGCCTTATGTACTGAGGTGCTCGTATGTTGGGTGCATATATATTTATAATTGCTATATCTTCTTCTTGGACTGATCCCTTGATCATTATGTAGTGTCCTTCCTTGTCTCTTGTAACATTCTTTAAAGTCTATTTTATCTCCAGAAAGTGGACATAGAGGGAACCTACCTCAACATAATAAA
Source organism: Lagenorhynchus albirostris (assembly GCF_949774975.1). Taxonomy (NCBI): domain Eukaryota; kingdom Metazoa; phylum Chordata; class Mammalia; order Artiodactyla; family Delphinidae; genus Lagenorhynchus; species Lagenorhynchus albirostris. Next base: position 104,450,087 of record NC_083096.1, on the reverse strand, counting down.
GACCATATATGACAAACTCACAGCAAACATCATTCTCAATGGTGAAAAACTGAAAGCATTTCCTCTAAGATCAGGAACAGGACAAGGATGTCCACTTTCACCACTCTTATTCAACATAGTTTTGGAAGTCCTAGCCACGGCAATCGGAGAAGAAAAAGAAATAAAAGGGATACAAGTTGGAAAAGAAGAAGTAAAACTGTCACTGTTTGCAGATGACATGATACTATACATAGAGAATCCTAAAGATGCCACCAGAAAACTACTAGAGCTAATCAATGAATCTGGTATAGTTGCAGGATGCAAAATTAATGCACAGAAATCTCTTGCATTCCTATACACTAATGATGAAAAATCTGAAAGAGAAATTAAGGAAACACTCCCATTTACCACTGCAACAAAAAGAATAAAATACCTAGGAATAAACCTACCTAAGGAGACAAAAGACCTGTATGCAGAAAACTATAAGACACTGATGAAAAAAAGATGATACCAACAGATGGAGAGATATACCATTTTCTTGGATTGGAAGAATCAATATTGTGAAAATGACTATACTACCCAAAGCAATCTACAGGTTCAATGCAATCCCTATCAAATTACCAATGGCATTTTTTACAGAACTAGAACAAAAAATCTTAAAATTTATATGGAGACACAAAAGACCCCGAATAGCCAAAGCAGTCTTGAGGGAAAAGAACGGAGCTGGAGGAATCAGACTCCCTGACTTCAGACTATACTACAAAGCTACAGTAATCAAGACAATATGGTATTGGCACAAAAACAGAAACATAGATCAGTGGAACAAGATAGAAATCCCAGAGGTAAACCTGCGCACCTGTGGTCAACTAATCTATGACAAAGGAGGCAAGGATACACAATGGAGAAAAGACAGTCTCTTCAATAAGTGGTGCTGGGAAAACTGGACAGCTACATGTAAAAGAATGAAATTAGAACACTCCCTAACACCATACACAAAAATAAACTCAAAATGGATTCGAGACCTAAATGTAAGACTGGACACTATGAAACTCTTAGAGGAAAACATAGGAAGAACACTCTTTGACATAAATCACAGCAAGATCCTTTTTGATCCACCTCCTAGAGTAATGGAAATAAAAACAAAAATAAACAAATGGGACCTAATGAAACTTAAAAGCTTTTTCACACCAAAGGAAACCATAAACAAGACGAAAAGACAACCCTCAGAATGGGAGAAAATATTTGCAAACGAATCAACGGACAAAGGATTAATCTCCAGGGCTTCCCTGGTGGCGCAGTGGTTGAAAGTCCACCTGCTGATGGTTCGTGCCCCGGCCCGGGAAGATCCCACATGCCGCGGAGCGGCTAGGCCCATGAGCCATGGCTGCTGAGCCTGCATGTCCAGAGCCTGTGCTCCACAACGGGAAAGGCCACAACAGTGAGAGGCCCACATACCGCAAAAAAAAAAAAAAAAAAAAAGATGAATCTCCAAAATATATAAACAGCTCATGCAGCTCAACATTAAAGAAAGCAACAACCCAATCCAAAAATGCGCAGAAGACCTAAATAGACATTTCTCCAAAAAAGACATACAGATGGCCAAGAAGCACATGAAAAGCTACTCAACATCACTAATTATTAGAGAAATGTAAATCAAAACTACAATGAGGTATCACCTCACACCATTTAGAATGGGCATCATCAGAAAATCTACAAACAACAAATGCTGGAGAGGGTGTGGAGAAAAGGGAACCCTCTTGCACTGTTGGTGGGAATGTAAATTGATACAGCCACTATGGAGAACAGTATGGAGGTTCCTTAAAAAACTAAAAATAGAATTACCATATGACCCAGCAATCCCACTACTGCGCATATACCCAGAGAAAACCATAATTCAAAAAGACACATGCACCCCAATGTTCATTGCAGCACTATTTACAATAGCCAGGTCACAGAAGCAACCTAAATGCCCATCCACACACGAATGGATAAAGAAGATGTGGTACATATATACAATGGAATATTACTCAGCCATAAAAAGGAACGAAATTGGGTCATTTGTTGAGACGTGGATGGATCTAGAGACTGTCATACAGAGTGAAGTCAGAAAGAGAAAAACAAATATCGTATATTAACGCATGTATGTGGAACGTAGAAAAATGGTACAGATGAACCGGTTTCCAGGACAGAAGGTGAGACACAAATGTAGAGAACAAACGTATGGACATCAAGGGGGGAAAGCCGCAGGGGGATGGGGACGGTGGTTTGATGAATTGGGCTATTGGGATTGACATGTATACACTGATGTGTATAAAATTAATGACTAATAAGAACCTGCTGTATAAAAAAATAAATAAAATTCAAAAAAAATAAAATAAAATGAGTCTCTTGTAGACAACATATAGGTGGATGTGTGCTTTTCTCCATTCTACCAATCTGTGTCTCTTGGAGAGTTTAATCCATTTACATTTAAAGTAATTACTGATAACGAGGGACTTCTGTCATCTTGCTTTTCTTTTTCTATATGCCTTCTAGCTTTTTTATCCCTCTTTTCCTACATTACTGTCTTCTTTTGAATTTAGTTGATTTTTTGTACTGAAATTTTAAAATTCATTTCCATTTGTCTATATTTTATGGCTATTTTCTTTGTGGTTACCATGGGGATTACATTTAACATCCTAAAGTTATAACACTCTAATTTGAATTTATGCCACTCTAATTTCAATAACATACAAAAACTCTATTCCTTTATAGCTTTATCTCCACACCTTTTGTCACAAACTTACGTCTTTGTACATTGTGTGCCCCAAAACAAACTGGTAATTCCTTCAAAAGGATTAGTCTCTTTTGTAGAAAACAAGATTTGGAGTCACAAACTAAAGTTACAATAATACTAACTTTTGACGAATAACTTTTTTTTCCTTTATTTGTATTAGTCTCTTAAATCATTTAGAAAACAAAAAGTGGAAGTTACAATCCATTGTTACGATAATGTTAGGTTTTACAATTGCCCATGTATTTATCTTTATGAAGATTTTTATTTCTCCGTATGACTTCAGGTTACTATCTAGTGTTCTTTCATTTCACCTTACACAATTCCCTTGAGTATTTCTAGCGGGACATGTCTAATGGTCACAGCCTCCCTCAACTTTTACCTGAGAATGTCTTAATTCCTCCCTCACTTTTGCAGAACAGTTTTGCCAGATAGAGGATTCTTCATGGACAGTTATTTTTTTTCTTTTGACTATCAGCCTACTGTCTCCTGACCCTCAAAGTTTCTGATGAGAAATCTGCATGTAATCTTATTGAGGATCCCTTATATGTGATGATTTGCTTATCTCTTGCTGCTTCAAGATTCTCTCTTTGTCATTGTCTTTTTCTTATTCCTTTTTTTTTTTGTCTGTGCCACGTGGCATGTGGGATCTTAGTTCCCCGACCAGGGGGCCAGGGATCAAACCCGTGCCCCCTGTGTTGGGAGCTTGGAGTCTTAATCACTAGACCACCAGGGAAGTTCTTGTCATTGTCTTTTGAAAGTTTGATTATAATGTGTCTCATTGTGGGTCTTTTTGAGTTCAACTTACTTGGATTTTGTTGAGATTCTTGGATGTTTATATCATTATTTCATCGAATTTGGGACATTTTCAGTCATTATTTCTTCAAATATTGTCTCTCTCTTTCTCCCTCCCTTCTGGGACTTCCATGATGTGCATACTGGTATGCTTGATGGTGTCCAACAGGTCCCTTATGTTCTGTTCACTTTCTTCAATCTTTTTTCTTTCTGTTCCTTTAATTTCTGCTGTGTAATTTATTTTCATTTGAGTGTTTTCATTTCACAGTTCTTTGGTTTTAGTATTTTCTAGTTAACCTGTTGCTGCTATTATCACATATGTATAATTTTTATATACTTGTGTATATAATATGCACAAATATACATATAAACATATCAGTTTACTCATGTTTTGTCTTCACAAAAGTTTTTTGGTCATTTGATAACACCAGTCAATTAGTGGTGAAGTTGTAAGGAGTGAGACTTACACATTTCTAGTGAAAGTATAAATTTTGGTGCACTTTGAAGAGAAATACCTAATGAAGTTAGAAATGTGCATATCCTACAACCAGGAAGTCCACTTCTAGGTGGTATGTTCTAAAGAAACCCCTATACATGTGTATAAAGAGACATGTACAAAGGATGTTATTGTAACATCATAATAGTGAAAAAGCAATATCTAACTGTTTCTGAGTAGATGAGTGAACAAACTAGTTTGTTGTTACAATGGAATACTGTATTATCATAAAAATATGAATCCACATATGGATACATGGATAAATATTTAAAACAATATTAAGTGAAAAAAATAAGTTGCTGAAACTTGCAAAAGTGTTGATATTGTCTGTGTGAATTTTCAAAACAAAATTATGTTACATATTGTTCATGGGTCTACATATATAGTTAAAAGCACAAAAAACATGTATGAGAATGAAACACACCAGAGAATGATATAGAACAATTTCAACATAGTATTGGTGAGGGAGGGAACATAGTATTGGCGAGGGAGGGAAGGGATAAGATATGGACTTGTGATTTCATTTCTTCTCTAAAAGGAGAGAAACTGAAGGAAATTTGGCAAAATGCAATAAGCTATGTAATTTCAGTAGTAATTTAAATTGTGAGTGTTATGTTTTTTCTGTGTACAGTTGACCCTTGAACAATTTGGGAGTTAGGGGTGCCAACCCTGGGCAGTTGAAAATCCACATATAACTTTACAGTCAACCCTTCCTTTCCATAGTTCCCATCTGTGGATTCAGCCAACCGCTGATGGTGTAGTGCTGTAGTACATATTTATTGAAAAGAATCCATGTATAAGTGGACTCAGTTTAAAACTGTCTTGTTCAAGGGTCGACTGTATTTAAAATGTTTCAAATTTAAAAAAATTAATATGAAAATTAATAAATCCTGTTTCTGTGTTTAGCTTGAATCTCAACTAGAGAAAAAAGAACAACAATTTAAAGAACAAGAAAAGACAATATCCATGTTGCAGCAAGATATAATATGTAAACAACATCACCTTGAATCACTAGACAGACTCTTGACGGAAAGCAAAGGGGTAAAATCATCTTTATAAAAGTGCTGTTTAAAAGCTGACCAATATTTTAAGTTTATGTTTCTTTAACATACCTTTAATTCTAGTCAAATCAATTGTTTAACAACCTGTTACTAATGCTAAAATATTTATACACGTACGTATATTTTTGCTACCAATCTGTATGTTTTCAGGAAATGGAAAAGGAAAATATGAAGAAAGATGAAGCTTTGAAAACATTACAGAACCAGGTATCTGAAGAAACAATCAAGGCTAGTATGCTAATACTTTAAAATTTTTTCTTTTTCTTTTTATTTATTTATTTTCTTAATGGAGACATTCCTGTGGCTTTTTAGTTTTCTCTATAAATTGTAAAAAAAAGTTTACATAAAAATAAAGTGGTAAAAATTTTACCTAAGTCAATGAACTTAGTTTCTTTAAGTAGTATATTTTTCATTGTGAATTATGATCTTAATTATTTGATAGTTGATAATCTAGTCTATAGATTATCTAACTTCTTTTCTTTTTATAATACCTTAAGAAAAAATTTTTTTAACAAAAAGTGTGTTTTTTAAACTGTAGCTACTTACTAACATTACCAGTAAAAAAATTAACAAAGGAAGTGAAGAGAGATGAAACTACAAACAATACAGTTTTGCTTCTTTTTACTAGTTCTGCTATATGATTAAATAGGGAATAAATCCAGAATTTTTGGGTAAAATACAGTTTTGTGGCCAGGATAACCTTATGGTTAAAAGTATGGGCTTTGAAGCTAAACTGACTTAGGTTTTAGTTCTGGCTTCAGTGTACTTATTAACTGTAACCTTGGCTAGGTTATTTAAACTCTGAACGTTAATTTCTTCATCAGTAAAATAGGGATCACAATGCCCTAGAAGAGGTTGGGTTTGAGGATTAAATGAAATGAGGTACATAAAATACTTAACACATACTAAGTTACTCAGAGTTTGCTAAGTAATTACCATATATTCAGTGTTTTCTTCTTTGCATTTTTAGTGCTAAAAATAGCTTCAAATATGCTGTGACCTTCATTCTGTTATATATGGATTAAATTAAAGGATATTTTAAAAATCCAATGTTATTTACTTTTTGCCTAGTACTCTGTTTTTCATCCATTTTGTGACCATGTATACCCTCGTAAACCCAATTATATGTTTATCCATAACTTTCCTATAGTATTCTCCAGAACTTTTAACATTTAATGCCATGTCAGTTCATTTCCTCATGTAAAAATAACCTCTAAGATCATTAATATTTAAAAAATCATTATTGTACAAAGGTTGTAGGCATGATATAATTTCATTAAAAAAAATCCATCTTGCCACTTAACTCCTGTTTTTCATTAAATTACCTAACACATCTAGCCAGTCATCTGGTAAGTTATTTTCATTTGTTAATAATCAGATATGAGACAGGAAGGAAATCAGCTAAAGAATGAATTATGATGTTAGGTTTTATTCCTTTGGTACCTTTAGTAGATTTGCTTTCATTGAAGCTATACTAAATGATTCTTTTCTTTCTTTCTTTTTCTTTTTTTTTTTTTTCTTTTTCTTTGAGATGCACTGTGCGGTCTGTGGGATCTTAGTTCCCTGCCAGGGGTGGAACCTGGGCCCTCAGCAGTGAAAGCACCAAGTCCTAACCAGTTGACTGCTAGGGAATTCCCTAAATGATTCTAACATATCAAATAGAAGTTTGAAGTATATTTCTCTTTTCTTTATTATGTCATTACCACCTTCTTTCTTGACTTTTGGCCATGTCCTTTTGCATGCCTCAGTTTGTTCTTTGCATAAAAATTTTGAAATTTTCTATCTGCAGGAGAGTTACAAGGATCTATAAGTTTAAACTTATATCACTTATAGAAGTATGATAATGATAGCTGGAAGACTGATGGGAAGTTTATGAACTGGTAACAAAAAACCCAATAAATTAAAGCAATTATGTTAGCTGCTATTAAATAGAAAATTGAGAATGTACTTATTAGTGATTTCATTTGTTTATTTTATTTGTTTTGCTTTGGTTTTATTTTCCACTCTAGATTTTTGTGTGTGTTTTTTTTCCCCAAAGAAAGTTAAAGTTATAAGTAGAAAAAAAAATAAAAAAGACTAGCTTAGGTGCTTCTGTTGAAAGTAGGTAGCGTAGAGCCCCTATGTGGTTGCCTCCAGAATATGCCCCCGAGGAGGTTCTTTGGTTTAGCAGAGCAGTGTCTTTGTTTTGATTCTATTCATTCATGTACATATATATACATGTATATTTATGAGTGGTTTGTACACAGTGAATGATGTTTATTTGTATGAGATTTAGAGTCTCAAGCTCTTTGTTCAAATGAGAAATCCAACAGAGTAGTAGATGTTTTGGTTTTTATTATTTATTAGTTTTAATTAATTTATTTTTAATTAAGTTTTATTATGAAAAGTTTCAAACCTACAAAATGAAAGACTAGTACAGAGAACAGCTGTGTCCTTTCATTTAGATTTACTGTCTTTTAAACTCTAACCATACTCACTTCATCTCTCTGCACACACACGCACATGCCTTCTTGCACATGCACCCACCCAGTCCCACCGCCACTCACACATTTCCTTTTTGCTAGTCCACCTGTGAGAAGGTTGCAGATGTCATGATACTTTACACCCTTAATACTTAAACTTGGGTCTCATATGTATAGAAACTTTCTCCTACCTGATTACACCATCTCTATACACCACAGAAAGTCAACATTAATTCAGTAACACTATTCAACATACTGTCCATACTGAAAATTTCCCAATTATTTAAAAATGTTCTTAATAATCTTGCTACTCAAAGCATGGTCTAGCAGCATCACTATCACCCGGGAACTTGTTTGACTTGCAGAATATCTGACCTACTGAACAGAGCTGGGACTAAAGTGAAGCAAGGGAGTGCCTCTGGCATACAATTTAAGGAGACATTTATTCTCCGGGTTGTACAAGTGAAGGGTAGGCATTTGCATGATCCTGAGAGTGAGTACCTCCTTAAACTTTGAGCCCTAGAACCTCCTTTGTCTCACCCTAGACCTGGCTCTGGTTCTGAATTAAGGTGTCCAGGTGATCTGTGTGAACATTAAATTGTGAGAAACACTACTTTAGCTTGTTCCTTTTCTTTCCCCAATTTAGAATGCAGTCATAATTCATGTTTTGCTTTTGACTTTTTAGATTCCCCTAAACTCACTGTCTCCTATTGTTCACGACACTGAATCTTTGGAAAAGTCTAGGTCAACCATAATAGCACACACACCACAACTGTGGATTATACTGTGGGTTATACAGTGTCCTTCCCACTGCTTCACATCAGGAGGCACATAATTTCACATCACCCCATTATTGGCTTTGCCAATCTTGACACCTATTATTTAAGGTGGTTACTGCCAGATCTCCCTATTTTAAGGGCATAATTTTTCCTTTATAATTAATAAGCAATACATAGGGTGATTCTTTGAGGCCATGTTCAAAGACCTGTCCCTCAACAAACTAATGACCAATGGTTTTAACATCTAGTGATGAATCTTGCCTGATTGAGTTTTTACGTTGTTAATTTTTATCACATGTGATGTTCTGACGGTCATAGATTTTTTTTTTCTGTGTGTGGAAGATGATACAAGTACCAATGCTTATTCTCATGCTTAATAAAGAAAACCTGTAAATATTTATACCTCTCATAAAAGACTTTAAAAATTATTATTAGGGTAACAGTTTATTAACAAAGATAATTAATCAAAATTATAAGCTTTTTAACTGTTAATGGTTATATTCACAGGCTATAGGGACGGGCTTTGAAAACTGTGTCTTTCAGTTGTGTCTCTTTTTAGAAATAAGAGTTGCAAAGATAATTTCATGATGTAGAATAGTATCTGGAAGAGGGAACATTTTTCTTTTTCTCCTTATCTTGTTGAAATTTCTTTCACACTTTCATGACTACTTACTAGAATGCTATTAGCGTTGAGGAAAGAAAAAAAATACTCCCGAGAAGCTCAGAAATACAATAAGGAAAAGAAAGGAACAAGACAAGAATGAATCTTATTAACAGATGGGATGTGGAGCATGTGTGCAAATTCTGAAAAATTTTACTGAGTTTGAGTTGCTCTTTGCTCATTCGCTCTTTAATGTTGAGGTAGCGTGAAGCATTTGCAGCTTTATGAACACTTGAACCAAGTTACATTGCTGCCTTTCTGGAAATGTTTTCACTGATTCAGAGCAAAAGCAGCCTTCTCTGTCTTACCTAAGTTTGTTTTTCATTAGCCGACAAAAACATTTCATTTTCTTAGTGACTTCAGCGTATTCAGAATATTCGCACTATAGCATTTTTAACACAATACTCCAGTTTGTACTCACTTTATTATTTTTCTTGATCAAGGGAACTTAAGGAATAGGTTTAAATACTGCTTACTTTTTTAGGTAAATGTTTCAGGGTGTCTGGCCTGCAGGTCCTTGACAATTGGCCCCAGTCTATCTTGCTAATCCCACCCTTCCAGTACCCATCTCTTACAAATTCATGGTTTTGGTACCCTAAGCTCCTGCCAACTTCTTACCATTCCTTTTCACAGTGCCTTGTCTCTGAATGTACTCCCCTCTTCCTAGAATGCCCTTCTTCACTTGTTCATGTCCATTTATTCTTCAGGACTCCAGGCACTGGTTTCCTCTTTGGTTTCCTAGTTTGCAGTAATAATTAGTTTTCTAAATAAATCTCTTCTTTAATAGCATTTTATATCCTAAGTTGGACTGTATATTCACTGGTTGAAGCAGTGAGGTAACATTAGGAGATAACGCTGTAAAATATTGAGCATATAATAAGCACTCATTAGTACTGGTTGATTTTCCTTTTTTGCTTTTTTTCTGCTTAGGTCAGACAACTAGATTCAGCATTGGAAATTTGTAAGGAAGAACTTGCTTTGCATTTGAACCAATTGGAAGGAAATAAAGAAAAGTTTGAAAAACAGCTAAAGAAGAAATCTGAAGAAGTAAATTAACATTTCCTTTAAATATAGCATATTTTTCAAGTGATTTCTTTTTGAGATATTATTTATTTTCAAGATACTTTAAAAGTACATTTTTATATAGCTGATATAAAAAAAATTTTCCAGTAAAACGTAAACTCCAATTTTATATTCTTTTTTAAAAAAATAAATTTATTTATTTATTTATGGCTGTGTTGGGTCTTCATTTCTGCTTATGGACTTTCTCTAGTTGAGGAGAGTGGGGGCTACTCTTCATTGCAGTGCACGGGCTTCTCATTGCAGTGGCTTCTCTTGTTGCAGAGCATGGGCTCTAGGTGTGCAGGCTTCAGCAGTTGTGGCATGCGGCCTCAGTAGATGTGGTGCACAGGCTCCAGAGTGCAGGCTCAGTAGTTGTGGTGCACGGGCTTAGCTGCTCTGCGGCATGTGGGATCTTCCCAGACCAGGGATCGAACCCATGTCCCCTGAATTCACAGGCGGATTCCCAACCACTGTGCCACCAGGGAAGTCCCCAATTTTATATACTTTAAGAAACAAACATCATATGACATATAAAACACAAAATATGACACCTTAAAATTCTAATTCTATTACCTATTTTTAGGGAATCAGGAGATTATTGTTGATCACAGAGTAATTCTAATATAAAATGATTAACACTTGGAATATTGTTTTAGATTTAGAGGTATAAAATTCTTCAAAATTTTTCCATTTTGTTTGTTCTTCCTCTATTTGAAGGATTGAGAATTAGGTTTATAAATTCAACTTTCTTTATTGAGAAGAGTTTCTCAGATACTAGATAGAAGACTTTTCTTGAATTATCTTATTCATCTCTGTATGCTCATTGTCAACCACTTTGCTTTCAACATAATAGGTAGTCACTAAATATTTGCTGAAAGGAATAATCTTAATGAAGAATTCCTTTATTTCTTTGTTAGAATTTATAATATATATATTTAAACCTTCACTTCATGTTTAGAAATAATCAACAAATCGGACTTCCCTGGTGGCACAGTGGTTAAGAATCTGCCTGCCCATGCAGGGGACACGGGTTCGAGCCCTAGTCCAGGAAGATCCCACATGCCACAGAGCAGCTAAGCCCATGCACCACAACTACTGAGCCTGCGCTCTAGAGCCTGCGAATCACAACTACTGAGCCTGTGTTCGACAACTACTGAAGCCCACACACTTAGAGCCTGTGCTCGGCAACAGGAGAAGCCACCGCAATGAGAAGCTTGTGCACCGCAACGAAGAGTAGCCCTCGCTCGCTGGAACTAGAGAAAGCCTGGGCACAGCAACAAAGACCCAACACAACCAAAGATAAAAAATAAATAAAATTAAAAACAAAAAAAAAAAAAACCAAAAATATTTCTTTAAAAAAAAAAAAAATAGTGAACAAATCTTCATCAAAGATGCATCACAGGGCTTCCCTGGTGGCGCAGTGGTTGAGAGTCCCCCTGCCGATGCAGGGGACATGGGTTCATGCCCTGGTCTGGGACGATCCCACATGCCGCGGAGCGGCCAGGCCCGTGAGCCATGGCCGCTGAGCCTGCGCGTCCGGAGCCTGTGCTCCACAACGGGAGAGGCCACAACGGTGAGAGGCCCGCGTACAGCAAAAAAAAAAAAAAAAAAAAAAGCATCACATAATTATATAACTTCAGAGGTTAAAACAAAAACTTTGTATTTTATATGGACCTGTCTTCTTCCTTCTACTTCCCCTCATGAAGGTTTTTACAGCATCTTTCACAGGTGGGCATATATTTCTGTATTCCAATATATGGAAATTAAACCACCTAAACTATAGATACTTATACTTTTTAGAATAGGAGTGTGATTTTTTTTTTCCAGCGGGATCTTCTTTAAACCATTATTTAGGCATTTTTAAATTTTTATTTACTTATTTTTTGGCCGCACCCTGCAGCATGCGGGATCGTAATTCCCTGACCAGGGATCAAACCGATGCCGCCTGCAGTGGGAGCTCAGAGTCTTAACCACTGGACTGCCAGGAAAGTCCCTATTTAGGCATTTAAATTCTATAGCCCTCACTGCACTCCAGCATAAATGGACTTGGCAGAGATGGAATCTGGAGACAGGCAGTGTTTGTAATCAGAGAGTTTGTTGAGTTTTAGAATTTGTATTCTTAGAAATAGCATCAGAGACTTGGGTGAATAAGAGGCATTTACCCAAAATGAACTTAGAACTTTTTTCAGAATAGCAGGAAGTATAAACCTAGGCTGGAACTGAATTAGAAATCAGAAATGGTAGTCATGTTTGTACAACAATACTAGAGAAAAAGTAAGTAAGTAAATTAGAAAGATTTGCAGCCCTTTTATTGCTGATGAATTATTAGCTCAACTGCATGTGCATTGGCTTACTTACTTAAAAGATCATCTTTCACTTCTTCTTCTGTGTTGATAAGAAACATGGAGAAAAATCCAATTACTCTTTACCTTTTTTTTTTTTAGGTACCAATCCATACACTTATTTAGTTTTGGCTTATTTGTCTTTAGAGCAAATTGTAATATCTTACAGAGAAAACTCTTTCTAACACTGGTTAATAGAATTAATATCTTATAACAGCAGAGTTATGAGATTTTCATCATCTGTAGCTAGGTTTTAGAAAATATGATTTAATTCATAGTGCATCCATTCTGTTAGTAATACGTGACGTTATAAAGATATTTTACCAAATCAGTAGGCAGTCCCGAATCACATACTAGCTGAATAATTAAATGGCCCCAGAGCATATAGATAGAAAGCCAGCTGAAAGAACTACATGTTGATAATCCACCACACAAAGCTAATAAATGTGCCCCTGAGTTTTTGCCTCAGGCAAATATTCTTTTCCATATGTTGAAATAAATAAATTTATGATGAAAATAATAGTGACTTGGGGGTCCTGAATTGTTTTGAAAATATTTTAATTTGTATTAAAATGCTTTAAAAAGTGATAATGTATGTGTTCATGCAAAATTACATTGTCAACATGATAGAAGAAAATAAACACAAAATAGATGTGAATAAGCCAAAACATTTTCTGCGTAAAGCATTTATTCAGCACGATCAGTCATTTTATTGATAAATGCCTTTATTCAAATTGATGGACTTAAATTTTGCAAAGTTGGCATTGTGTCAGTAACTTTTCTGGGTTATATTTTATTTTTTAGTAATAATCATGAGAGCGTTTTTGGATATACATTAATATTAGATAAAGCTAATTGTAAAGTAGATATTATAATGTAAATTCTACTTTCTTCTTGACTTTAATTATAAAATAATGAATTCTTTAGGAAAAGTTTATTCTCTGAATATGATAATAACTTAGTAGAGAATATAATGTCAAAACTATTTGTCTTATATTTACTTTTAAAGTCAAGTGGAAGTTAAAGGGTAGTAGAGTGAAATGCCAGTATAAATTAGATAGATGTAGGTTAATTTTTGTGAATTAATATTTGTGATACAACTAATATGTTAGATACTTCAGTATTTTTAATGGAAATTATTTTGCTAGTGGCTAGATTACTAAAATAAATTTTTTAATTGTTCTTATGTGGTATGACTTTCTTAGTGTTTTGGTTAGGCTTTATCTTTTTTCTAATAGTTTGTCTTATTTTAATACTTTGTCCATTTTTTTTTTTGATTAGGAAAGTAAGTATAAGACAGCATGTTCCAGTAAACAAAGAATAGTATATAAACTTATAGGCAAGTCCGTTCTATATAAAGTAAACTACAGCAGAGCTGTGATCTGTAGTTTTCTCAGGAGCTAGCAGAAAAAACAAAACAGGTGTCACTGATACCTATTTACACTAAATAAATTATTTTCATACAGACAACATTAAGTAAAATAGATTAGCATTAAAAAGAATTATAATAATATTAGAAATTGGATAGTTGCCTGTTATATGTAAGGTTCTCTAAGTTTACAGTGTCATCATATAATGAAGAAGTTTGAGATTTAAGAGCTTCTTATCATAAGCAAAGGCTATTTGGCCCCTAAGCCTTTCATGATGCTGCTGAATATTCCACTGCTGTATAATTAGAAAAAACCAAGTCAGGATTCTTCTTCACTGTTTCTTAGGAGTTTAAAATTACTTTCTTCTGGGTTGATATTTATTAGAAAGATTGTTTGCTTTAAAGGGATGGGTTTATTTTCCTTCATTTTAAAAAGTTATTACATAAGCAACAGTAAGAAATCTTTTGAAGAAGATTTACTTACAATTCACTCTAATACTAATACTCTCTAATACTTTTCACTTTTCTATTTGCCTGAGTGTTTTTCATATTAATGAAATGTGGGATTTTTTTTTCACTTTATTTTGTAAAATTTATTTGTCACTGTCCTTTAAATTATGATTTTTTTTTTTTTTTTGGCCATGCCATGTGGCTTGCAGGATCTCAGTTCCCCAGCCAGGGATTAAACCTGGGCCACTAGGCCACCAGTGAACTCCCTAAACTGTGATTTTAAATGGTTGCATCTTTTTTTTTTTTTTTGCGGTACGCGGACCTCTGACTGTTTTGGCCTCTCCCATTGCGGAGCACAGGCTCCGGACGTGCAGGCTTAACGGCCATGGCTCATGGGCCAAGCTGCTCCACGGCATGTGGGATCCTCCTGGACCGGGGCACGAACCCGCGTCCCTGACATTGGCAGGCAGACCCTCAATCACTGTGCACCAGGGAAGCCCTAAATGGTTGCATCTTTTAAAATCAGATTTATATATCATCATTTAGTAAACCTTCCCCTTACTTTAGGAACAGGTAACAAATATTATGAAATATATATGAAATTATGCTGTATTATTTATAGAATTTTAAAATGATTTGGCACTTTTTAGTATTTGGATTTCTTGGACAAAGGGCATTTTTTTTCCTTCTTAATAGGTTCTCCCAGACAACTCTAAAGGTTTCATTTAAAGCAATTTGGGGGATCAGCATATTCAAGTCCTAAATATTTGGAGTGAATAAGTGCAATTTCTTAGTTGGTATTGTTTTCCTGTATGTTTTTTGGAGCGTGAATATTCAAGAGTGCTTGCTGGGATATTATTTTACAAACAATGGCAATGATAGCAACAATAATGTACTAAATGGCACCTAACATTTATACAGTGTTTTCATGGTTATGGTTTATTATCAATAAGAGAAAAAGATATATCAAATGGAGTGTGAAGAAATCCATGGCTTCCTATATTTTCTCCCTTGTTCTGGGAGAAGTCACGCAGAATAAGCTCCTTTTTGTAGCAGTGAAATGCGGCAACATTTATGCAGTACTTCTGCCCAGGGAAGCCTGCTTATGACTCAAAGTTCAAGGTTTTTTACTGGGGGCTGGTCACATAAGAACAGCCATAAGTATCAGAATTCCAAACTCCTAGAAGGAAAGCATGATTTGGTGCCCTAGCCAGGGAAAACAGTCTCATCACTTAAGGAATATTTCAAAAGCCACATTCCCAGACATCATCCAAGAACCAACCCTATTAACAGGCCCTTCTAACATACCTCCCCATCAGAAAAATGAGCCCTGCCCTTCCACATAATAAATTATAGCTGTGAATACAATTGTCCCATATGACAAGTGAGGGTAATTATCTAATAAGGTAGACAACATTGACATTTTATTGCTTTTTATTTGAAATATGTCATTATAATGAGAAATGTGTATATTTGTTAGGTATATTGTTTACAGAAAGAGCTGAAGATTAAAAATCACAGTCTTCAAGAGACTACTGAGCAAAATGTTATTCTGCAGCATACTCTTCAACAACAGCAGCAAATGTTACAACAAGAGACATTTAGAAATGGAGAGCTAGAAGACATTCAAACTAAACTTGAAAAACAGGTATATATTATTGGGCAAAATGGTTTTATGAAATAGAAATTTTTTTAAATTGATAATAGATTTTTTTGCTAGTTATGTAAATTGCTGTTTAACCTCAAAGATACCATATTATAAGAAATATTCTAAATTAACGTTGTAAAATGTATAAAGTTTTATTCCAATGTAATGTGATCGTGTAGTACCGTGGGCACATTTTTGTCACTCCATCCAACTTAGTTATAATTTAGTCTTCTTTATTCAGTTTTTCCTTTTTGGACCTGAATATAATACCTATCTGAATCATTATAGCTTTCAATTTCTTCATTTTGGATCAGGAGATGTGTGATAATCCCTAAAGAAATGCCAAGCAATGCACTAAAAGAAAAATCCCAAAGGAAACTACTCATTTTAAAAAATAAGTTATTACTCCAAAGAAAGAATCCTAGGAAATTTTATTCTAGAATCGAATCTTTTCTCTTTCATTCATTACCAAATTCATCTGAATTATTCTGACAGATATTTCACATTTTTTGTTTTGTTTTCCTCTCATCACACTTTACAGAAAAGTATAAATTAGAAAATGATAGTTCCCAGTAACCTCACTACACCTCACTTTTTGTCATTTGTATGACTTTTTAATCTATGTATTCTAACTTCATCCTCAGCCTCTCCAGTGGAACTAAAGAATCTCTTCTCTGCACATTCAAATATATCAGGCAGGTATTCTGTATTTTCTTTTTTAGAGACATCTGTCCTGTGGCTCTCCATCCCTTTTGTTTAAGTCTAGACCTACTGTTTGCTCTGCCTGTTGTACAGCTTCATCCTGAGGCATTTCTTCATCTCATCTGTTATTTGATTCCCACTTTCTAAATCCCTTGTCAGTGACTCCAGTTTTTGTAAGATTGATTATAATTCTTGTTCTTTCTGAAATTGTTTTCATTTCTATAACGGTCTTACGGTTTTCTTCTGAGTTTTTTTTTCCTTAAGTCTATCAATTCCTTTGTATTTTTCATTTGGTTATTTTATTTCTTCATGATCTTTGTTTTAAGAGATTTTTATGTCTTGTTTAATTTATTTGAGGGTCTAAAAAGTTTATATCTAAAAATTCCTTCAGTATTTGGAATAAATTTTCCAGCATATATTTTTTCTACTTTTTATTCATGTTCCACTATGCACAGGTTCCGTGTTGGATTTATTCAGATTGTTATCTTTAGATTCTTTCTGCTTATGAGTGTGCCATTTAATCAAACACAGAATGGGTAGATTTTCCATAGTTCCCTTTCCTTTTTACCTGGGTACTATTTTAATTTTATATTTGGAACTTAAGTTGGGGGTGTGGATATTAATGACTTATAATCTGTACTTAGTTCTTCAATGAGAGGTTTTAGAAGAGCAGGGAGGATATCAAAGTCATTAGCCAGATATTAACTTTGAGATCACAGTCATGTAAATGTTCATTGAAAATATGAAGTGGGACTTCCCTGGTGGCACAGTGGTTAAGAATCCACCTGCCAATGCAGGGGACATGGCTTCGATCCCTGGTATGGGAAGATCCCACATTCCACAGAGCAACTAAGTCCGTGCGCCACAACTACCAATCCTGTGCTCTAGAGCCCACAAGCCACAACTGCTGATGCCTATGTGCCCTAGAGCCTGCGCGCCGCAACAAGGAGCCCACGTGCCGCAACTACTGAAGCTTGCGTGCTCTAGGGCCCACTGCTGCAACTACTGAGCCCACATGCTGCAACTACTGAAGGCTGCACGCCTAGAGCCCGTGCTCCGCAACAAGAGAAGCCACTTCAATGAGAAGCCCGTGCACCGCAATGAAGAGTAGCCCCCGCTCGCTGCCATTAGAGAAAGCCTGCGTGCAGCAACGAAGACCCAATGCAGCCAAAAAAAAAAATTGAAAAAAAAAAAATGAAGTGGCTGAGGTTAACTAGGGAGAGAACATAGAATGAGGGGTGAGATGCCTGACTTTGACAGAGCTCTGAAGGATACAGTACCTGGAAGCCAAAGTAAGTATTTCATGACTTAAAGGATGATAATTGGTGTCATGGGCTGCTGCAATCAGTGTCAAGTAAATTGAAAGTTGAAAAATGTCCATTGGAATTAGCTGCATGGAAGCCATTGGTGACACAGTGTAGTTTCTGTACAGTGTCTAGATTGCTATGGGTTGAGGAATGAATGAGAAAGTGAGAAAAATGATACAACAAGCATAGAAAAAATCTGAGAAGTTGGGCTATAAAGAGGAGGAAAGAAATGGTGGTAGTCGGAAGGAGGTAGAGGTGTGGAGGAAAGTTTTTTATGATAGGAAGGTCTTGAACATGTTTAAATGCTAATATAAAGAAACCAGAAGAAAGAGAGATTGAAGATATAGCAGAGAGTAGAGGTAGTAGTATGAGGTTCCTTAAAAAGTGGATTGGAGTTGAATCCAGAACGCCTATGAAGCAGTTTGACTTACATAGGAGGAAGAATACCTCCTGCAATGTAGTAAAACAGGAGGAATGAATAGGAGCAAATGCAAGTTGTAACGTTTGAGGGCAGATGGGAATTCTAGGAATTGGTATGAGCCAATTTGTGAAGAAGGAGAGAAACATAGTTTGACAAGAGAAGAAAGAGCATTTCAGATGAGGATGATGAAAAGAGGAACATTTACCATTATTCTGTACAATTCTTTTAAGTCCTATTTTAGTGTTATGATGTGGTCACTTCTATAAGTATGTGTGTGAATGAAATATCTTTCTTATTAAAAATTGTTTTGCTTTCATATTTTCAAAACGTTGTTTCTCGGTCTATACTTTGATTTTTGTAATAACATCTTGAAACTGATAGGCTAGGCTACAAATTTATATAAATATTTTTCTTCTGAAAAATGTTGAACTGTGTTTGAATTTAAAATACTTAACTGAAAATTGCTTTACAAGGTATCAAAACTTGAACAAGAGCTTCAGAAACAAAGGGAAAGTTCAGCTGAAAAGTTGAGAAAAATGGAGGAAAAATGTGAAGCAGCCAAATATGAAGCAGATTTAAAAAGGCAAAAAGTTATTGAACTTACTGGTACTGCCAGGTAAAATGAATATGTTAGTTTATATTTGTCTTCCTGCTTTAACATCAGTCATATTTGAGTTTCACTATCAGATAATGTTCAGTGAAGTGTTTGCTTGAGGAATTAATTTCTCTACGGTGTGTGTTCCTATAGCATTGTTTGCACCTCCCTCATATCCCTCATGCCTTTTAGTATTATAAGTTAATATCCTTTTCTCTCCTACTATATTGTAGTTCCTTAAGGCCAAGATAATATATGGTTTAATTTAAGGGTCCTCCCACAACAATCAGCATAGTTCCTTGTACCTCATAGGCACTCAGCAACTGTTTTATTAACTTGAATTGTGAAAGTGTCAGGCAAAGATGTACTCATATAGAGGAATTTTTCATGGATTCTAATTGTTTATGGGAGGGAGTAAATTAATAGAAGAAAACAGTGGTCTCAACATTGACTGAACATTAAAATCACCCAAGGAGCTTTAAAAAGTACTGATGTCTAGGTCCTACCTCTAAAGATCCTGATTTAATGTGGCTCGGCTGTGCTAAGAAATCAATAGTTATTTGGTCAAGAAAGGGAATTATGAGCTGAAAGTTATACCTAGCTTCCCCAGACCTCTTATACTTTGTCGACAAGAGTTGACATAATTAATAATAAACTCTTAATTAGCCCACCATTCTACCAACAGGAATAAGAGTTAACTTATGCATTTGAACTTAAACCACAACATCCTCAGACTCCCTCCCCCCCTCTGACAGGAATAAAGGTAGGGCCTTTGTGCTTTGAGTAGCAACTTGCTTACCCAGATATCCTCAACTCTGTCAGTGGGGTCAAGAAGATATCCTATGTTTAAGACTAAGACCACAGTTCTTCAGACCTTCTTTCTGCCATTGATATTTGTCTATCCACTAACACAGCCTCACCACCAGTGTGTACCTTAATTCCACAAAAACTAATCAACATTGTAACTTTATCTTTGCTTGTGCCAGATTCCCCAGAAGCATCAGATTTCCAGGCGTTAGATTTACCCTCATCTCTCTTACTAAGTCCCAAAAACCTCCTCATGTATTTTCTTTCCTTTTCCCACCGCATCTGAACTTGTGAAAGATTTCCACTTTATCCTCTGGAATTTACAGTCCATCCTGAAAGACATTCCCTATATTCTCTATCTCTTCTTTTCTCTTGCTGTAACAGAAATGTGACTGTCCCCTGAGGACATTGCTTCTTCCCCTGCAGCTCTCTAAAGTAAAAACTTTTCCCCATAGTTCTTGTACCACAGGATTGAGATGGGAAATAGTATGACATACACCATGAACCTCATGTCATCAGATCATATCATCCCTCGTTGTTGCTGACACCTACAGGCCACCTGACTTACATAGCTCTTTCCAACACTACTCCTGTCTTTATTCTTGGGGATTTCAATATACATCTATCTAGCTGATCCTCAGTCACTCACTCACATTATTTATCCTAGATCTTATCGTTTCTAATATCTCCATTATTTCAACATAATCTGAATACTATGCATCTACCTCTATATTATTACCTCATTCCCTTTAATATCCCTAATTCAACAATTCTTTGATGTAACTAGGACCTCTGATCTATCAGTTCTACCACTGTCTCATTCCCTAATGCCCTTTCTCCTCTCTTTACCTAGCTTAAATTCTAATTAATCATTAAAATCACTGATTTACATAAACCCACAACTCCTTTACCTCTCTCTTACTTTGTGTACACAGAACTAAAAATCCAACTCAGACTAATTCATGCTTGCATCTTTACAGAGGCTGGAGAAAAATATAACGACACTGACCAGTCTTACTTTATACCCATAACTTCAAAACCTTAGGCATTTTCTTAATGCTGTCTGTCTGGCAATCATAATGTTACTTACTCTTGTAGAGGACTCTTTTACACCTTTGCCTTTTCTTTCAAAACTCTAACAACCCCTCCCCAATCCTTGCTCTCACTGATGATCTTGCTTTTGTTTCACTAAGAAAATTGAAATAACTGCTTCTTTCTTTTCTTACTCCCACCCTTTGACTTCTAGACAAAAACTCTTCTTAATTATAGCTAATAGGCACATTCAGTGGGTAAAATAAGTTCTAATTACTAGTAGGAAGCTTATGAACTAGATGAATAAACTTCATAAGAAAGATATATCTAGTTCCAAGATCTTCTCTTCATGAAGCA
Organism: Lagenorhynchus albirostris; assembly: GCF_949774975.1. NCBI lineage: Eukaryota > Metazoa > Chordata > Mammalia > Artiodactyla > Delphinidae > Lagenorhynchus > Lagenorhynchus albirostris. The sequence continues at coordinate 104,428,989 of NC_083096.1, read as the reverse complement.
GGGTTTTTCTCTGTTCCAACTATTGCTTCTTTCACTTCTGAAACTATAATTTATAAAACTGTTTTTCTCTCCCAAAAGGGTTTAGAGTTAAAATATATCTGTTATATATCTCTGTGGATCTGTTTTAAAATTAAAATATCTCAGGGATTTTCCTGGTGGTCCAGTGGTTAAGACCTCGCCTTCCAGTGCAGGGAGTGCGGGTTCATCCCTTGTCACGGAGCTAAGATCCCACATGCCTCGCGGCCAAAAAGCCAAAACATAAAACAGAAGCAATATTGTAAAAAATTCAATAAAGACTTTAAAAATGGTCCACATCAAAAACAACAATCTTAAAAAAAAAATTAAAATATCTCCAAATAGAAAGAAAACAAATACATTGAGCACCTTTTGTGTGCCAGGTAGTGTACTAGGTAAATACATCATATAGTTGTGTTTAGTGGCATGTAATTGGTACAGAATTACAGTCTATTAGTTGGAGCATTTTTAACAATATAATAGGTGATTTAAGATTCTGACTAGACATTTTTTTTTATACAGCAGGTTTTTAATTAGTTATCCATTTTATACATATTAGTATATATATGTCATATATAGTATATATATGTCAGTCCCAATCCCAATCTCCCAATTCGTCCCACGATGACTAGACATTTTGCTGATATTTGTCTTTATATAACTTGCAGACTTTGTTCCATCAGAGATAAGTTAGTTGATTTTTAAGTTTCCAAATTATTATTTATTTTATTTTTTGTTTTTAATTAGGCAAGTAAAACTTGAGATGGATCACTACAAAGAAGAACTGTATAAAATGGAAAAAGAAATAAAGCACCTAAAACGAGATGGAGAAAATAAAGCAATGCATCTCTCTCAGTTAGACATGATATTAGAACAGACAAAGACAGAACTAGATAAGAAAACAAACGCTGGTAAGCAACAGGTTAGCTCAGCTTAGCTGCCTGCATTTGTATATTTAAAGAAATGGAATAAAGTGAGAATTTGAGATGACGGGGAAGGGACAATCAGTGGTATTTTGCCTCTTATAGATGAATAAAATTGGATATTCTTAATTATAATTGCTTACAAATTTCTGAATAACAAGTAGTTTATATATATAATTCTAAAATTATTCTCTGCTTTTAACAGTGAAGGAGTTAGAAAAGTTACAGCACCACACTGAAACTGAACTAACAGAAGCCTTGCAGAAACGGGAAGTACTAGAGACTGAACTACAAAATGCTCATGGAGAATTAAAGAGTACTTTAAGACAACTCCAGGAATTGAGAGATGTTCTACAGAAGGCTCAGTTATCATTAGAGGAAAAATACACTACTATAACGGATCTCACAGCTGAACTTAGGTGAGTTAAATACTAAAAAATGATATCACAGTTACAGGTACTTCACTTTATTACCCTTAGTCCTTGGGTCATACTATAGAGTTTGTTGTTGAATTCTAGATGTCCAAACTTCTCAACTGCCTTTAGCTCACTGTGTCTCATCCTAGGCAGTTCATCCCATGCTCCATCTCACTAATATAGCTGTTGCTGTTGGCTAATACTTCCATCCTTGTTCTTTGGACCATTTTACATTGGCCCTCTCCTGTATCCCACAGTGATAAAAAATGGTTGGACCAGCATACAGCACTGATTAATAGAAAAATAATATTAACAATAACAATGTTGTTCTTTGTGTTAAGCCCTAATTTTGTGCCAGGACTATGGCAGAGACTTCATATATGATCTCAATCATTTCTTTACAACACACCTATGAGTTGCTTATTATCACCTTTTTATGCTTGAGAAAACTGAGGCTTGAGAAAATTAAGTAAAATGCCCAAAGTCAGATAGTAGGGTCCAGAGAGGGGAGTGAAACACAGTCTGTCCAACTCTAAAGTCTGGTTTCTTAGATTAGCAGCAATAGCATAAAATGCTGTTCCAGTACACATCTGTGGTGAGTAGGGGTGGAGAGCCAGACTGGAGCCAAAGTGTAGGAAATGGATTCTGAAAAGGAAAACAGACCAGGATATGAAATGTGTAATGAAAGAACAGGATAGAGAGAAGCAAGGTGACCCAGAATCTTAGATATTGTAACCTTTGGTTCAGAGCAGGACCCCTTCTCTTTTCTACCCACAAATTCATTCTTGGTAAATTTCACATAGCTTTAAATACTATGTGTCAGACACTTCCAAACCCATATCTCTAGAAAGACCTCTTCTCCAAACTCCAGACTCATATCTAATGACCTACTTGTTATCTCCACTGACGTATTTTAAAGAGGCATCTTAAACGTGGCTAAAACAATTCATTTTTTTTACTCATAACCCTGCCCTTCCTCCATCTCATTATTATGGAGTTGCTTAAACCAGAAATCTATAAGATTATTTTTATCTCTTTCCCTCCCTTTTATCATCCAGTCTATTAGCAAGTCATGTCAACTTTATTTCTAAAACATATTCTGAAGTCTATTGATTTCTTATTTTTTCTACTACCACCTTAGCACAAGCCATCATCATCTCTCACCTGGTCTGTTGCTGTGGCTTCCCACCTGGTCTACCAGCTTAAATTCTTGACCTTCCCCACAATTCATTCTCCACAGAATTGATTTAAGTTTATGATTCAAAACATAAATCAGATCATATTGCTTCCCTACTTAATCGTCTAATGGCTTCCCAAAAGATTCAGAATAATAACCAAGCTCCTTGGGAAATGTAAATCAAAACCACAATGAGATACCCCTTCAATCCGACTAAGATGGCCATAATAAAAACAAACAAAAAAATCCAAGCAGAAGGGCTTCCCTGGTGGCGCAGTGGTTGAGAGTCCGCCTGTCCGTGCCCTGGTCCGGGAAGATCCCACATGCCACGGAGCGGCTGGGCCCATGAGCCATGGCCGCTAAGCCTGCGCGTCCAGGGCCTGTGCTCCGCAACGGTAGAGGCCACAACAGTGAGAGGCCCGTATACCACACACACACAAAAAAATCCAAGCAGAAAATAACAAATGGTAAACTAAAAAGGTTACAGCCTCTGTGGAAAACAGTGTGGCAGTTCCTCAATAATTTAAACATACATTAACCATATAACTCAGTAATTCCACTCCTAGGTAAGTACCCAAAAGAATTGAAAACAGGTGTTCAAACAAAACTTTTGCACAAATGTTCATAGTACGGCTATTCCCAATAACCAGTAAGTGGAAACGACCCAGCTGTACACTGATAGTTGTAAATGGTTAAACACAGTATGGTGTATCCATACAAGGAATATTAATCAGCCGTGAAAAGGAATAGAGTACTGAAACATGCTACAACATGGATGAACCTTGAAAATATTATGCTAAATGAAAGAAACCACATATATGTTGCATAATTCCATTTATATGAAATATCCAGAATTAGCAAATCCATAGAGATAGAAAGCAGATTAATTGTTGCCAGGGACTGGGGGAAGGGAGAATGGAAAAAACTGCTAATGGATATGGGGTTTCCATTCAGAATGATGAAAAAGTACTAGAAATAGTGGTAATGGTTACACAACATTGTGAATGTACTTAGTGTAACTGCATTGTACACTTTAAAGTGGTTAAAATGGTAGATCTTATGTTATATGTATTTTACCACAATCGAAAAAAAAAAATACAAGCTCCTTTTCCTGTAATACAAAGCCCAAGGTTCCTGCCTACTTCTCTGGCCTCATTTCATATTGTTCTGCTTGCTCCTGGCTTTTTTATTGTACTTAAAGTTTACCAAGTTTTTTCCCACCTTAGAACTTCTGTCATAGCTGTTTCTTCGGCCTGAAATAATGGTTGTGTGGCCAGCTTCTTCATACCCTTCACATTACCTCAAAGCGCCCTTCCCTGACCACCTATTCTAATATAGCCTCCCAGTCACGATCTCATCACTGTATTTAATGTCCTAACATAGCACTTTATATTATATTTTTCATGTTGAGTTGTTTATTATTTATAGTCCATCTCTTGACCTAGTAGAATGTAAGCTCTATGTAATGAACAACATCTATCCTGTTGCCTATTAATTCCACTGTACATAGAACCTTGACATATAAGAAACATCCAATAAATATTTGCTAAATGATTAAGGGAATGAATGGATAAAAGAAGTAAAACAAAACTTAAAATTCTAGCTAGTAGCTGAATTTTGGAAGCGCAGCTATTCATATAGACAGCAATTAGAGCTATCTTTAGAATTCATTTCATATTACTTTTAGAACATAAGTTTAGCCTTGTATGAACTCTTCAGGCTTTTAGGAGAACAGTAAACATCTCATTAAAGAAGTTCAGAATCTGCTTTTTAAAGTCAGCACCTTTATTATATTGTTTCATATTTAAGATTGGAAAATCATATGAAGATTCAAGATCAACAACATTTTCATCCTTTGTGATATCAGAACTTAGAGTTTGAAATTAAAATTCTCTGATCAGAGGCTTCAGAGTGATATAAATATTAAAATTGTATCATTTTAAGCATTTTTATATATAAAATTATTCATAAGTTAGTGTTTTAAGAGGGCTAGAATTTATAAAAATACATTAAAAAATACATTTAAAATATTTCTATATTAGACTTCAATACTTCACTAAATGTAAGGTGTCATTTTGAGTAAAATTTGCATAAGAAATACAGTGGTCGTTTACTGAGCTTTGGATATCAGGGACATCAATCATGAGATAAATGCCTCGTTCAATTATAGTGAACTCACAGCTATTATATATAAAAGACTTGCAGGGGCTTCCCTGGTGGCGCAGTGGTTGGGAGTCCGCCTGCCAATGCAGGGGACGCGGGTTCGTGCCCCGGTCCGGGAGGATCCCACATGGAGCGGCTGGGCTGCTGGGCCTGTGCGTCCGGAGCCTGTGCTCCGCGATTGGAGAGGCCACAACTGTGAGAGGCCCGCATAACGCAAAAAAAAAAAAAAAAAAAAAAAAAGACTTGCAAACACTCCTTTGATCTATAGATGAAAAAGTATAGATATATTTTAAAAATTCTTATACTGATTCAATCTTATTCCCTGGTAGTGCTTTCAACATTTAGCTTAAATTGTCTCCAATAGTAGAATCTGAGAAAGCCAGAGATAAACCCACGCATATATGTCACCTTATCTTTGATAAAGGAGGCAAGAATATACAGTGGAGAAAAGACAGCCTCTTCAATAACTGGTGCTGGGAAAACTGGACAGGTACATGTAAAAGTATGAAATTAGAACACTCTCTAACACCATACACAAAAATAAACTCAAAATGGATTAAAGACCTAAATGGTAAGGCCAGACACTATCAAACTCTTAGAGGAAAACATAGGCAGAACACTCTATGACATAAATCACAGCAAGATCCTTTTTGACCCACCTCCTAGAGAAATGGAAATAAAAACAAAAATAGATAGGACCTAATGAAACTTAAAAGCTTTTGCACAGCAAAGGAAACCATAAACAAGACAAAAAGACAACGTTCAGAATGGGAGAAAATACTTGCAAATGAAGCAACTGACAAAGGATTAATCTCCAAAATTTACAAGCAGCTCATGCAGCTCAATATCAAAAAAACAACCTAATCCAAAAATGGGCAGAAGACCTAAACAGACATTTCTCCAAAGAAGATATACAGATTGCCAGCAAACACATGAAAGAATGCTCAACATCATTAATCATTAGAGAAATGCAAATCAAAATTACAATGAAATATCATCTCACATGGGTTCAGAATGGCCATCATCAAAAAATCTGTAAACAATAAATGCTGGAGAGGGGGTGGAAAAAAGGGAACCCTCTTGCACTGTTGGTGGGAATGTAAATTGATACAGCCACTATGGAGAAGAGTATGGAGGTTCCTTAAAAAACTGCAAATAGAACTACCATATGACCCAGCAATCCCACTACTGGGCATATACCCTGAGAAAACCATCATTCAAAAAGAGTCTTGTACCAAAATGTTCATTGCAGCTCTATTTACAATAGCCAGGACATGGAAGCAACCTAAGTGTCCATCAACACATGAATGGATAAAGAAGATGTGGCACATATATACAATGGAATATTACTCAGCCATAAAAAGAAACAAAATTGAGTTATTTGTAGTGAGGTGAATGGACCTGGAGTCTGTCATGCAGAGTGAAGTAAGTCAGAAAGAGAAAAACAAATACCGTATGCTAACACATATATATAGAATCTAAGGGGAAAAAAAAGGTCATGAAGAACCTAGGGGCAAGACGGGAATAAAGACAGACCTACTACAGAATGGACTTGAGGATATGGGGAGGGGGAAGGGTAAGCTGTGACAAAGTGAGAGAGTGGCATGGACATATATACACTACCAAATGTAAAATAGATAGCTAGTGGGAAGTAGCCGCATAGCACAGGGATATCAGCTCTGTGGTTTGTGACCACCTAGATGGGTGGGATAGGGAGGGTGGGAGGGAGGGAGACGCAAGAGTGAAGAGATATGGGAACATATGTATATGTATAACTGAGTCACTTTGTTATAAAGCAGAAGCTAACACACCATTGTAAAGCAATTATACTCCAATAAAGATGTTTTAAAAAAATTCCCATAAGAAATACAGTGGTCGTTTACTGAGCTTTGGATATCAGGGACATCAATCATGAGATAAATGCCTCATTCAGTTATAGTGAACTCACAGCTATTATATATAAAAGACTTTCAAACACTCCTTTGATCTATAGATGAAAAAATATAGATATATTTTTAAAATTCTTATACTGATTCAATCTTATTCCCTGGTAGTGCTTTTAACATTTAGCTTAAATTGTCTCCAATAGTAGAATCTGAGTTAACTTTTGCCTTTTTAGAACACTCTGTTAAAGTAGTTGCATTGATATCAGTCATTTTCTTTATACATTATTCCTTTAATGTGAGCTCTCAATCTGAAATAGTTGAATACATCCTGTCACTTTTAACTTACAGGAAAGGTAACCCACTTGATTTAATTTTTTTGAAACTATAATATTCCTATTTATTTGCTTAGATCTTTTTCACTTTGTTAAATTGCAGGGAATGCAAGATGGAGATTGAAGACAAAAAGCAAGAACTCCTTGAAATGGATCAGGCACTTAAGGAGAGAAATTGGGAGCTAAAGCAAAGAGCAGCTCAAGTTGGTTTTCTTAACTATATATATATATATATTTTTTTAACTATATTTTAATGAAATTTTCTGTTAAAATACAATCGCACAAGGTTTCAGAGGTCCCCTCTTTTTGGCAAAATAGACATTTTTATAGCTTTTTTAAAAAAATTCATTTATTTTGGTGTGTTAGGTCTTTGTTGCTATGAGCGGGCTTTCTCTACTCTTCATTGCTGTGTGTGCGCTTCTCATTGAGGTGGCTTCTCGTTGCAGAGCACGGGCTCTAGGCATGTGGGCTTCAGTTGTGGTGCATGGGCTCAGTAGTTGTGGCTCGCGGGCTCTAGAGCGCAGGCTCAGTAGTTGTGGCTCGTGGGCTTAGTTGCTGCGCAGCATGTGGGATCTTCCTGGACCAGGGCTCGAACCCGTGTCCCCTGCATTGGCAGGCAGATTCTTAACCACTGTGCCACCAGGGAAGTCCCTTTATAGGTATTTCTTTTTTATGTGCATATAAATATTTTTAAAATTAGAAATATGTCGTCTCTCTTTATCTTGCTATTTTTATAGCAGGTGGATTTTCGGGAATGAAGTTTAGCTTAGTATCTGAACCTTTTGATCTCTTTTAATACTGTATATCAGAAGAAAATGGGATTAAAGGAGTTACTTGCTCAGCTAGTATTTATTAGAGGAACAAAAATATTCAGAAGGCATTATTTAGCAACATCTTTTTTAAAAGACTTTATTTTTTAGAGCAGTTTTAGGTTCACAGCAAAATTGAGCAGCAGGTAGAGAGATTTCCTGTAAACGCCCCACCCCCACAGATGCGCAGCCTTCCCCATTATCAACATTCCCTGCCAGAATGGTACATTTGTTAAAGCTGATGAACCTATTGATACATTGACACTTCATAATCACCCAAAGTCCATAGTTTACATTACAGTTTACTTTTGTGTTATACATTCTAGGAGTTTGGACAGCTATCCATCATTATGGTATCATTCAGAATATTTTCACTGCCCTAAAAATCCTCTGTGCCCCACCTATTCATCCCTCTCCCTCTTATCCCAACCCTGGCAACCACTGATTTTTTGCTGTCTTTGTAGTTTTGCCTTTTCCAGAATGTCATACAGTTGGAATCATATTGTATTGTAGCCTTTTCAGATTGGCTTCTTTCACTTAGTAATATGCATTTAAGTTTCCTCCGTGTCTTTTCAAAGCTTATTTCTTTTTAGCATGGAATAGTATTCCATTGCCTGGATATATTATGGTTTATTTATCCATTCACCTGTTGAAGGATATCTTGTATTGCCTTTGCTCCTTTGTCAAAGATCAGTCGACTATATCTACATGGGTTTGTTTCTGGTCTCTTCTGTTCCATTGATTTATTCACCTATTCTTTCATCAGTACCACACTGTCTTGATTACTGTACCTTTTTAGTAAGTCTTGAAGTTGAGTAATGTCAGTTTTCCAACTTTGTTCTCTTTCAAAATTGTGTTGGCTCTTCTGGGTTTTTTGCCTCTCCCTATAAACTTTAGAAGCAGTTTGTTGATATCCACAAAATAACTTGCTGGGATTTTGATTGGCATTGCCTTGAATCTATACATCAAGTTGGGAAGAACTGACATCTTGACAATATTAAGTCTTCCTATCCATGAACGTGAACTCTCTCTGCATTTATATAATTCTTTGATTTCTTTCATTGGAGTTTTATAGTTTTCCATATATAGATCTTGAATATGTTTAGATTTATAACTATTTCATTTTGGAGAATGCTAGTATAAATGATAATTTTGTTTTTAACTTCAAATTTCTCTTGTTCATTGCTGGTACATGGGAAAGCAATTGATTTTTGTGTATTAACCTTGTATCCTGCAACCTGCTATAATCACTTATTAGTTCCAGGAATTTTTTTGTCAAATCCTTTGGATTTTCTACCTAAATCATCATGTCATCTGCAAACAAAGACAGTTTTATGTCTTCGTTCCCAACCTGTATACCTTTTATTTCCTTTTCTTGTCTTACTGCATTAGCTAGGATATCCTGTACAATGTTGAAAAGAAGTGGTACGATGGAATATCTTTGCCTTGTATCTGATCTTAATGGGAAAACTTTGAGTTTCTCACTGTTAAGTGTGATGTTAGCTGTTAGTTTTTTTTAGATATTCTTTATCAAATTGAGGTAGTTACTCTCTATTCCTAGTTTACCAAGAGTTTTTATCATGAATAGATGTTGGATTTTGTCAAATGTTTTTTTCTGCATCTATTAATATGATCATGTGATTTTCTTCTTTAGCCTATTGATGTGATCAGTTACATTAATTAATTTTCAAATGTTGAAAAAGCCTTTCATACCTAGAAAAAATCCCGCTTGTTGTGGTGTATAGTTCTTTTTATACATCGTTGGGTATGATTCAATAATATTTTATTGAGAATTTTTATATCTATGTCCATGAAAGATACTGGTCTGTAATTTTCTTTCTTTATAATGTCTCTGTCTGGTTTTGGTATCAGGGTAATGCTGGCCTCAGAGAATGAGTTAGTATTTCCTCTGCTTCTATCTACTAAGTGAGAGTGTAGAGAATTAGTATAATTTCTTCCTTAAATGTCTGGTAGAATTCAGCAATGAATCCATCTGAGTCTGGTGCTTTCTGTTTTGGAAAGTTATTAATCATTGATTGAATTTCTTTAATAGATATAGGCTTATTCAGATTGTCTCTTCTTGTGTGAGTTTTGGCAGATTGTGCCTTTCGAGTAACTCGTCTATTTCATCTAGTTTTATTAAATTCATGGGCAGAGAGTTGCTTTTAATATTTCTCTATTATCCTTTTAATGTCCTTGAGATTTGTAGTAATATCTCCTCTTTCATTTCTCATATTAGCAATTTATATCCTCTCTTTTTTTTTTTAAGTTAGTCTGGCTGGAGACTTATTTATATTATTGATCTTTTCAAAGAACCAGCTTTTTGCTTTGTTGATTTTCTCTATTGATTTCCCAATTTTAATTTCATTGAGTTCTGCTCTAATTTTTATTATTTTTTTCTTCTGCTTAGTTTGGATTTAATTTGCTCTTCTTTTTCTAGTTACCCAAGGTGGAAGCTTAGATGACTGATTTTAGGCCTTCTTTTTTTTTTTTTTCTTTTGCGGTATGCGGGCCTCTCACTGTTGTGGCCTCTCCCGTTGAGGAGCACAGGCTCCAGACGCGCAGGCTCAGCAGCCATGGCTCACGGGCCCAGCCGCTCCGTGGCATGTGGGATCTTCCCGGACCTGTGTCCCCTGCATCGGCAGGCGGACTCTCAACCACTGCACCACCAGGGAAGCCCCTTTCTTCTTTTCTAATATATGCATTCAATGCTTTAGATGTTCCTCCAAGCAGTGCTTTTGCTGCATCCCACAATTTTCATGTTGCATTGTTATTTAGCAGCTTTTTTTTTCTTAAATTTTATTGATTTTGGGGGGCTGCATTTGGTCTTTATTGCTGTGCGTGGGCTTTCTCTAGTTGCGGTGAGCGGGAGCTACTCTTGGTTGCAGTGTGCGGGCTTCTTATTGCGGTTGCTTCTCTTTGTTGTGGAGCACGGGCTCTAGGTGCGCAGGCTTCAGTAGTTGCAGCATGTGGATTCAGTAGTTTTGGCACACGGGCTCTAGAGTGCAGGCTCAGTAGTTGTGGTGGACAGGCATAGTTGCTCCGCGGCATGTGGGATCTTCCTGGACCAGGGATAGAACCCATGTCGCCTGTATTGGCAGGCGGATTCTTAACCACTGCACCACCAGGGAAGCCCTAGCAGCTTTTATCAAGCATAAAATGAAGTTTGAATCATTTTATTTGTCACTTATGTGAACATAATCATATATCAGGCTCAAGATCCAGTATTATTAAGCAATGATTATTTGTCTCATTCTTTTTTTTTTTTTTTTGCGGTACGCGAGCCTCTCACTGTCGTGCCTTCTCTCGTTGCGGAGCACAGGCTCTGGACGTGCAGGCTCAGCAGCCATGGCCCATGGGCCCAGCCGCTCCGCGGCATGTGGGATCCTCCCAGACCGGGACACAAACCCATGTCCCCTGCATTGGCAGGCGGACTGTCAACCACTGCACCATCAGGGAAGCCCCTATCTCATTCTTTTTAATAATTTATTGGAGATGCATTTATTCTTTAGTTATACCCACTATAAACAATTCTAAATCACATTGCAAGCACACAGTTTTCCATGTTAGAATAAAATTGAGTGACAGCTTAATGTTGCTTTTGTACTTAGGTTACACATTTGGATATGACTATTCGTGAGTACAGGGGAGAAATGGAACAGAAAATAATTAAATTAGAGGGTACTCTGGAGAAATCAGAATTGGAACTTAAAGAAAGGAACAAACAGGTAAATTATTAAAAATTACGTCTTAAATTGTTTAAAAAAAATAACTCCTTAACTGTAAGCATCTGTTATTCACATAATACAGCTTTTTAATAGAATACAAACAATAAAAATACTGCATTATTTTACTTTATTATTTATTTATTAATTTATTGTTTTTTCACTGTGCTGTGTAGCTTGTGGGATCTTAGTTCCCAAACCAGGGATTGAACCTGGACCCTTGGCAGTGACAGCATGGAGTCCTAGCCACAGGACTGCCAGGGAATTCCCAATACCACATAATTTTAATTATCTTGTACATCCTATGTTATATTCATTTTCTTCTCAATTTTTTCCCCAGCTTTATTGAGGTATAATTGACAAAAAATGGCATATATTTAAGATGTACAACATGATGTTTTAATATACACATACATTATGACATAATTACAGTAATCAAACTAATTAACATATCTACAACCTCATATAGTTACTTTTTTTTTATGAGAACACTTATCAAGTATACAACATAGTATTACTAATTACAGTCATTCACTGTGCCATACATTGTATCTCCAGAATTTATTCATCCTGCCTAACTGAAACTTTGTACCCTTCCACCACATTTTTCCTTTTCTCTGACTCCCCGGCTTCTGGTGCTTACCCTTTTAATGTTATTTTAAATGTATTTTTTTTGTATGTCAACGTGTTCACATATTTATTATAATGTGTGCATATCTGAATATGTATAAAATATCTCTGGAAGGATTTGCAAGTAATTCTATTAACTGTGGTTGCCTCTAAGGAAGGAACATAGTAAAGAAGGGGAGTTTGTTTTCACTAATTGTATTTTTTACCTCATGCAGATAATTACCTGTAAAATTATTTTTAAGGCCACGTAATGTGTGTTGTTTTAACGTACCTTTATTTTCCTTTCTTATACAAATGTGGTTGAGACTGTCATCTCTTTTAGTATATTTTAGGTATACATATAAGCATTTTATTAGGCACAAGAATTCTGATACTTATGTCAAAGTTATGGTTGTTTTAAGAAAAACATATTTTTGAATCTTTGTTCTAATAAACTCACTCTCTTCTAAAAGAAAAAAGAAAAAAAAAAAGAAAAACATTTTTAAATTTTTGCTATTTTAGATATACATGTTTAAAACCTGACTTACTTGGATTGCATTTATGACTGAAGAATTATTTTTCTTTAGTTACATTAACATTGCTCTGTTTAAAATTCAGATAGAAGGTTTGAATGAAAAATTGCAAAATGCCAAAGAACAACTTCGAGAAAAAGAGTTTATAACACTACAAAATGAACAGGAGATAAGTCAACTGAAAAAAGAAACTGAACGGACACAAGAAAAGATGAAAGAAATGGAAATTGTAAGCAAATTATTTTCCTCCTAAGGAACAAGATTGATATAAATCGTTATGTTTTGTTTTTGTTTTTTTTTGTTTTTTTAGTGTTAAATATGCTTTATATTTATCTTTTATAAATTTATTTATTTTTTGGCTGTGTTGGGTCTTCGTTGTGGTGCGCGGGCTTCTCATTGCGGTGGCTTCTCTTTGTTGCAGAGCACAGGCTCTAGGCACACGGGCTGCAGTAGTTGTGAAAAGCGGGCTCAGTAGTCGTGGCTCATGGGCTCTAGAGCGCAGGCTCAGTAGTTGTGGTATGCAGGCTCTAGAGCACAGGCTCAGTAGTTGTGGTGCATAGGCTTAGTTGCTCCATGGCATGTGGGATCTTCCCGGACCAGGGATCGAACCTGTGTCCACTGCATTAGCAGGCGGATTCTTAACCACTGCGCCACCAGGGAAGTCCTTATGCTTCTTTTTTTTTTTTCTGCCTCTTTATTAGAGTATAATTGCTTTACAATGGTGTGTTAGTTTCTGCTTTATAACAAAGTGAATCAGTTATACATATACATATGCTCCCATATCTCTTCCCTCTTGCATCTCCCTCCCTATCCCACCCCTCCAGGTGGTCACAAAGCACCGAGCTGATCTCCCTGTGCTATGCGGATGCTTCCCACTAGCTATCTACCTTACGTTTGGTAGTGTATATATGTCCATGCCTCTCTCTCGCTTTGTCACAGCTTACCCTTCCCCCTCCCCATATCCTCAAGTCCATTCTTTAGTAGGTCTGTGTCTTTATTCCTGTCTTACCCCTAGGTTCTTCATGACATTTTTTTCCCTTAAATTCCATATATATATGTTAGCAAAATTTGTCTTTCTCTTTATAACTTACTTCACTCTGTATGACAGACTCTAGGTCTATCCATCTCATTACAAATAGCTCCATTTCATTTCTTTTTATGGGTAATATTCCATTGTATATATGTGCCACATCTTCTTTATCCATTCATCTGATGATGGACACTTAGATTGTTTCCATCTCCTGGCTATTGTAAATAGAGCTGCAATGAACATTTTGGTACATGACTCTTTTTGAATGATGGTTTTCTCAGGGTATATGCCCAGTAGTGGGATTGCTGGGTCATATAGTAGTTCTATTTGCAGTTTTTTAAGGAACCTCCATACTGTTCTCCATAGTGGCTGTACCAATTCACATTCCCACCAGCAGTGCAAGAGTGTTCCCTTTTCTCCACACCCTCTCCAGCATTTATTGTTTGTAGATTTTTTGATGATGGCCATTCTGACTGGTGTGAGATGATATCTCATTGTAGTTTTGATTTGCATTTCTCTAATGATTAATGATGTTGATCATTCTTTCATGTGTCTGTTGGCAGTCTGTATATCTTCTTTGGAGAAATGTCTATTTAGGTCTTCTGCCCATTTTTGGATTGGGTTGTTTGTTTTTTTGTTATTGAGCTGCTTATAAATTTTGGAGATTAATCCTTTGTCAGTTGCTTCATTTGCAAATATTTTCTCCATTCTGAGCGTTGTCTTTTGGTCTTGTTTATGGTTTCCTTTGCTGTGCAAAAGCTTTGAAGTTTCATTGGTCCCATTTGTTCATTTTTGTTTTTATTTCCATTTCTCTAGGAGGTGGGTCAAAAAGGATCTTGCTGTGATTTATGTCATAGAGTGTTCTGCCTATGTTTTCCTCTAAGAGTTTGATAGTTTCTGGCCTTACATTTAGGTCTTTAATCCATTTTGAGCTTATTTTTGTGTATGGTGTTAGGGAGTTATCTAATCTCATACTTTTACATGTACCTGTCCAGTTTTCCCAGCACCACTTATTGAAGAGGCTGTCCTTTCTCCACTGTACATTCTTGTCTCCTTTATCAAAGATAAGGTGACCATATGTGCATGGGTTTATCTCTGGGCTTTCTGTCCTGTTCCATTGATCTATCTTTCTGTTTTTGTGCCAGTACCATACTGTCTTCATTACTGTAGCTTTGTAGTATAGTCTGAAGTTAGGGAGCCTAATTCTTGCAGCTCCGTTTTTTGTTCTCAAGATTGCTTTGGCTATTCAGGGTCTTTTGTGTTTCCATACAAATTGTGAAATTTTTTGTTCTAGTTCTGTGAAAAATGCCAGTGGTAGTTTGATAGGGATTGCATTGAATCTGTAGATTGCTTTGGGTAGTAGAGTCATTTTCACAACGTTGATTCTTCCAATCCAAGAACATGGTATATCTCTTCATCTATTTGTATCATCTTTAATTTCTTTCATCAGCGTCTTATAATTCTCTGAATACAGGTCTTTTGTCTCCTTAGGTAGGTTTATTCCTTGATATTTTATTCTTTTTGTTGCAATGGTAAATGGGAGTGTTTTCTTGATTTCACTTTCAGATTTTTCATCATTAGTGTATAGAAATGCCAGAGATTTCTGTGCATTTTGTATCCTGCTACTTTACCAAATTCATTGATTAGCTCTAGTAGTTTTCTGGTAGCATCTTTAGGATTCTCTATGTATAGTATCATGTCATCTGCAAACAGTGACAGCTTTACCTCTTCTTTTCTGATTTGGATTCCTTTTATTTCCTTTTCTTCTCTGATTGCTGTGGCTAAAACTTCCAAAACTATGTTGAATAAGAATGGTGAGAGTGGGCAACCTTGTCTTGTTCCTGATCTTAGTGGAAATGCTTTCAGTTTTTCACCATTGAGGACAATGTTGGCTGTGGGTTTGTCATATATGGCCTTTATTATGTTGAGGAAAGTTCCCTCTGTGCCTACTTTCTGCAGGGTTTTTATCATAAATGGGTGTTGAATTTTGTCGAAAGCTTCCTCTGCATCTATTGAGATGATCATATGGTTTTTCTCCTTCAATTTGTTAATATGGTGTATCACATTGATTGATTTGCATATATTGAAGAATCCTTGCATTCCTGGAATAAACCCACTCAATCATGGTGTATGATCCTTTTAATGTGCTATTGGATTCTGTTTGCTGGTATTTTGTTGAGGATTTTTGCATCTATGTTCATCAGTGATATTGGCCTGTAGTTTTCTTTCTTTGTGACATCCTTGTCTGGTTTTGGTA
This sequence comes from Lagenorhynchus albirostris, assembly GCF_949774975.1. Classification (NCBI taxonomy): domain Eukaryota; kingdom Metazoa; phylum Chordata; class Mammalia; order Artiodactyla; family Delphinidae; genus Lagenorhynchus; species Lagenorhynchus albirostris. Next base: position 104,413,114 of record NC_083096.1, on the reverse strand, counting down.
TCAAGGTGATGGTGGCCTCATAGAATGAGTTTGGGAGTGTTCCTCCCTCTGCTATATTTTGGAAGAGTTTGAAAAGGATAGGTGTTAGCTCTTCTCTAAATGTTTGATAGAATTCGCCTGTGAAGCCATCTGGTCCTGGGCTTTTGTTTGTTGGAACATTTTTAATCACATTTTCAATTTCAGTGCTTGTGATTGGTCTGTTCATATTTTCTATTTCTTCCTGATTCAGTCTTGGCAGGTTGTGCCTTTCTAAGAATTTGTCCATTTCTTCCAGGTTGTCCATTTTATTGGCATAGAGTTGCTTGTAGTAATCTCTCATGATCTTTTGTATTTCTGCAGTGTCAGTTGTTACTTCTCCTTTTTCATTTCTAATTCTATTGATTTGAGTCTTCTCCCTTTTTTTCTTGATGAGTCTGGCTAATGGTTTATCAATTTTGTTTATCCTTTCAAAGAACCAGCTTTTAGTTTTATTGATCTTTGCTATCATTTCCTTCATTTCTTTTTCATTTATTTCTGATCTCATTTTTATGATTTCTTTCCTTCTGCTAACTTCAGGGTTTTTTTGTTCTTCTTTCTCTAATTGCTTTAGGTGCAAGGTTAGGTTGTTTATTTGAGATGTTTCCTGTTTCTTAAGGTAGGATTGTATTGCTATAAACTTCCCTCTTAGAACTGCTTTTGCTGCATCCCATAGGTTGTGGGTCGTTGTGTTTCCATTGTCATTGGTTTCTAGGTATTTTTTTATTTCCTCTTTGATTTCTTCACTGATCACTTCGTTATTAAGTAGTGTATTGTTTAGCCTCCATCTGTTTGTATTTTTTACAGATCTTTTCCTGTAATTAATATCTAGTCTCATAGCATTGTGGTCGGAAAAGATACTTGATACAATTTCAAATTTATTAACTTTACCAAGGCTTGATTTGTGACCCAAGATATGATCTATCCTGGAGAATGTTCCATGAGCACCTCAGAAAAATGTGTATTCTGTTGTTTTTGGATGGAATGTCCTATAAATATCAATTAAGTCCATCTTGTTTAATGTATCATTTAAAGCTTGTGTTTCCTTATTTATTTTCATTTTGGATGATCTGTCCATTGGTGAAAGTGGGGTGTTAAAGTCCCTTACTATGAATGTGTTACGGTCGATTTCCCCTTTTATGGCTGTTAGTATTTGCCTTATGTATTGAGGTGCTCCTATGTTGGGTGCATAAATATTTACAATTGTTATATCTTCTTCTTGGATTGATCCCTTGATCATTATGTGGTGTCCTTCTTTGTCTCTTCTAATAGTCTTTATTTTAAAGTCTATTTTGTCTGATATGAGAATTGCTACTCCAGGTTTCTTTTGGTTTCCATTTGCATGCAATATCTTTTTCCATCACCTTACTTTGAGTCTGTATGTGTCTTTAGGTCTGAAGTGGGTCTCTTGTAGACAGCATGTATATGGGTCTTGTTTTTGTATCCATTCAGCCAATCTGTGTCTTTTGGTGGGAGTATTTAGTCCATTTACATTTAAGGTAATTATCGATATGTATGTTCCTATTCCCATTTTCTCAATTGTTTTGGGTTCGTTATTGTAGGTCTTTTCCTTCTCTTGTGTTTCTTGCCTAGAGAAGTTCCTTTAGCATTTGTTGTAAAGCTGGTTTGGTGGTGCTGAACTCTCTCAGCTTTTGCTTGTCTGTAAAGGTTTTAATTTCTCCATCAAATCTGAATGAGATCCTTGCTGGGTAGAGTAATCTTGGTTGCAGATTTTTCTACCTCATCACTTTAAATGTGTCCTGCCAGTCCCTTCTGGCTTGCAGCATTTCTGCTGAAAGATCAGCTGTTAACCTTATGGGGATTCCTTTATGTGTTATTTGTTGTTTTTCCCTTGTTGCTTTTAATATGTTTTCTTTGTATTTAATTTTTGACAGTTTGATTAATATGTGTCTTGGCGTATTTCTCCTTGGATTTATCCTGTATGGGACTCTCTGTGTTTCCTGGACTTGATTAACTATTTCGTTTCCCATATTAGGGAAGTTTTCAACTATAATCTCTTCAAATATTTTCTCAGTCCCTTTCTTTTTCTCTTCTTCTTCTGGAACCCCTATAATTCGAATGTTGGTCCGTTTAATGTTGTCCCAGAGGTCTCTGAGACTGTCCTCAGTTCTTTTCATTCTTTTTTCTTTATTCTGCTCTGCAGTAGTTATTTCCACTATTTGATCTTCCAGGTCACTTATCTGTTCTTCTGCCTCAGTTATTCTGCTATTGATCCCATCTAGAGTATTTTTCATTTCATTTATTGTGTTGTTCATCATTGTTTGTTTCATCTTTAGTTCTTCAAGGTCCTTGTTAAATGTTTCTTGCGTTTTGTCTATTCTATTTCCAAGATTTTGGATCATCTTTACTATCATTCTGAATTCTTTTTCAGGTAGACTGCCTATTTCCTCTTCATTTGTTAGGTCTGGTGGGTTTTTATCTTGCTCCTTCATCTGCTGTGTGTTTTTCTGTCTTCTCATTTTGCTTATCTTACTGAGTTTGGAGTCTCCTTTTTGCAGGCTGCTGGTTCGTAGTTCCCTTTGTTTTTGGTGTCTGTCCCCAATGGCTAAGGTTGGTTCAATGGGTTGTGTAGGCTTCCTGGTGGAGGGGACTAGTGCCTATGTTCTGGTGGATGAGGCTGGATCTTGTCTTTCTGGTGGGCAGGTCCACGTCTGGTGGTGTGTTTTGGGGTGTCTGTGGACTTATTATGATTTTAGGCAGCCTCTCTGCTAATGGGTGGGGTTGTGTTCTTGTCTTGCTAGTTGTTTGGTATAGGGTGTCCAGCACTGTAACTTGCTGGTTGTTGAGTGAAGCTGGGTGCTGGTGTTGAGATGGAGATCATTGGGAGATTTTCGCCATTTGATATTATGTGGAGCTGGGAGGTCTCTTGTGGACCAGTGTCCTAAAGTTGGCTCTCCCACCTCAGAGGCACAGCACTGACTCCTGGCTGGAGCACCAAGAGCCTTTCATCCACACGGCTCAGAATAAAAGGGAGAAAAAGTAGAAAGAAAGAATTAGTAGAAGTAGAAAGAAAGAAGGAAAGAAAGAAAGAAAGGAGGGAGGGAGGAAGGAAGGAAGGAGGGAAGGAAGAAGAAAAAGAAAGAAGATAAAGTAAAATAAAATAAAGTAAGATAAAATATAATAAAGTTATTAAAATAAAAAATAATTATTAAAAAAAAACGGATGGATAGAACCCTAGGACAAATGGTGGAAGCAAAGCTCTACCGACAGAATCTCACACAGAAGTATACACATACACACTCACAAAAAGAGGAAAAGGGGAAAAAATCATAAATCTTGCTCTCAAGGTCCATCTCCTCAATTTGGGATGATTCATTGTCTAAAGGAGGGAGGGAAGGAAAGAAAGAAAGAAGATAACATAAAATTAAATACAGTTATTAAAATAAAAAATAATTATTAAGAAAAAAATTAAAAAGAAAAAAAAACAGACGGATAGAACCCTAGGACAAATGGTGGAAGCAAAGCTATACAGACAAAATGTCACACAGAAGCATACACATACACATTCACAAAAAGAGGAAAGGGGGAAAAATCATAAATCTTGCTCTCAAAGTCCACCTCCTCAAAATGGGATGATTTGTTTTCTATTCATGTATTCACAGATGCAGGGTACATCAAGTTGATTGTGGAGCTTTAATCCGCTGCTTCTGAGGCTGCTGGGAGAGATTCCCTTTCTCTTCTTTGTTCTCACAGCTCCCAGGGGCTCAGTTTTGGATTTGCCCCCCCCGCTGCATGTAGGTCACAAGAGTGCGTCTGTTCTTCGCTCAGACAGGACAGGGTTAAAGGAGCCGCTGAGTCGGGGGCTCTGGCTCACTCAGGCCAGAGGGAGGGAGGGGCACGGAGTGTGGGGCGGGCCTGCGGTGGCAGAGGCCAGCGTGGTGTTGCACCAGCCTGAGGCGTGCCGTGCGTTCTCCCGGGGAAGTTGTTTCTGGATCCCGGGACCCTGGCAGTGGCAGGCTGCACAGGCTCTTCGGAAGGGGGTGTGGATAGTGACCTGTGCTCGCAGACAGCCTTCTTGGTGGCGGCAGCAGCAGCCTTAGCGTCTCATGCAGGTCTCTGGGGTCCGCGCTTTTAGCTGTGGCTCGAGCCCGTCTCTGGAGCTCCTTTTAGCAGCGCTCTTAATCCCCTCTCATCGCACACCAGGAAACAAAGACGGAAGAAAAAGTCTCTTGCCTCTTCGGTAGGTCCAGACTTTTCCCCGGACTCCCTCCCGGCTAGCCGTGGTGCACTAACCCCTTCAGGCTATGTTCAAGCCGCCAACCCCAGTCCTCTCCCTGCGCTCCGACCGAAACCCGAGCCACAGCTCGCAGCCCCGCCCGCCCCGGCGGGTGAGCAGACAAGCTTCTCGGGCTGGTGAGTGCCGGTCGGCACCGATCCTCTGTGCGGGAATCTCGCCGCTTTGCCCTCCGCACCCCTGTTGCTGCGCTCTCCTCCGCGGCTCTGAAGCTTTCCCCCTCCGCCACCGGCAGTCTCCACCTGCGTAGGGGCTTCCTAGTGTGTGGAAACCTTTCCTCCTTCACAGCTCCCTCCCCCTGGTGCAGGTCCCATCCCTATTCTTTTGTCTCTGTTTTTTCTTTTGCCCTACCCAGGTACGTGGGGAGTTTCTTGCCTTTTGGGAGGGCCGAGGTCTTCTGCCAGCGTTCAGTAGGTGTTCTGTAGGAGTTGTTCCACGTGTAGATGTATTTCTGGTGTATCTGTGGGGAGGAAGGTGATCTCCGCGTCTTACTCTTCTGCCATCTTCCCCTCGTCTAAAATCTTTATATTTTAAACTGATTGGTTTTAGTATGTGATTGGTATTTAGTATGCACAGAAACTGTGCCATAAGTATTTTTAGGCTAATTATTTGTGCCAGATACCTACTATTTTCCTTATCTTATTAATTACTTTATTCTGATGTTCTGATTATAGGTGAGGTTATCATCTTATTTGTCTTTATATTCCTTATAGGCATTTGCATATCTCTCACATAGTAAATCCATGATATATGCTCACTTGATCAATAAATATATGTATGTTTTAATTGAGAACCTACTATGTGATAGAACTGAAGATCAGATATTAATAGGATGCACTCCTTTGTCCTTGAGGGACTCTATCCAGAGAATGAATTAACAGATAGTTGTATTTTATTGAGGCCAACTACATTGAGTTGCCAGATAAAGTTTGATGACTTCATATCATCAGTTTGCATGTGTGTTGACTACTGAACTCATTCCACCCACTTGCCTTTTTTTAAAAGTGAATTTGTTTCTAAGAGCTCTCATGGATGTAACTTTTTTTTGTTTTTAAATACTATACTCAACTTTAAAACTTAATATCAATATATAGCTCTTTATTGTGTTTGATTAATTGATTATCTGTCTCTTCCAGTTGAATATAAACTCCACAAGGGTAGCCACTTTGTCTCCTCTGTTCACTCCTTTATCCTCAACACCTAGAATAGTACATATCACATAGTAAGCATGAATAAATATTTGTTGGATTATATATCAATACATAAATTAAGCAGGGTCTCTGAGACCAAGTTTGGGCCCCAGTGAGAAAAAAGAAAGGTTACTGGCTCAATCATTTCATGTTCCTTAACAAGGGCTGGCTAAAAATATTTACATGAGATTTATACTGATATACAACACTGTTGGACCTTAGGCCCCCATTCTAGACATTAGGGTCCTAGTGATTTGTACTGGTTTCTTTCCTTCTTATCAGCCCTAAAGTCAAGCGTCATTATCTACCATCTAATCTACCTCACTGAGCCAATTTAGAACTAATTTACTTTTTACTGATTTCTTTTTCTCTAAGAAATAATACTTTACTAGGGATTTAACTGAGGAATGTAAAAGGTTTTCAGAAGGAGTAGTAGTCCCAATAACAAATTTCCCTTTTGCAGTGAATAAGATCATCCTTAACCAAGCTGTGTGGGTTAGTGGTAGGTTTTGATTATTCACGCCAGTATATTCTCCATCTTTGACATGGATAATGAAATATTAACATCTTTCTTCTCTTTATATTATTATATATTCTGTGATGTTGCATCATAATGTTAAAGGATTATGCAGCTTGCCTATTAAAGTCATGTAAAATATACCAGTGAGTCCCAGATTTATTACAGTACTTTTGTCATTTTTTTATCATTAAAAAAGAAAACATTTTCGAATGTTAGTTTCACAGTGGATGATATTCATTATATGTTAAATTATATAGAGGTTTAGTTGGGAGGGGTTAAGTCATTTATTAAAAGAGAAATCAGAGTAAGAATAGGTTATCTGTATCATTTTATTTTGAAACCTACAAATATCTTGTGCATTTCAGGTTATGAAAGAGCAGGAACAGTACATTGCAACTCAGTACAAGGAGGCCATAGATTTGGAGCAAGAATTGAGGCTATCTCGGGAGCATTTGCAGAACTCTCATACAGAATTGGTGGAGGCTCATCGTCAACAAGTGCAAGCACAGAGAGAAGTAGAAAGGCTGTCAAGTGAACTGGAGGAAATAAAGCAACTCTCTAAAGAGAAAGTAATCCCTATTCTAATTTTACCTTACTGAAAATACTAAAATTTTTAACCTTTACTTTTTCGACTATAGAATATAGTTCTTACAAAAGTTAATTGTGTTCCACAACAATGTGAATGTATTTAATACCACCAAATTTTACACTTAAAAATGATTAAGGTGGTAAATTTTATGTTATGTGTATTTTACCCAAATTTTTTAAAAAACTGTTATATTTAGCACAGCATTGTAGTGTAACTTGGAAGTCTCTCAGAACTGAGTATTAGTCAAACTAATTAGTTTTCAATAAAATGAGTTATAAAGCACTTTCAGACTTTCAAGTGAATTTGAGCTATCACTCAAAGAAAAAAAATAAATCTAATTTAAAAGATTTATTCATTATTTGTTTATTTAATATAATTTATTTTTGGCTGCATTGTGTCTTAGTTGCAGCACACGGGATCTTCATTGAGGCATGTGGGATCTTTCATTGCAGCACACAGGCTCTTCGTTGTGGCACGTGGGCTTCTCTCTAGTTGTGGCATGCAGGCTCCAGGGTGCGTGGGCTCGGTAGTTGTGGCGCTTGGGCTCCAGGGCGCATGGGTTCTGTAGCTTGCGGCACGCGGGCTCTAGTTGAGGCACGCGAGCTCAGTAATTGTGGCACACTGGCTTAGTTGCCCCGCAGCATGTGTGCTCTTAGTTCCCTGACCAGGAATCGAACCCGCGTCCCCTGCATTGTAAGGCGGATTCTTTACCACTGGACCACCAGGGAAGTCTCTAATAAATCTTTTTTAGTAAAAACTTTTTACATTTGTAGCCATTCATATATGAAAACTGACTATCTAAATTTATAACTGTTAGAAACCTGCAGTCCAGAACCCTTGGGGAGGAAAAGAGATTTTAAATAGCAAGAGCACTAATATAGATTGTATTTCCCTAGTATTAGATAGAAAGTTAACAACTTGGCTTAAAAATATTTAGATTGATATATGTGAGTTAATTACTTAGACTTCGAAAAAAATGTATTTATTGGTATTCTAGAAAAGTTCTTGTGATTTTTCTGCTTTCTATTATGGTTACTAATTCAGTATGGGAATTGACTGAAAATGTTTTTACATTTAGCCTTGGTTAACCTAATGACATTTTTATTCACATTTCTGGGTGGTTAGACTAATAAAAAATATACAGGGAATTTTTACTAGAATGTCAGGCACATGGGAGTCTACTAGGAAGAGGGAGGCTATCTTTTATCTCATTTCTGTCCTTATCAATAGTATCTAAATGTAGTATAATTGATTTTATCTGATAAACTAAGCTCAGTTAATCAAATAAGTAAGTGAAAGTGGGGAATTATTAAAAATGACATTTTAGGCCTTCCCTGGTGGCGCAGTGGTTAAGAGTCTGCCTGCTGATGCAGGTGACATGGGTTCGAGCCCTGGTCCTGGAAGATCCCACATGCTGCAGAGCAACTAAGCGCGTGCATCACAACTACTGAGCCTGCTCTCTAGAGCCTACAAGCCACAACTACTGAAGCCCATGTGCCACAACTACTGAAGCCCACGCACCTAGAGCCAGTGCTCCACAAGAAAAGCCACCACAATGAGAAACACTTGCACCGCAACCAAGAGTAGCCCATGCTTGACGCAGCTAAAGACAGCCCGCACGCAAAAACGAAGACCCAGGGCTTCCCTGGTGGCACAGTGGTTGAGAGTCCGCCTGCCGATGCAGGGGACACGGGTTCATGCCCCGGTCCGGGAAGATCCTACATGTTGCAGAGCGGCTGGGCCCGTGAGCCATGGCCGCTGAGCCTGTGCATCTGGAGCCTGTGCTCCGCAACGGGAGGGGCCACAACAGTGAGAGGCCCGCGTACCGCATAAAAAAGAAAAGAAAAAATGAAGACCCAATGCAGCCCCAACGCAGCAAAAGATAAATAAATAAATAAACATTAAAAAAAAAATGACACTTTAGGGCTTCCCTGGTGGCACAGTGGTTAAGAATCCACCTGCCAACGCAGGGGACACAGGTTCAAGCCCTGGTCCAGGAATATCCCACGTGCTGCAGAGCAACTAGGCCCGTGCGCCACAACTCCTGAGCCCCCGTGCCTCAACTACTGAAGCCCGCGTGACTAGAGCCCGTGCTTCGCAACAAGAGAAGCCACCACAGTGAGAAGCCCGCTCACCACAACGAAGAGTAGCCCCCGCTCGCCGCAACTAGAGAAAGCCCGCGCAGCAACGAAGACCCAATGCAGCCAAAAATAATAAATAAACAAAATAAATACATTTATTTTTAAAAAATGACACTTTAAGTATTATATTTTAACCCAAAAATCTAAGTTTACATTCATGCGTTAATCTTTTAATGTGGGACCAAATCTTGGTTTTTGGTGTATGGTAGGGTCACTTGATTAAAATTCCACCTAGTCTTTCTTGCATAAACCATACTCATATTCCATCATCTATAGTTTCCAATTTTAGTTTCTTAAAATGGAAAAAGAATTGAAAGACATTTGTGAATCAGAGGATAGCATCTCATATTTTTTATGGGATTTCACACAATATTTTACAACTATCCTGACTGGTTCTAATTGGGTAGCAAATGTTTGTGACTCACTCATTGAATTGTCTCAAAGCATATAACTTAGTTTTCATATAAAAACATTCATTTTACATGCATATTTCATCAATGTTCATAATGTATAATAAAACTACATAATTGTAGTCACAAACACAACTAGCATAAATAGGTCTGGATAAATACACAACTGACTGTAGATAAGCAAACAGCACATCTGGTGAGCAAAAATGCATACCCATACCTAAGAGCAGACTATTATCTGCCAAAGTTCAGTGTTCTGTGGTTATTAGTTTATTTTACAAAACGCATTGGTTAGTGAACTTCTATTATATTATGATAACAAACAATATACTGATACTTTCCCATTAGTACTTTCTTAAAGATCTAGATTAAAATCTAGATTAATACATTTTTTAAAGTGTACATTTAATATGGTAACTGTGTATGAGTACATAGTATTATAAAAGATTAAGATACTTCTATAAATGTGGTGAGTTGTTTAGCTATAATAGCCAAATAAACAAGTAATGTAACCTTTACTTAATATGTCATTTTAAGGAAGCTCATGGAAAACATTTAGCTGAAGAGTTGGGGGCTTCTCAAGTACGTGAAGCTCAGTTAGAAGTAAGAATGCAAGCAGAAATCAAGAAATTGTCAGCAGAAGTAGAATCTGTCAAAGAAGCTTATCATCTAGAGGTAAATAAAAATTTAATTTGTTCTATTACCCCCTGCTAAAGTGTGTTGATCTATCTGAACAAAGTATAAGTCTAGCTCTTAAATGTTCATTATAGAGTACTATACTACATGTGGTCTTCCATTTCTGGTATCCTAAACGTATAACTTTTGCTTCATATCCAGTGAACTAATATTCTGTGGGGTTAAGAGGTTGAATTCTTTAGCCAGGCATCCTGGTTCTAAATCTCAGCTCATTACTTGACACTTATGTAACCTTGGGCAACTAACTTAACATCTTTAACTAAAATGGATATAATAATGCTATCTATTTCATAAAACTGTGTTGAGGATTAAATGAATTAGTGTAGTTAAAGTTCTTACACCAGAGCCTGGCACATCATTATCATTGTATCATTGGTTATAAAATAGCGCTTGCCAAAACTAACTGGAGGTATTTAATAACCAATATAAGCTGTTTCATGTGATGTAGATCTATTAATGTGTTGTAATTTTCAACATTTGCTCTGATAGTAAGTTAGAGAGGCAGTACAATACTTTTTATCTATCCATGTGTCCTGAGCCTTTATAGAAATGGGCAGTGTCACCCATTAGAATAGCATTTCTTGTCTTTTTAAAAACTATATTTGAAGATATCCAGAATTTATGTTTAAGATCTGAATAAATTACTTATGAAGTTCTAATAAAGCATTTTTCCGTATGGCAATGGTTGCAAATATATTTATATTAAACTCATTTCTAGGGAGTTTGGTAACATCTTTGTGAGGGATAAGTTGGGTTTGTGGTCACCATGTCTTGTTTAAATGCATTTAGAGTCAAATCTCTTTGAAAACATTGTCTGCCAAACAAAACACATTTGCAAGCTGAATCCAGTCCTCAGGCCAAGAGATTACAACCTTTGGTCTTTAGAGACAAATGTGAATGCTGATGAGTTCAGCATAATTATTTGATATTAGCTGGTCAACTTAGTGACCATCAGTAATAATTGGTCCATCTCAAGTATTTGCCAGGAACTACTCAGTATGCTTTTATTACATGGTCTGAATTTCTACTTTTATTTTAATCATCCAATTTTTTACTTTTAGTTTTATAAGCATCCTGAAATTATTTATAAGCAATAGTACATAAAATGAATTGTAAAAATTGGTTCTAGTATTGCTGTTTAATATCTGGTATTAATATTTTATATGCATCATATAAAAACACCTAATATGGATACTCGCACAGGGGCTGCAGCTGGTGTCTTGGAGGCCTGTCGGGGATGAAGGCACCCAGCACAATGCTTTTCCAGTCAGGCCCCAGACATGCTGGTCCTTTTAAGCCTCGTGGTGAAACAGCTGTTTAACCCATTCAGACAGAAAAATGAAAGCTCTACATAGGAACACGATGTGAATGGAAGAGACCTTTCATTATGCAAACAGTATGGAACTCTAAACAGACACTAAAAACAGCTCTCATCTTAAGAACCCAGCACTTGTGTCACAGTAAAAGTTAGGTGCTGGTGGAACAGCTTTTGATAAATGAAGACTTCCAGCCAGAGGGTGATACCTTTGGACCCATCTTGCATTCGTGATCAGATTGGATACCTCCCATCCTGAGGCTCCCCAAGACTTTTGAAAAGTTTTTCAGTGATCCTTACAGAAAGACACCCTCTCCAGAGAAATGCAGTATTTATATACAGTGCATTGGATCTCTAGGAAACACCAGAGTTATCAGTGAAGAATATATTAAATGACTCAAGGGCTACTGTGAAGCATTTTTCTGTGGCTTGACAGTAAAGCTCCTAGAACCAGTTCCTGTCTCTGCAAGGTGTTCTTTTAGAGTCAGTGATAACATCCAAAACCTACAAATTCATGCAGGGCATACCCTGAAGTTCTAAAAAATTAGAAGCCTAAAGATGCCTTCTGTGTTGTGGGAATAACACTGAGCATTACCCAAGAGATTCCCTGGAATTTTGCCTTTGGACAGGCCTCTTTAACAGATGGTATGGGGATATTCAGCCTTGTCAGGTATGGCGTTTTTTTAATAGTTTATCTTATGAAGGCAAGGTAAAGAAGCTGCAGAGAACACCTTCAAACGACTATTCAATTTTTGATAACTATTACATTCCTGAAATGACTAGTGTTTTGCCACTTTGATCCTATAAGACTTTAACCCATGAGATTGGACACAGATTTGGACTTTAACACTGCCAGTGGCTTGAACATCTAATGCAAGGTTCCAAAGATTTGGGAAAAGCTGACCAGTGCCCCCTAAACTTTTACCCTATCTGTTTACACAAGTTACAGCATGCTATTGGTTGTAGCACTGTGGAAGGGTACAAAGCGCTGGTGAGGTGGATTGAAGATGAATCTGCTGACACACCTCCCTCCAAAACATAGTCATGAGGATAATGTGAATTTGCCAAAACCTGTAGAAGCCTTTAAGGAATGGAAAGAGTGGATAATAAAATGCCTTGCTATTTTCCAAAAATAAGGACCTTCAAATAGGAGTAATTAAAATAAATACAGGTTAAAAAATATATATATAGGTTTTTTTGTTGTTGTTCTTAACAAAGATTTTTTTAAAGTGTGTATGTTGGTTGAATATAAAAATGAGAGGATATGTCATTAAAGTAATAGGAAAGGAGATCAATAATTTTTAACTGTAATTTTTAAAATACAGGTTTCAGAGTTGTCAGAAAAGTTATTTAATTGCAAAACTCCTGATTTTTTTTCAATGAAAATGAGATTTTTTTAAACTTTATTATGGAAAATTTTAAACATATTCAAAAGTAGAATAGTATAACTCTTCCTATATATTGTTCAACTTCAGTAATTATCAACTCACGGCCAATTTGATTTGATCTATAAGTATGTCGACCATCTCTTTTATCTAAAAGGAAATACTTTTGAGAATGAAAAAGGGTGCTATTAGTAACTACACCAGGATACCAGGCATAAAACCTAGACAGCCGTAGGCAAACTGGGAAGTATGGTCACCATATCTTTAACCTCACTCACTTCCCTTTCTTCCCTTCCCCACATTCCCCCACATATCACATATTGTTTTGAAGCAAATCCCAAACATGATTGTTTCATCAGTAAACATTTCTAAAAGATACGGACTATTTTAATAAATTTATTTATTTATTTTTATTTTTGGCTGCGTTGGGTCTTCATTGCGGTGTGCAGGCTTCTCATTGCGGTGGCTTCTCTTGTTGCAGAGCACAGGCTCTAGGCACGCGGGCTTCAGTAGTTGTGGCTCGCAGGCTCTAGAGTGCAGGTTCAGTAGTTGTGGTGCGCGGGCTTAGTTGCTCTGAGACATGTGGGATCTTCCCGGACCAGGGTTCGAACCCGTGTCCCTGCATTGGCAGGTGGATTCTTAACCACTGCGCCATCAGGGAAGTCGGATAAGGGCTATTTTAAAAAAACATAACCACAATGCTATTATTACACCTAAAAATTGACTTTAATTCCTTAATATCATCATACATCCAATCATTGTTCAGATTTCCTCAGTTATCACAAAAATGTCTTTATAGCTGATTTGTTCAAATCAGGATCCAAAAGCAGTCCATGGTATTTCGTTAACTGTTCTTAAGTAAATTTAAAACTATGGGTTCCTTCTCCCCTTTTTCCCTCTAGTATGTTATTTGTTGAGAAATCATGTTTGTAACTACAAACAGAATTTACTTTCATTTAAGTGGAAATGGAAAGTATTAGAATGTTGTTGAAACCAACTTCACCCTGTTTTCTTTCTTCCTTTCCTTTTCAATTTTGGGGCTATGTAGATGATTTCACATCAGGAGAAGCATGCAAAGTGGAAGATTACTGCTGATTCTCAAAAGACTTCTGTTCAGCAACTAAATGAACAGTTAGAGAAAACAAAACTAGAATTAAAAGAAGCTCAGGACACTATAAGCAATTTGCATCAGCAAGTCCAAGACAGGAATAAAGTAATTGAAGCTATAAACGAAGCATTACTTATTAAAGTAAGTAAACATATAAAAGTACATAAAGCAGAACTATAATGAAGTAAATTTATGACTTATTTTCCCATCCTTGTAGTTTGTAGAGGACTAAATAACCAAAAATTGACCTATTTGAATAAAATGCACTTTATTTAGAAGACACTGAATTTGGACATTATTAATTTGATATGTATCATATTACCACAGGAGAAATAATTTACGTTCAACCATGAACTTAAAAAAAATTTTGTGTGTGTGTGTGAGAACATTCAAGTTCTAATCTTTCAGCAAATTTCAATTATACAACTAGTGTTACCAACTGTAGTCATCATGTTATATATTAGATCCCTCAGACTTTAGTCATCTTATACCTGAAAGGTTGTACCCTGTTAGCAACCTCTCCTATTTCCCCCACCACCCAGCCTCTGGCAGCCACTTTCCTGCTCACTGTTTCTATGAGTTTGACTTTTTTTTTTTTAAGATTCCACATATAAGTGATATCATGCAGTATTTGTCTTTCTCTGTTTTATTTCACTTAGCATAATGCCCTCAAGGTCCATTCATGTTGTTCCAAAGGGCATATTGTATATTCCATTGTATGTATATTTACCACATCTTTTTTTTTTTTTAACATCTTTGTTAGAGTATAACTGCTTTACAATGGTGTGTTAGTTTCTGCTTTATAACAAAGTGAATCAGTTATACATATACATATGTCCCCATATCTCTTTCCTCTTGTGTCTCCCTCCCTCCCACCCTCCCTATCCCACCTCTCTAGGTGGTCACAAAACACCGAGCTGATCTCCCTGTGCTATGTGGCTGCTTCCCACTAGCTATCTATTTTACGTTTGGTAGTACCACATCTTCTTTATCCATTCATCCGTTGATGGGCACTTAGGTTTTTTCCTTATCTGAGCTATTGTGAATAATGCTGCAATGAACATAGGAGTACAGATATCTCTGATAACCTGTTTTCATTCCCTTTGAATATATACCCAGAAGTGGTATTGCTGGATCGAATGATAGTTCTATTTTTAATTTTGGGGGGAAGCTTCATGCTGTTTTCCTTAATGGCTGTACCAGTTTACATGCCCACCAACAGTGCACAGGGGCTCCCTTTTTTCCACACCCTTGCCAACACTCATCTCTTTTTGATGATAGCCATTCTAACAGTATAAGGTGATATCTCATTTGATTTTGATATGCATTTCCCAGATGGTTAGTGATATTGAGTACCTTTTCATGTACCTATTGGCTCTTTGTATATCTTCTTTGAAAAAAATGTATATTCATTTCCTCTGCCCATTTTTTAATTAGATTGTTTCTTTGCTTTTGAGTTGTATGAGTTCTTTAGGTATTTTGGATATTAACTCCTTATCAGTAAATGATTTGCAAATATTTTTTCCCATTCTGTAGGTTGCCTTTTCATTTTATTTGTTTCCATTGCTGTGCAGAAGCTTTTTAGTTTATAGAGTCCCTCTTTTTTATTTTTGCTTTTGTTGCCTTTGCTTTTAGTGTCAAATCCAAAAAATCATTACCACGCCTGATATCAAGGTGCTTACCCCGTGTTTTTTCTTATAAGAGTTTTATGGTTTCAGGTCATAAATTTAAGTTTTGAATACAGTTTGAGTTGATTTTTGTGTATAGTGTAGGATCGGGGTCCAGTTTCATTTTTTTACATCTGGCTCTCCAGTTTTGCCAGCACCATTCATTGAAGATACTGTTCTTTCCATTGTATTGTATATTCTTAGCTCCTTTGTCATAAATTAATTGGCTATACATGCATGGGTTTATTTCTGGGCCATCTATTCTGTTCCATTGATCTATGTGTCCATTTCTATGCTAATATGTACTATACTATAGCTTTGTAACATGGTTTGCAATCAGGAAGTGTGATGCTTCCAGCTTTGTTCTTCTTCAAGATTGCTTTGGCTATTTGGGGTCTTTTGTGGTTGCATACAAATTTTAGGATACCTTGTTCTATTTCTGTGAAAAATGCCATTGGAATTTTGATGGGGGTTGAATTGAATCTGTAGATCACTTAGGATAGTAAGGACATTTTCACAATATTAATTATTCCAGTTCATGAGCACAGAATATCTTTCCATTTATTTGTATCTTCTTCAGTTTCTTTCATCAGTGTCTTACAGTTTTCAGTGTACAGGTTTTTCATCTCCTTGGATAAATGTATTTCTAGGCATTTTATTCTTTTTGATGAAATTATAAATGGGATTATTTTACTAATTTCTCTTTCTGATAATTCATTATTAATATATAGATGTACAACAGATTTTTATATACTGATTTTGTATCCTGCTGTTTACTGAATTCATTTACTAGTTCTAACAGTTTTTTGATGGCATCTTTAGGGTTTTCTATATATAATATCATGTCATTTACAAACAGTTACAGTTTTACTTCTTCCTTTCCAATTTGGATTCCTTCTATTCCTTTTTTTTCCCCCTAATTTCTCTGGCTAGGACTCCCAATTCTGTATTGAATAGAAGTGATGAGAGTTGGCATCCTTATCTTGTTCCTGATTTTAAAGGAAATGCTTTCAGTTTTTCACAGTTGTGTAATATGTTAACTGTAGGTTTGTCATATATGACCTTTATTATGTTGGAGTACATTCCCCCTATAACCACGTGTTGTGCATTTTCATCATGAATGGATATTGAACTTTGTCAGGTGCTTTTTCTGCATCTTTTGAGATGATCATATGACTTTTATCCTTCATTTTGTTAATGTGGTATCTCATTGATTTGCAGATGTTGAACCATCCTTATGTCCCTGGACCTAATCCCACTTAATCATGGTATATGATTCTTTTAATGCATTATTGAATTCAGTTTGCTAATATTTTTTAAAAATATTTATTTATTTTAAAATACTTTTTTTTAATTAAGTGATATTGGAGTATAGTTGCTTTACAATGTTGTGTTAGTTTCTGCTGTACAGCAAAGTGAATCAGTTATACATATACATACATCCACTCTTTTTTAGATTCCCTTCCCATCTAGGTCACCACAGAGCCCTGAGTAGAGCTCCCTGTGCTAGACAGTAGGTTCTCATTTGTCATCTATTTTATTTATAGTAGTGTATATATGTCAATCCCCATCTTCCAGTTCATCCCATCTGCCTACCTTCCCCCCTTGGTAACCATAAGTTTTTTTCTATATCTGTGACTCTGTTTCTGCTTTGCAAATAAGTTCATCTGTACCATTTTTCTAGATTCCACATGTAAGTGATATTATATGATATTTGTCTTTCTCTTTCTGACTTACTTCACTCTGTATGACAGTCTCTAGGTCCATCCATGTCACTGCAGATGGCATTATTTCGTTCCTTTTTGTGGCTGAGTAATAGTCCATTGTATATATGTACCACATCTTCTTTATGCATTCCTCTGTTGATGGACATTTAGGTTGCTTCCATGTCTTGGCTGATGTAAATAGTGCTGCAGTGAACATCAGGGTGGATGCATCCTTTCAAATTATGGTTTCCTCCAGATGTATGCTCAGGAGTGGGATTGCTGAATTGTATGGTAGCTCTATTTTTAGTTTTTTAAGGAACCTCCATCGTGGCTGTACCAATTTATATTCCCACCAACAGTGTAGGAGGGTTCCCTTTTCTCCACACCATCTCCAGCATTTATTGTTTGTAGATTTTTTGATGCTGGCCATTCAGTTTGCTAATATTTTTTGAAGATTTTCATGTCTATGTTCATCAGTGATGTTGGCCTGTAATTTTCTTTTCTTGTGGCATCCTTGTCTGGTTTTGGTATCAGGGGAATGCTGGCCTGGTAAAATGAGTTTGGAAATGTTCCCATCTCTTTTCTTTAGACTAGTTTGAGGAGGATTGGTATTAATTCTTAAATGTTTGTTAGAATTCACCAATAAAGCCATTTGGTTCTGGACTTTTGTTGTTGGGAGATTTTTTTATTATTATTATTATTACTGATTCAATCTCCTTACTAGTAATTGGTCTATTGAGATCTCATTTTATATTTTCTTCATGATTCAGTCTTGAGTTGTATGTTTCTAGGATTTTACCTATTTTTTTATTTGCTGACCAATTTGTTAGTGTATAATTGTTCATAGTAGTCCCTTTTGATCCTTAGTATTTTTTTGGTGTCAAGTTGTAACATTTCCTCTTTCATTTCTGATTTTATTTATTTAAGTTCTCTCTCTTTTTTTCTTGTTAAGCCTTGCTAAAGGTTTGTCTATTGTGTTTATCTTTTTAAAAACTCAGCTCTTAGTTTCATTGATATTTTCTATGTCTTTTTAGTCACTGTTTAATTTATTTCCACTCTGATATTTATTTCCTTCCTTCTACTAACTTTGGGCTTAGTTTGTTCTTCCTTTTTTATTTCCTAAGGTAGAAATTTAGGTTGTTTTATTTGGTATCTTTCTTGTTTCTTAATGTAGGCGTTTATCGCTATAAACTTCCCTCTTATGTCTGCTTTTGCTGCATCCCATAAGCTTTGGTGTATTATATTTCCATTTTAATTTGTCTTAAGATAATTTTAATTTCTCTGTTGATTTATTCTTTGACACATTGGTTGTTATGTAGCATGTTGTTTAATCTCCAAGTAATGGTGAATTTTCCAGTTTTCTTCTTATAATTGATTTCTACTTTTATACCACTGTAGTTGGAAGATGCTTGATATGATTTTAATCTTCTTAAATTTATTAAGACTTGTTTTGTGACCTAACATATGATCTGTCCTGGAGAATGTTCCATATGCACTTGAGAAGAATATGTACACTCCTGTCATGTGTTGGATGGAATGTTCTGTAAATGTTAAGTCCATTTGGTCTAACTTGTAGTTCAGGTCCAATGTTTTCGTATTGATTTTCTGTCTGGATGATCTATCCATTGATGAAACTGGGATATTAAAGCCCCCTACATTAATATGTTGCTGTCTGTTAATGCTTGCTTTATATATTTAGGTGCTCCTGTGTTTTTTAGGTGCAAAATATTTACAAATGTTATATTCTTTTGTTGGATTGACCCCTTTATCATTATATAATGACCCTCTTTGTCTCTTGTTACACTTTTGGCCTAAAGTCTGTTTTTTTTTTTAAATAAGTGTAGTTATCTCAGCTTTCTTTTGGTTTCCATTTACATGGAATATATTTTTACATCCCTTCACTTTCAGTCTATGTGTGTCCTTAAAACTGAAGTGAGTCTTTCTAGGCAGTATACAGTTAGGTCTTATTTTTTTATTAAACCACTCTGTCATTTGATTAGAGAATTTAGTCCATCTATATTTAATTATTGATAGGTATGGACCTACTATTGCCATTTTGTTCATTGTTCTCTGGCTGTTTTTAATTCCTTCGTTCCTTTCTTCTTCTGTTGCTCTCTGCCTTTATAATTTGATAATTTTCTATAGTGGAATGTTTAGTTTCCCTTATCTTTGTGTATCTATGATAAGTTTTGCTTTGTAGTTTTCTTGAGGCTTACATAAAACATCTTACATGTATAACAGTCTATTTTAAGTTGATAAGAACTTAACTTTGAATGTATACTAAAGCTTTACATTTTTACTCTGTCCCCCCTTTATTTTGTTTTTGATGTCAAAATTTACTTCTTTTTATCAGTGTACCCATTAACAAATCATTGTAGTTTTAGTTTTAATACTTTTGTCTTTGAACTTTCATACTATAGTTATAAGTAATTTACTTACCACCATTACAACATTAGAGTATTATGAATTTAACTATATATTTACCTTTATCAATGAGATTTAAATTTTCATGTTTTCCTGTTAATAATTAGTATCCTTTTATTTCAGCTTGAAGAAGTCCCTGTAACATTTCTTGTAAGGTTAGTCTAGTGGAGATGAGCTCTTTCAGCTTTTGCTTCTCTGGAAAATGCTTTATCTCTCTTTCAAATCTGAAGGACAACTGCCAGGAAGAGTATTCTTTTTTTTTTAACTCAAAGAGTATTTATTTAATTAATTTATTTATTTATTTATTTTGGCTGCGTTGGGCCTTTGTTGCTGCACGTGGGCTTTCTCTATCTGCAGCGAGCAGGGGCTTCTCATTGTGGTGGCTTCTCTTGTTGCGGACGGGCTCTAGGTGCGTGGACTTCAGTAGTTGCAGCGCACAGGCTCAGTAGTTGTGGCACGTAGGCCCTAGAGCACTGGTTCAGTGGTTGTGGTGCACAGGCTTAGTTGCTCCATGGCATGTGGGATCTTCCCGGACCAGGGATCAAACCTGTGTCCCCTGCATTGGCAGGGCGGATTCTTAACCACTGCACCACCAGGGAAGTCCCAGGAAGAGTGTTCTTGGTTGGCAGTTCTTTTCTTTCAGCACTTTGAATATATCATGCCACTACCTTCTGGCCTGCAATTTCTGCTGATAGTCTTACAGGGTTCCCTTGTACTGCTCCTTCTGTACTGAGTTCTAAGGGGATAGCCATAGTACATCCTTGGAAGCCTGTTAAGAACTGCTTCTTTGTCTGCTGTAATCTTGTGTGTCAGACTCAAGCCCTGTTGGCTTTCACAGCTAAGTGTTTTGAGGGCCCATCACTCAGGTGGAAGTCTTAAAAGTTGGAGCACTAGATGTGGGATCCAAGCCGTTTGCTTCTAAGGAAGAAACTGGAAGTCAGGTGTTCCCTCCCATTGTATGGCCCTGTGCTTGACGTGGGGTTTATGGCAAAAGTGAGTCTCAGCTTTCCTACTAGTTTTGGTGTGGGCATTTTCTTATCCACCCAATGTGTAGATGTTTCTTTCTCAGCTTGTTTCTTTTGAAGGCAATTGTTCCTTATGTAGCTGTAGATTTGGTGTTTTGTGTGTGGGAGGAGATATGAGAGGAGCCTATATCGCCATCTTGGCCTGGAACTTGTGCAAATACCAACTTAATCATAATGTTTACTTCAGAGGGTTTTATACTTGAAGTACTTTAAAAGGAGAAGCAGGGCTTCCCTGATGGCACAGTGGTTGAGAGTCCGCCTGCCGATGCAGGGGACATGGGTTCGTGCCCCGGTCCGGGAAGATCCCACATGTCGCGGAGCGGCTGGGCCTGTGAGCCATGGCCACTGAGCCTGCGCATCCAGAGCCTGTGCTCCGCAACGGGAGAGGCCACAACAGTGAGAGGCCTGCGTACCGCAGAAAATAATAATAATAATAAAAAAATAAAAGGAGGAGCATTAGTGGGAAGCTGCCGCATAGCACAGGGAGATCAGCTCGATGCTTTGTGACGACCTAGAGTGGTGGGATAGGGAGGGTGGGAGGAAGGTTCAAGAAGGAGGGGATATGTGTATGCATATAGCTGATTCACTTTGTTGTACAGCAGAAACTAACAGAACATTGTAAAGCAATTATACTCCAATAAAGATATATATAAAAAAGAAAAAATAGGAGTATTTTTCGAAATCAGGCAAGTTCCTCTAAAAATCATAAAGTAGAAAGTGCAAGATTATGTTCAAAAATTTTTTTACTGGTTTTTGAGTACATATGTCATTTTTCAAATAACCTCTTGCTGCTTATTCACCCCTATTGATCATGAGAGTTTACTCTGGAATTTGAATTAATCTCAGTATTGATGCATAGAGATAAAAAATTTAATATTAGTTCAAACTGCCAATAAGTATGATTAACACTGTCAGCTAAGACCTTAAAAAAAGACCAACCTCACTGATAGTTTTGAAGCAATAAATGATTTTATAGCAAAATGGAAGTTATTGAAAACCAAAAGAACTCAGTCAATTAATACCTTAGAAATATTTGTAATTATTAACCTGAGCACTTAAATTCCTCTTATAAAATACTTTATATTCACAGTACTAGAGGAAAGATGAATAGACAGAATCTAAAATTATGTTTCAGTTGAACACTCTATGAAATAGTAATATAGTTAGTGTTCTGGGGATTTACAACATTTACACAAAATAATAAAACTTCATTGCAAAAAATTGACTAAAAATTTTAAAGATTCTGCATTGTATATCCCTTGTCACAGTAATAATGTCTGCTCACTTGTTAGATATTACCAATGAGATAAATAAAATTGTATTGCACTTATCAATTATTCAGAAGTTTTTAAGTTCAGATACTTAGGAAGTTGTGAAAATATTGTCAAAATAGCAGCAATTCTTAAATGAACCATACATACAGAGATCTTAGAACATGTACTATGATTAGCCAGTATACCAGACAGAGGTAGAATTTCTTTGTTTTCTGACAGTAGAAAGTAAGGCAACCACAGCTGGCTCCAGAGTCTAGATTGGAGAGAAGTTAAGGAGGATAAGAGAGAAAGAAAGAAGAAAAGCTAATAGAAGAGCAGAAGCTGGCATAAATGTAACAATTAGAAGTAACTATAAATAATGGAAAGCAATTCATTGACAGCAGCAGTAAATGACAGAGAACAGAAACAGAAGTGAGGGAGAAGAGAAGAACACTGTTTGAGGCACTGTTTCCAGTTCACCTCTTTTGGTACCCTAACAAGTACCCTCATATTTGATGAAGTAAGAGCAAAGCTAAGTCCATTTTCTGAAAGCCCTGAAGACATCACTGTATTATTGCACACTACAATAATGATCACAGAAGTGAACTTCTCTGAGTCTTAAGAAAAAGTTGAATTATGTTTAATATATTCAATATACTACATTTCTTTGTAAAAGTTAGGTGTTGAACTGTAAGTTAAATGGAATCCTGCTTATCTGAGATACCACATTTCTCAGTTTGGCTAGATAACACACAGAAGTTTAAAAAAAAACTTAAACTGCACACGACCTTATATGTGTCAACTTTATAATTACTTCATTAATTATGATTATAAAAATGTGAATACAAGACTTACTAAAAAAAATTCGCACTTCTGCCACTTATAAATCAAGTTTATCTAGATAAAGTACTGTAAAGACATCAAAGGACTGAAATATGCATGTTAAACTTTCATTTTGCAATGTACACTGTGGTTATGACAGTTTTAGTTTTAAGTACAGTATTTTTAGAAAGAATAGAAACTATCAGTTTAAAAGTGACTGGTTTAGAAATATGCATCTTATGGATACTTGTAAGAAAAGGAGAATGTATTTGAACAGGAAACTACTACGTATGTTTAACTTTCGAAATTAAAATGTCTTCCCTTTTTTTTTTTTTGGCTTTATCGCTTTTCAGTGTATGCAATCTTATTCTTAGGATCCCAAAGTTGGGTCAGAGGACCCAAATGAAGGACACGGAAAAACAGAAATGAAAAGTTTATTTAATAAGGATTAATTTATTAAATATTATTAATCATTTAAAGGCTTTTCTTTGAAAATTTTCTAGTAAAGATTTCTTGTGATGATGACATATAAAGCAGAGTAGCTAATAGACATTTATTTCCTATTAGAAAACTCTGCAGGGCATTGTTTTCTGTATGTATGTATGTTAGATTAACAAATGACTGTATACCTTTTTATACTTTTGCAGAAAATTTTTTAGATGTAAGATTTCAGTCTTGAATAGAAATTTATATTGTCATCAATGCTAAGAAAGAAAAAGTTCTATAAGGAAAATGTAATTTTCAGTGGAATTCTTTAGTATAGTTTAAACATATTTCTAGTGAATATAGATAATTTTCCCACAATGAAGGGTTTTAACAGAGCTTGGAAAACTCAAGAGTTGTTATAAAAAGAATTTCTGTACTAGGATGAAGTTTAACTTAGATGACTTCTAAGAGTCTGATTTTCTAAGTGATTCATTCATTTAAGAAATATGTAATCAGCACCTACTATGTACCAATTTTTCTACAGGAATCAGAATTAACCAGATTGCAAGCCAAAATTTCTGGACATGAAAGGGCAGAAGACATCAAGTTTCTACCAGCCCCATTTACATCTCCAGTAGAAATTGAGCCTGATATTCAAGATTCAAAATTTGCTAAGCATTCTCACACAGCTTTCTTCAAGTGTAGAAAACTACGTCGCTCTATTAGTGCCAGTGACCTTAGTTTCAGAACTCGTAGTGATGAAGATCTTTCTGAAGAATTACTGCAGGACTTAAAAAAAATGCAATTGAAACAACCTTCAACATTAGAAGAAAGCCAGAAGGATCTGACTTATACCCAGTCAGACTCATTTAAACCTCTCCCATATGACCTAGAAGATGATAGTTCTGAGAATAATGACTTCAGTACACTTAGTGGAATGCTAAAATATATAAACAAAGAAGTGAGACTATTAAAAAAGTCTTCTATGCAAACAGGTGCTGGTTCAACTCAGGTATGTATTTCATACATTAGAATTTATAATAATTTTTCTCCAATTAGTATCATTTTATTTTCTGTAAGAAAGAAACCCATACGTTTAAATGAAGCACTCATGCCATTAGGTGATGTACACAAATACTGAAAGTATGAAAAACTTCATTGTGAGTTTAGAATGCTTTTACCCTAGATAAGTAGAGTTGAAAATTAAGCTTTGAAAATTACCTTTTGTTAAAGTAGCCTATATATTTGATTAAATATAATCCCTATATTTGACTGAAGACTAATTCTACCTCATACTGGGAAAGTATTTTGAACTCCAGAGTATTAGAGAATGTTTTTTGGAGTTCCAAAATTAGTTGTGTTCCTAGACTTCCTGGAAACCATTCTAGTAAAGATTATTAAGGTAGTCTTTGTTTTGGTCATAGAATTTCCATAGTGGCTCAGAATATCTCATTCACATGATTTTTCTGCTCCCATTATTCCTGAGCATATCATACTGAAGAGGCAACTTTGTCCCTGCTACACATACCTTACAGACACTCGACATTGTTTATAAGCAGTTAATCTATAGTTTGCACAGAGAAATAAAGAATCTCTTCCAGGTAATTTCAGCTTTTTTCAAATGCCCATTTGCCTCATTTCAAACATATCAAAATAGGTTTGGTGGCCTAAAAAGTTTAAAAAGTGTTTTTAGAATGGATCCAAGACAAAGACTGTTGGAGCTTCTGTTCATTTCTCCACGTCCTTCCTTACATTAAAAAGAGCTTAATCTGGGGAGTTCCCTGATAGCCTAGTGGTTAGGATTGCGGACTTTCACTGCCCTGGCTCAGGTTCAGTCCCTGGTGGGGAACTGAGATTCTGCAAGTCACATGGCACAGCCAAAAAAAAGAAAAAGCTTAATTTATTATTTATAAGCAGAAGACTAGAAATAATAATGGTATTGGTAAAAACAAAATTTACACATTATGAAATTTCAAGTATATAGCAAACAAGATGATAAAATAAACAAGGCAAACTTCTATAAAGCCTGATAAAATTAATTTTCATCTAGCCTTTAAAACTACAGTTGTGTTTATTGTATATCATTTATTTAGCCATTTAATTCATTTAGGATTTATTGAGCATCTACTATGTACCAGGCACTGGGATTATAGAAATAAACAAAACAAAAATGATCAAGACCCTGTCCAAACAGAGCTTACATTTTAGTGGGGAGATCATCAATAAACAAGTAAATAAACATATGCTCTAATGCCAGGTGGAAATAAGTGTCATGAAGAAAAGCTGGTAAGAGGATATGATGTGACTCAGGTATACTGTTTTAGATCTGGTGATCAGGGAAGGTCTCATGAGAAGATGACGTTTGATCAGAGTCCTATAGGAAGTAAGGAATTAAACTACTTCAGTATCTGAAGGAAGAGCATTGGAGGAATGGAAACAAGTGTTATAGTCCTGAGGTGGTAGCATGCCTGGTATGTTCAAAAAACTGCTAGGAGGTGTATGGATGATTTGGTGTAAATAAGAGGGAGGAGATGTGATAAGAGATAATGCCAAGGGTGGGGTAGTGGAGGTGGGGGTGCCATAGTGATCTTGTAGCTCCTTTTGAAGTGTGATGGGAAGACATCAGAGGGTTATGCTTAAGAAAGTGACATGATCTGATTTATGTTTTTAAAGGATCACTCTGATTGCTTTATGAAGAATGGATGATAAAGGGACAAGAACAGAGAACATATAGGAGGCTACTTGTAAAAATCCAGGCAGGATATGATTTTGGATAGGCAGGAGGATAGATGTGAAGGTGTTGAGAATGGTTCAATTTCTGGATATATTTTGCAGGTAGAGCAAACAGTGTTTGATGTAGGTTTTGAGTGACATAGAAGTCATGAAAGACTCCAAAGAGTTTAGCCAGAGTAACTGAGCATTTACTGAGATGAGGAATACTAGGAGATGAGCAGATTTGGAGGCATGGAGAGAATCAAGGGTTTGATTTTAGATATAATAAATTTGAGAGTTCTATTAGATGTCCAGATGAAGATGATAAATTGTTGCATTTATGAGACAAATTATAAATTTAGATATCATCAGCATATAGATGGTAGTTATAGCCATAATGATGGATTAAATCAAGGAAATTAATGGAGGTTAAAAAAAGAAAAAAGTCCAAAAACTAAGCCTAATTTAGTAAGGCTAAATTACTTTTAGCATGTGAGTATTGATAATTTAAATTAAAGCTAACTGAGAAGTAAACAGTGAGATAGGAGAAAAATAGGAGAGTATAATAATATTCCGTAAGCCAAGTAAAAATGTGCTTCAAGAAGGAGGGTGAGATCAACTGTGTCAAATGTTGCTAAATAAAGTGAGGATTGATAATTGATATCATATTTGGTAATGTGGAAGCTGTTAATGACATTTTTAAGAATGGCTTCAGAGTAATAGTGAGGATAAAAGCCTGATTAGAGTGGAATCAGCAAAGAATGGGAGGAGAAGAAATGCAAACACCAAGAATAAACAACTCTTGATATACAGTAGAGCAGAGAAATGAGGGGAATGTGATGTCAAGGGAGAGTTTTTTATTTTGTTTTTTAGGATAAGAGATAAAACAGCATTTTGTATGTTGGTAGGAATGATCCAGTAGATGAGGAAACTGATAATGCAAGACAGAGTGGAAGGAGTAAAATCCTTAAGGTAGGCTGAAGGGGACAGGATCCAGAAGAGAAGTAGAATTGGCCTTGAATAAAAGAAGGGGCAGTTTATCCACTGTACTGGGAAGGAAGGCAGAATATAAGGGTACAGAAATACATGGAGTGGAAGAAACACATGGTGGGAGGGGAGGAATTCCATTATTAATTGCCTTTGTTTTCTTAGTGAAATAAGAAACAGGGTTATCAGCTAAGGCAGGGTAGGGTATTAGAGGTTTAAGAAGAGGGGAGGTATATGAAACAGTTATCTTGTAGAGTGGGAAAATATAAATGGACTAGGGAAGTCTAGTAGGATTGCCAAGGAGATAGTTTTGTTGTGTAGAACTGCCATGCAAACCATAAGACATCTGGTGTCTTTTGTCCCTGTCTATTCTGTGCCAGCAACAGGATGTCCCTTTTTCCCCATCATAGTGACAACCAACAAGTACTCTTACAGATTTCCAGAATGTTCCCTAGGGGAGAGTACTGCTCCCTTTAAGAACCTCTGCTATATTCCAATGGCCCTTACAGTCATGGATATACAAGAGTCTTATTTTTGGTAAAATAGAATTTATACAGGATAAATTTGTGATAGATTTACTATTCTAAATGCTTTACATAGATTAACTCATTTAATCTTTACTAACAACCTTGTGATAGGTACTATTATTATCCTAATAATACCAAATCTTCTATTTTAGTGGCTATTATTATTATTCTCACTATATAGATGAGGAAGCTGAGTCTCTGTTCTTAACCACTATTGATAATACTATTTACATAATTGTACTTATCTTTTCTTCAGTACTGTCTAATTATATAGTTTGGTCTTGCAACTACTTAGTCAATTAGAGATTAAGGTTGTGGGACTTAAAATTACTACACAGCTGATAGAATATTTCTCACTCTAAAGCTCATTGGGAAAGATGGATGGATTTGAATATTTCAAATCAATTTACCTATTCTATTATCATGGAAACTCAGTGCAAAATACTTTAGTCAGTTCTTAAGAAAATCTAGCCAAAGTTAAATTCTGTACACATATAGTTTTATTTATTGCTAGTGTTAAAAAAACAAAAAGGTGGAGCACAAAGTGGAGTCACTTGCCCCTAGGACAGCAAACCAAGACCTAATTGCAGCCTCTCCTAGGAGTGGAATTTTAAGTCAATCATTGGAATTTTCTGATCAGCATTAGCGGGGTAATCTGCCTGATAAGACCCCTGCCACCCTTCCCCCAAAGAAAGGTGACCTTGACTGAAACAATCCTTTCTTTTCTTTTGCTAATAACTGTCTTATCCTGCCCAGATTCTGCCTATTAAAGCCTTCCATATTGTACAGCTCCTTTTGTTGCAGGAAGGGGGACCCCTTCCAGGGCCTGAGAGTGGACTCTTCTCTAACACTCAGAAATGAATTGTCCGAGGAGACACATGTGCTGACAAAGCAAGAGACTATTGGGAAGGGGCACCTGAGTGGAGAGCAGGAGGGTAAGGGAACCCAGGAGGACTGCTCTGCCACTGGCTTTCAGTCTCGGGTTTGACGGTGATGGGATTAGTTTCCAGGTTGTCTCTGGCCAATCATTTTGACTCAGGGTCCTTCCTGGTGGCGCACACATCACTCAGCCAAGATGGATTCCAGCGAGAATTCTGGGAGGGTGCTAGGACATATGGGCTGGTGTCTCCTCTCTCCTTTTGACCTTCCCTGAATTACTCCGGTTGGTGGTAGCTTGTTAATTCTGCATTCCTTCCCAGGACCTCCTGTTTAAGGTAATTCATGCAAGTGGTTACTATGGTGCCTGGCTAGGGCATCGGTTTCAGTCAGTGTTTCCCCTAACACTCTGAGCACCTCTCCTGTTTACTAGATGAAATGCTATCTGATTCATGCATTATTCATAAAGCCAATTAGATCTTCAAATATACTTGGTTGTATTTTGTTTTTTAACACTAGTGATACTCTGCTGAGTTTTAAATGCATTAACCACTGTTAATGCCAAAAACTTGGCCTCTGTGCACTGGTGCCAAACTGAATTTCAGAGACAGAGTTTTGGGTGAAGTAGAAAAGGAGAGCTTTATTGCTTTGCCAGGCAAAGGGGGATACAGCAGGCTCGTAGCCTCAAAACCCAGGGAGTTTGGTGAGGAATTTTATAGCAATGGTTCAAGGGCAGGGTTGCTGATAAGGATCAGGGTATGTGCAGGGCCTGTATTCCTTTAATCTGTCCTCAGGTGGTTTCCTGATGAGCTTCTGTGGTTCTTGAGGTTATCAAACTGTGACTTTCTCTCTGGAATGAAGAATGCTTCAAGTAGTTAACATCTTCCATTTGTTGGGAGTTTTAGTTCTGCAGAAGAGCTCAAAGATATTGTTATGTGTATCCCTTGAGGCAGAATCAGGACCCTGCCCCAAGGCTGCGCTATTGTTTTTGGACTGTTCCTCCTTTGTCTGTCTCTGTGTCCCCTCCCTTCCCTGATTAGCAACGGTTTGAACCTGCCCTTTGGAATTCAGGGAAGGTCATGGAGGCTGAAGCCTATTTTCTACAAACAATAAACGGGGAACACAGAAAGGCTTCTGTGCCCAGGAGCCACACAGGGTCCTGCTCGGTTTCACTGTCAATACTCATCATGACTTGAGGCTCACTTGGGACTCTTATAACTCATGAGCCTCTGTGTTGGCTTAATTTTGTCTTGGGCAGAAAGGACTGGCTCTTTTGGTTGCTGAGAACTATATTCGGTGTCCTTTGGAACCTGTGCTAGGACTGATGCTTGATAAATGCTCATCTGTGGGTTTTTTTCAATTCTGTAATGGTCATTACTTACTGATTATACCTAATGTTGAGGAAAAGGTGGCTGAAGATGTCTTCTCAATGCTTTTTTCTGTAGGACCTCCATTTTTTTCTTTTCTAATTTCACTGTTTTTTTTCTAATGGAAAGTAAGAAAATTCAGAGCTAGGACAGCTACTATTGAAAGAAACTTTGACTTGCTATGGTTTTACTCTTTAACTACCTTCATGGTCATTTACATGTGCATTGCATTAATAACTGTGTACCACTTTGTAAAATTTGACATGAAGTATTTTAAATTGGGGTGTAGAACCTTGATGTACAGGCTAGTTCTGGTCCTCAGCTTGTTTCACCCATCACTAAAGTAGACATTGGATTGGTCTCCGATTTAAAAGCAGACTTTTTAAGCTCTTTTAAAATGCCAAGGAGTGTTGTTTAAATGAAATGTTATAAAGAAACACAAATATGTCAATCAGATACAAAGATAGTTTATCTGATTGAGGGTGAATTGTTTCTGAGCTTTACCCAATTACTTGCTCACCTCTTTCATGGCTGCTCATGCAAAAACTACAGAGCAGCCTTGGATTAACTTTTAAGGAAAATAAGTACAAGCTTAGGGCACCAAGGGAAGGGGAGCACCACAGAGTTTTTTGCCCTAGCTATCATGCGCTTAACCCTTTCACTGCCACACTTGACTATAGTAGACTTTTTTGTTATTGTCTTTATCCGCCATATTCCAATTTAATCTACACTGTTAAAAAAATCTTTCTTTGGTATGGTGAATGACTAAAGTTTTAAAGTTTGGTTTGAAGGTGTTGTCAGATATTTACATTTGTTTCTAATTCATGGTGTGAGTTTCACTTCTGTAGAGAGTAAAAACCAGCAGGCTAAGTCCCTGATAGCATTTAACTCATCAGTTAATATGTGTAAAGGTGTAAAATAAAGCTCTTTATTTTAAGCAATGGAAGGGCTGGGGGCATCACTATTGGACTGTGCTTAGGATATACATTAGCCCTGCTCCAAAGAGTGCAATCTTAAAGTCCACTGGTGCAGCAGAAAGAACATAGAAATTGGTATGTGAGAAATGTTAAATAAGTGTTAGCTTCCTTTCTTGGAACAAGAAGATCAGCCCCAATACTGATTTTCTTAATGGTTAACTATGTTGGCAATTCCATTCACAATAAAGCCTCTACCACGGTAGTATTTTGCTTTCAGACTCTGACAAAAGCTTCAAAACTCACAAAAAGTTACACATGCACACAATTTTGAACACAATTTCAAGGAGTTCACAGACTTCAAGTTAAGAACTCCTGTTTTAGATTAGAGCAGTAGAAGTGTTGTGAATTAATTAGCTAATTCACAGTTTATTAGGAAGTTGAAAAGAGTATTATTTATCCCTCTTATTTTCAAAAAGAAAAGTAGTTTACAAAATATGGTCCTGTATACTGTGCAATAAGATGAAAAATGAGAATTGATAAAATCAGTGATTGGGTAACAATTAAAAGTGGAAAAAAAAAACCAAGATGAAGTAGGAGTACAGGTAAGTACCTAGAGACATGATAATATTTTCAAATTCCTGGCCCAAGCAAAGACCAAGATACGACAAGAATATTTGACCTATAGTATTAGAATCTCCTGAGACTTTTCCCTCTATTTTTCTACTTTTGTATGTTGTGCTACTTCTTTGTACAACATTTCTCTCTTGTCTTTTTCCTTTCCTGCTCTGTTTTTTTCACTCTTCTCTCTTTTTCATTGACTTTTTTCATGTAGCCCTTCATCTATCTTACTGTGCCTTCAGTTGAACCATAAAGTGACACCAATGTCTAAATATCTTATTTTTATTGTCACCTCTTTTTGTTTTTAAAATCAATTTAATTTAATTTTGCACTCCCTCCTAATCCCCCAACCAGATTTATTTGCTTTTCTATCGATGTGGTCCATTACTGACATTCTGATTCATGTTTTTCAACTGACTAAATATTTTCCACTCTTGCTTTAAATTATGCCCCTCATTATTATAGTGGACTTTTAATGCTAAATCAGTATTTCAAATAATAATCTATTAATTTGCATTATTCCAGGGAGAAAATTTGTAATTAAAAGAAGACGTTGATGTGATGAAAAATGGAATTTTTGGTACTGTGCTGTGTTTACTTATTATATACAGTTCATACTTCATAGAAACTGTTATTTTATTGCTTTTGAATAAATTTTAAGGTTTTTAAAGAAAGTTCTTTCTTCTAAAGCTTACTTATACTTTTTGTGAAAATTAATACACTTTATTTTTTTGGTTTAAACTTGCTACTTTTCTTTATTTTTTATGTAGAAATCATTGTTAAAATGCATAATAAGTACATTCAGACTACCATATTATTTGCTTATTTTTCTAGTGATACTTTATTTTTAAAACAAGTAATATGAATTTAGAGCTCATTCTGCCACAGGTTCATAATTGTACTAATAATGGCTAGCTTTTGTTGAATGTTTACCATTTATCAAGCACTATTTTAGGCATTTTATATTTGATAACTCATTTAATCCACATGACAGTCTTGTACATGCCTTAATTTTAAAATGCTTTATTGCTAGTGCAGTTCCAGACCACTGCAATAAAGCGAATACACAGTAAACAAATCAAGCATAATCAAAGTTATGTTTATATAACTGTGTAGCAGTTATGTTTTAGTCTGTGTAGCATTATGTCTAAAAAAAATCAATGTACATGCCTTAATTTTAAAATGCTTTATTGCTAACAAATACTAAGCGTTATCTGAGCCTTCAGCATTCATATTTTTTTTTCTGGTGGAGGATCTTTCCTCTGTCTTGGTGGTGGCTGAGGCTGGGGTGTCTGTGGCAATTTATTAACATAAGACAACAATGAAGATTGCCACACAGATGGACCCTTCCTTTAACAAACAATTCCCTGTAGCATGCAGTGCTGTTTGACAGCATTTTACCCACAGTAGGACTTCTTTCAGAATTGGAGTCAATCCTCTCAAATCCTGCTTTATCACCTAAGTTGATATAATATTCTAAATCCTTTGTTGTCACTTCAACAGTCTTTACAGCATCTTCACGAGGAGTAGATTCCATCCCAAGGAACCACTCTCTTTGCTCATCCATAAGAAGTAACCCCTCATTCATTCAAGTTTTATCATGAGATTGTGACAATTCAGTCAAAACTTCAGGCTCCACATCTGATTCTAGTTCTCTTGCTGCTTCCTCCACTAAAGTCTTAAACCCCTCCAAGTCATCCAGGAGGTTTGGGATTAACTTCTTCTAAATTCCTATGAGTGTTAATAGTTTGACTTCCCATGAATCACAGATGTTCTTAATGGTATTTAGCATGGTGAATCCTTTCCAGCAGGTTTTCAGTTTACTTTGCACAGATCAATCAGAGGAATCACTCACTATTGCAGCTATAGCCTTACAATTTATTTCTCAAATAATAACACTTGAAAGTTGAAATTGCTCCTTGGTCCATGGGCTGCAGAAGGGATGTTGTGTTAAGCAGGCATGAAGACAACATTAATCTCATTGTACATCTCCATCCAAGCTCTTGGTGACCAGGTGTGTTGTAAATGAGCAGTAATATTTTGAAAGGAATCTTTTCTTCTGAGCAGTAGGTCTCAACAGTGGGATTCAAATATTCAGTAAACCATGTTGTAGACAGATTTACTGTCATCCAGGATTTATTGTTGCATTTACAGAGTGCAGGCAGAATAGATTTAGCATAATTCTTAAGTGCCATAGGATTTTCAGAATGGTAAATGAGCATTGGCTTCAACTTCAAGTCACCAGCTATGTTAGCCCCTGACAAGAAAGTCAGCCTGTCTTTGAAGCTTTGAAACCAGGTATTGACTTCTCCTCTCTAGCTATGAAAGTCCTGATGGCATCTTCTTCCAATAGAAGGCTGTTTAGTCTACGCTGAAAGTCTATTGTTTAGTGTAGCCACCTTCATTAATTATCTTAGCTAGATCTTCTGGATAACTTGCAGCTTCTACATCAGCGCTTGCTGCTTCACCTTGTACTTTGATGTTGGGAGATGGTGTCTTTCCTTAAACCTCATGAACCAGCCTCTGCTAGCTTCATACTTTTCTTCTGCAGCTTCCTCACCTCTCAGCCTCCACCGAATTGAAGAGAATTAGGGCCTTGATTATGCTTTGGCTTAAGGGACTGTTGTGACTGTTTTTATCTTCTATTCAAATCACTAAAACCTTTTTCATATCAACAATAAGCAACATAAAGTACCTAGGAAAAAATTTAATGTAAGACATGAAGACCTGTATATTAAAAAGTTCAAAACACTGCCAAGACAAAGATTTAAAGAGATAGAGAGGGCTTCCCTGGTGGCACAGTGGTTGGGAGTCCGCCTGCTGATGCGGGTTCGTGCCCCAGTCCGGGTGGATCCCACGTGCCGCGGGACAGCTGGGCCCGTGAGCCATGGCCGCTGGGCCTGCGCATCCGGAGCCTGTGCTCCACAGTGGGAGAGGCCACAGCAGTGAGAGGCCCGCGTACCGCAAAAAAATAATAATAATAATAAAATAAAGAGATAGAGAATATATACCACATTCATGATGTTCAATATTGCTAAGATGTCAGTTCTGTCTCAAATTGATGTATAGATTCAATGCAGACCCAAACAAAATTCCAATAGATTTTTTTAAAGACTTCAACAAGCTGATTCTAACAGTTAAGTGGAAATGTCAAGGACCTAGAGTAGACAAATAATCTTGAAAAAGAACAAAGTTGGAGGACTTACACTATACTACCTGATTTCAAGAATTATTATAAAGTTAAAATTCAATAGAACTAAAAAGAGTTCATAAATATATCAGTGGAACATAGCAAATTATGTATTTATATATTTATATGATTTAATATATATTTATATATATATATATATAAAATATGTAAAGGTATATATTTAACTGATTTTCAGCAAGGCACCAAAGTAATTCAATGTTGAAAGGAAAGCCCTCAACAAATAATGATGAAACTGTTGGAGAAACTTAAGGGGGAAAAAATAGTCTAATTTCTACCTCATATTATATTTTAAAATTAAGTCAGGTTGGATTATAAACCTAAATGTAAAAGCTAAAACTTTAAAGATTCTGGAAGAAACATAGGAGAATAACTTCATGACTTTGGAGTATGTAGAGATTTCTTAGGACCCAAAAAGCACTAGTTATAAAAGTAAATAAGTGACTTGATCAAAATGAAAAGCTTCTCTTAAATCTCTCAGCATTAAGAAAATGAAAATGCATGCTACAGAGAGAGAGCTATAAATATATGAGACAGAAAACCTGCATTCAAAATTTGTAAAACAACTCACTATAAATTAAAAAAAAATTTGTAATCCCAATTTAAAAATTGGTAAGGGGACTTCCCTGGCTGTCCAGTGGTTAAGACTCCATGCTCCCAATGAAGGGGGCCTGGGTTCAATCCCTGGTTGGGAACTAAGATCCTGCATGCTGCACAGCATGGCCAAAAAACAAAAAAAAAGGTAAAAGACTTAAACAGATACTTCACAGAATAATATATGTGAGTGGTCTTGTGCACATTTAAAAGTGTTCAACATCTTTAGTCATTAAGAAAATAAAAATAAAACCACAATAGGCTACCCGTGAGAATAGCTAATATTAACAAATAAACAAAAAAAAAGAATAGCTAATATTAAAATAACTGGTAACACCAAATGATGTGGAACATCTAGAATCACTTTGGAAAATTCTTTGGCAGTTCCTTTTAATTTCTACATACAGCTATTATATGATCCAGCAATACCACTCCTAGGTATTTAGCCAAAAGAAATGAAAATATACGTCCACCAAAAAACTTGTACATTAATGTTCATAGTACCATTTCTCATTTATAGCCAAAAACTAGAAAAACTCAAATGTCCATGAGTATAAGAATGAATAGGCAACTTGATACATTCATACAGTTAAGTACTATAAAAAAGAATAAACTGTTATACAGAATAAGTGGATACATATCAAAAATATGCTGAATGAAAAAAGCTATACATAAAAATACTATATGACTCCATTTATATGAATTTTAAGAACAAACAAAACTTATATATAATAGAAATCAAAACAGTGCTTGTCTCTCAAGGGTGGGGAATTGAATAGAAAAGGGACAGGAGGGACTTCCCTGGTGGCACAGTGGTTGAGAATCTGCCTGCTAATGTAGGGGACCCTGGTTCGATCCCTGGTCTGGGAAGATCCCACATGCCGCGGATCAGCTAAGCCCGTGTGCCACAACCACTGAGCTTGCACTCTAGAGCCTGCGAGCCACAACTACTGAGCCTGCATGCCACGACTACTGAAGCCCGCACTCCTAGAGCCTGTGCTCCACAAGACAAGCCGCTGCAATGAGAAGCCCACACATCACAACAAAGAGTAGCCCCCATTCGCCACAACTAGAGAAAGCCCGCATGCAGCAACGAAGACCCAATGCAGCCAAAAATAAATAAATAAATTTATTTTAAAAAAAGAAGAGGAAGAGATACCAGGAGTACACACAAACAGAAAAAAGGCCATCTGAGGATACTGCACAAAGACAGCCATCTGGACTTCCAGCCTCCAGAATTAAATAAATTCTGTTCTCCAGAATAGAAATAAATTTCTATTGTTTAAGCCACCAAGTCTGGTCTTTTTTTTTGGCAGCCTTAATTAATATGACAGCTGAATAATACAGATGGAAATGGGAGTGACTACTATTAGATATAGGGTTTCTTTTTGGAGTAATGAAATGTTCTAAAAGCGATTGTGGTGATCGTATAATTCTGTGGATGCTATAAACCATTTAATTATATACTTTAAATGGGTGAATTTTATGGGCTATGAATTATGTCTCAATAAAGTGTTTTTTAAAAAGCAGTCAGAGAAATTCATCATATTAACAAAGTAAAAATTTTGAAAACATCATCAGTAGATGCTGAAAAAGCTTTTGACAAAATCCAACGTCCATTCTTTTTTTTTGTTGTTTTTGGGCTGCATTGGGTCTTTCTTGCTGTGCGCGGACTTTCTGTAGTTACGGCGAGTGGGGGCTACTCTTTGTTGTGGTGGGGGGGCTTCTCATTGCGGTGGCTTCTCATTGTGGAGCACGGGCTCTAGGCACGCAGGCTTCAGTAGTTGTGGCTTGTGGGCTCTAGAGCGCAGGCTCAGTAGTTGTGGTGCACGGGCTTCGCTTCTCCGTAGCATGTGGGATCTTCCCGGACCAGGGCTCGAGCCCATGTCGCCTGCATTGGCAGGCAGATTCTTAACCACTGCGCCACCAGGGAAGTCCCCAACATCCATTCTTGATTAGAAAAAAACTCTAGGAGAAAATATTTTCAAATCATATATTTGACAAGAGATTAATATCCAGAATATAGAAAGAACTCTTAAAACTCAACAACAGGGCTTCCCTGGTGGCACAGTGGTTGAGAGTCCGCCTGCCGATTTAGGGGACACGGGTTCGTGCCCGTTCCAGGAAGATCCCATATGCCGTGGAGCGGCTGGGCCCGTGAGCCATGGCCGCTGAGCCTGCGCATCCGTAGCCTGTGCTCCACAATGGGAGAGGCCACAACAGTGA
This sequence comes from Lagenorhynchus albirostris, assembly GCF_949774975.1. Lineage (NCBI taxonomy): Eukaryota > Metazoa > Chordata > Mammalia > Artiodactyla > Delphinidae > Lagenorhynchus > Lagenorhynchus albirostris. Next base: position 104,376,135 of record NC_083096.1, on the reverse strand, counting down.
GAGGCCCGCGTACCACAAAAACAAAAAAAACAAAAAAAAGTCAACAACAGCAACAACAGTAGTAACAACACAATTTAAAAATGGGCAAAGGACTTGAATAGCTATTTCTCCAAAGAAGATATACAGATGGCCAATAAGCACATGAAAAGATGCTAACTAATCATTAGAGAAATGCAAATCAAAGCCACAATGAGATACCAATTCACATCCATTAGGATAGTTATTACTTAAAACAAACAACAGAAAATAAGTTTTAGTGAGGATGTGAAGAATTTAGAACCCTTGTGCATTACTGAAGAGAATGTAAAAGATTTAGCCATTATGGAAAACAGTATGGCAGTTCCTCGAAAAATTAAAACTAGAATTATTATATTACCCAGCAATTCCACTTGTGAGTATATATTGAAAAGAACTGAAAGCAGGGATTTGAACAGATATTTGTACAACAATGTTCCTAGCAGCATTATTCACAATAGCAAAAAAGATGGGAGCAACCCATGTGTCCACTGATGGATGAATGGATAAACAAAATGTGGTATATGCATACAATAATGGAATATTATTCAGCCTTAATAAAGAAGGAAATTCTGATTTGTGCTGCAACTTGGATGAACCTAGAAATCTTTATGCTAAGTGAAATAAGCCAGATATGAAAGGACAAATATTGTATGATTTCACTTATATGAGTTACTTAGAATAGACAAATTCATAGAAATGATGGTTACCATGAGCTGGAAGAAGGGAATGGAGATTTATTGTTTAATAGCTACAGAGTTTTATTTTGGGATGATGAAAAATTCTGGAGATGGATAGTGGCTATGGCTGCACAACAATGTGAATGTACCTAATGCTACTGAGCTGTTCACTTCAAAATGGCTAAAATGGGAAAAATGTTTTGTTATATGTATCTTATCACAATAAAAAACAAACTCCCAGCAATCTAGGAATAGAAGATTAACTTCCTTAATCTGATAAAGGACATCTATGAAAAACCTATAACTGATACCATACTTGATGATGAAAGACTGAATGATATCCTCCTAAGATTAGAAACAAGGTAAGGATATCCACCCTCACCATTTCTTTCCAACTTTTAATGGAGGTTTCAGCCAGTGTAATATGGGGGAAAAATAAAATAAGAGCTTCCAGATTAGAAGGGATGACAATCCCAATCAAAATCACAGCAGGATTTTTTTTTTTGGTAGAAATTCACAAACTTTATGTTCAAAACAAGGAAAGCTAAACAATATGTTGTTTAGGTAAACATAGGCAATAACTATAAAGAAAAACAAGAGAATGCTTAACACAAAAATCAGGATAGTTGTTATCTCTGGAAGTAGTGAGGGAATTCAACTAAGGAGGAGCATACAGAGAACTTCTGGGATGTAGAATGACCTGGATGGTGGGTAGACAAATTATTCACTTTATTATCCCTTAAACTGCACATGAAAGTTTCCATATAATTTTGCATTACACTATGTATCCCAGCCTACTAAAAAAAAAAAAGTTATGTTTCTCAAAAGTCTTCAAATTAAAGGAATATAAGGCATGTAAACAGAATTTAAGGAGGCTTAAGATAGGGACACATTAACATGATACAACTAGGTAATTCAGAGAAGAAAGAGAGATCAAGGATTTCCTGGAGGAAATAGCATTACAAGTTGAAATGAGAAATTCCAAAACCAAATCCTCTGTCCAAATAATATAGCATCCTATTTGAAAAGACAATGAAAGGAACTGCGTGAATTGAAGCAATGCTCGGGTTTGCACCAGACTTGTAGATTTAAATTCTAGATTCTTTCCCCAAAGAGAATTGTTTGACTATAAGGGGCACCATTGTGAATCTGATTATATGTAGGACCCAATTTTAAGATCCTACCTAGTAAAAATTTTTTACATAGCAAAAAATTTCATGTTTATTTGATTTTTGCATTACTTTTCTATTGCCACAAACTATCACAAATTTAGAGGTTTAAAACCATACCCATTTATTATCTCACATTTCTACAGTCAGAAGTCTGACAAGCAGTGGTAAGGTTCTCTGCTCAGGATCTTATGAGGCCAAAATCCTGGTGTTGGTAGGGCTATGATCCTTTCTGGAGGCTTTGGGGAAGAATTTACTTCCCAGGCTTCTTCAGTTGTCAGAATTTAGTTCCTTGTGGGTCTAGGACTGAATCTCTGTTTTCTTGACCTGTGTTTCCCTCCATCTTCAAGTCAGCAACTGGGAGTCAAATCCTGGTGGTGCTTCAAAGTGACTTCCTCTTTTGCCTACCTTTTTTTCTGCAGCATCTGGAGAATATTCTCTGCCTTTAAGGGTTTGTATGATTAGGTTAGATCCACTTAGGTAATTGCCCTTTCATAAGGTCAACTAATAACCTTAATTGCATCTGCAAAGTCCCATTTCTGCAGTACTTAGAGTATTGTTTGACTGAATAACCAAGGGGCCGGAATCTTATGGAAGGGGGTATCTTTAGAATCCTGCCTATCACAGTTGTCATCCATGTCAAGAAATATTTCAATAATTGAGCATTGTATTCTCATGGCACTGTGCTGGGACCTGAAGATTTTAAATGTACAGTCAACCAGCTTCAAGGAATATATAATCTAGTTGTGTGCTATTAATATAAAGTGTTTGTATAGAATGAGGTTTTGTGTAGAATTTGTCTTAAAATACTGTTTCAATTGTATCATCTGAGTTTAGCCAACTCTTCAAAATTATTCTGTTCAATTTCATTTTTTAAAATAAACCCAGCATATTGACTGGGTTTATTCACTTGTCAGTAATGACAGTTAAGTCATAGCTGAACAGTTAAAAAAACCTCTTTTCAGTGAGTAAAATAATTCTTCTGTCTTAAGGCGTCAGTAAATTTGGGAGGAAGGCGATGAAAACCTACAAAACAAAACTTACCTAACTGAGATCTAAAACCTGAGCCAAATCTCTAGATACCAACAGTATTATTGCAGTGGAAGCATTTCAGGAGCTTCCTGTATAACATGCTAATTCTCTCTTCTTTAAATGGACTAGATAGAAGTGGTACAACAGCAGAATCATTCTAGCCTAATAACCAAATTAAGGAAATGTTTAGTGCTTTAAATGCATTTCTCAATAATAATTTTGTAGTCTGGGCATACTTCCATTTACCTCATTAAATTTGGGTATCTTCATATATTGTGATTCATTTGAGAAGTTAATAGCCTCAGCGTTTTACAACAGACACTGTCTAAAGTAGTTAGGAAGACAGAAAGCTTTTAGTTCAACTCATTTCCCCTTGAATAGAGAGCTCAATAAGCCATTTCCTCATGTTGAAATAAAAGCTGTTTACTGAGAATACAGATCAAATTTTGTTGCTAGAAAAGTGTGCGTGTGTGTGTGTGTGTGTGTGTGTGTGTGTGTGTATAATGAGCCCATGCAAACAGTATTTGATATATCTAAATTCTAGTACAGTGGAAAAATTTGACACACTTTTAGGTTTCATTTTAACTATAATTTTATTACCCTGATCAATATTGTTTGCCTGTTTTTGAATGGTACCTGTTTTAACCTTTGAATCCATTGCACAATGGCTGGGTTTTTTAATCACCAAAAGATCACTTTTAATATGTTGTTTTTTATCCTTCTAATCTTTTTTGAGCATAGAGATTTTTATAAGTTACTGAAATATAGTTGATGTACAATATTATGTTAGTTTCAGGTATACTACATAGTGATTTGACACTTGCATACATATGGAATGATCACCACAATAAATCTAGTAACCATCTGTCACCAAAGTTATTGCAATGTTATTGACCATATTCCTTATGCTGTATATTACATTCCTGTGGCTTATTTATTTTATAACTGGAGGTTTGTAATTCACCAGTTTTCCCCCACCTGCCCACCCCTGGCCTACCACCCATTATTCTCTGTATCTATAAGTCTGTTTTCACTTTGTTTTGTTTGTTTGTCTGCTTTGTTTTTTAGATTCTCACATATATATGTGAGGACATAGGGTATTTGTCTTCCTCTGCCTTATTTTATTTAGCATAGTACCCTCTATATCCATCCCTGTTATCGAAAATGGCAAAATTTCATTCTTTTTTTGGTTTGGCTGAGTTATATTTCATTGTATACAGGAGATATATGTATATAATATTATATATACCACATATTCTTTATGCATTCATCTATCAGTGGACACGTAGGTTGTTTTCATATTTTGGCTATTGTAAAAAGTGCTGCAGTGAATATTGGGGTGCATATGTTTTTCTAATAAGTGTTTTTGTTTGGGTAAAAATCCAGAAGTGAAATTCCTGGGTCATACAGCAATTCTATTTTTTACTTTTTGAGAAACCTCCATACGGTTTTCCATATTGATTGCACTAATTTACAATCCCACTAACAGTACCCAGGGTTCCCTTTTCCCACATCATAGCTAACACTTGTTATTTATTGTCTTTTTGATGATAGCCATTCTGACAGGTGTGAGGTGATATCTCACTGTGTTTTTTTTTATATATATAAATTTATTTAATATTTGGCTGTGTTGTGTCTTCGTTGCTGTGCGCAGGCTTTCTCTAGTTGCTGCAGGCGGGGGCTGCCCTTCGTTGCGGTGCGCGGGCTTCTCATTGCGGTGGCTTCTCTTGCTGCGGAGCACGGGCTCTAGGCTCGCGGGCTTAGATGCTCCGCGGTATGTGGGATCTTCCCGGACCAGGGCTTGAACCCGTGTTCCCTGCATTAGCAGGCGGATTCTTAACCACTGCGCCACCAGGGAAGCCCTCTCACTGTGTTTTGATTTGCATTTCTCTGACGATTAGTGATGTTGGCATATTTTTATGTGTCTATTGGCCACCTTCTTTGGAAAAATGTCTATTCAGGTCCTCTGCCTACTTTTAAATCAGGTTGTTTGTTTTTTTGATGTTGAGTTGTATGAGTTCTTTGTATGTTTTCAATATATATTTTTTCAATATATATTTTCAATAGTCCCTTATCAGATACATCATTTGCAAATATCTTTTTGCTTTGTTGATAGTTTCCTTTTCTGTGCAAAAGATTTTTAGTTTTATTTAGTTCCATTCGTTTGTTTTTGCTCTTGTTTCCCTCGCCCGGTTTTCAAAGCCAGGCATTCTGAGGGCTCATCTTCCTAGTACTTGACCCCCATGTTGGGGAGCCTGAAGTGGGGTTGGGACTTCTCGCTCCTTGGGGAGAACCTCTATGATTGTGAAATTCCTCCAGTTTGTGAATTACTGACCTGGGAGTGTGGGTCCTGACTATACTATGTCTGTGCCCCTCTTACCCATCTTGTTGTTCCTTATTAATATCTTTAGTTGTGTTAATCTCTTCTGGTAGTCTTCATGTTGTTCTCATAGATAGTTACTCTGTAAGTAGTTGTAATGTTGGTGTGCCCATGGGAGAAGGTGAGTTCAGGGTCATCCTACTGTGACATTTCAGCCACACCCCCCATATTGGCTGGTTTTTAATCAGAGTCTGCTTTACTTTTCTCCCCCATTTGACACTGTCCACTACCATGGCTTGATGGTCTCTCCTCTCTGATCTTTTCAAATACCAGTGTCTAAGGTCCTCCTATTTCTTTGATAATTCTTATCTTGGGCTCCCTAACAGGTTTAGATGTTGTTGACTTCCTTGAACCTTTTCTTTTCTTTCTGATGTGCTTATCTGAATGCCTCATCCATTCTCTTGGCTTCATTTATAGATGTGTAGAAACCTTCCCTGGAAAGGTCTAATTGCTATTGTTTTGTTCACGGGCATTTCATTTTGTCAAAGACTTAGCTTATTTTCAATAATTTATTTCTTTATTTTGTATTAATTTTTATTGGAGTATAGTTGCTTTACAACATTGTAAAGCAACAGTTTCTGCTGTACAGCAAAGTGAATCAGTTATATGTATACATATATCCCCTCTTTTTGATTTCCTTCCCATTTCGGTCACCAGAGATTATTTTCAATAATTTAATTGTTTTACAGACAAATATTGTATCTTCCCCAATTTTAGCTTTGTTGACAGAACACCCTGAAAAACTTCTATGTCAGGACATTGAAACGGGGTGTTTTTGTTTTTTCCTAAAATGTTTAGTTATTTTTTTCCTGAAAGGTCTTTTCCTCAAAAGTGCATTTTAGGACCCGCATGCAGCGAATTAAGAAGCCACTAGAAGGCGCCAGCCACTTACACAATGACTGAGTAACGGGTCCCCTCCTTCCCTGTTCTGAACTGTTTCTAAATCAGAAAAGTCAAGTCTTCTTGGTAAAAGCCTCAGTTAGTATGTTTATATTCTCTGTCGTTTGTGATTTGTACTGCTATACAAGCATGAAGGCAGAGATAGTTATGGCCACACATACTTCTCCCCAGCATAAAAATTGCTTCTATGCCCTTCACTACAGGGCAGAATGACCAGTTCAGAGTTAGATTTCTTTCTCAGCTTTTCTTTGCATGCCCCTCTGCCATGTTTTTCCCCCTCAGCTGTGAAGTTTATCATATTCTTGTATTGCTCAACTGAATGGCTGTAATTATGTTAATTGACTTTAAAGTGGTCAAATTTCTTTTTCCACCTTTCTCTGTTTCTGTTTTTCTATCTTCCCTCTCCTTCCATCATATATTCCCAAGTATATTTTCCTGATTATTTTTTAATTTTTCAAATATTTTACTCCTGAAAGCAATGTTACAAGAAATAGGAAGGTCATGGTATACAAAACTCTAGGAGTAAGAACAGCCTTAACGTAGGAATGAGGAGGAACCAGAATCTGCCTGCTTGGTATAAACCTCCTTTGGGGCTGGTCTTCCATAGCAGGCGAGGGTGAATGTGGTACCTCATCATCCAGACAGAAAAGATATCTCTCCAAGTCTTTATAGAGGAGAAGAGTAAGCAAGATGGGTGGCTCTGAAGCATCTGGGAATGTGGTTCACAATAACGCACAGAGTTAGCTAAATAAGAAAATCCATGACCATTATGGAGGAAAGATCAAAGAGTCTGTAAACTCAAGCAAATATAAGAGCTGCCACATTGGAGAGACCCAAAATCCATTTAGATCAGTTTTCATGCTTGAAATAATGTCACAAAGAAAGTTTTGTGGGAAGGTAGAAAAGTTTCATATTGTGACTCCCTCAAAATGTCCCTAAAGCATGTTTGTCTTTATAATCCACTACAATTGTTCATCCCTGAAGTATTTAAATTCTTTTGGCTAGTCTTCCATTTCAGTTTATAAATCCTCTTGGGATTAGAAGCTCCTTATGTTACTAGTCATTTATTTATTTTAAAAAAGCATTACTGTGCACTTACTTCATGGCAGGCACTGTTTTATATATGTCTTGAGAATACAAAGATGACAAGACAGAATCCCCTCATGCTTGAAAAGATTAGCATAGTGAGAAAGATACCCTAATAAATAAAGTGTAAAGTAGTAATCTTGTCCTAAATCACCTTTTGCAAGGATGCTTTCTTCCTCTAATATTCTAGAATTTATAGAATAAATCCAAGCAGACTCTTTGTCAACAAAAGTACACTACAAATACATCACTTTTATTTTTGAGATGTAAGTTTTTAATGCATGTAAGAGTTCTTCCTTTCTTTTCTGATTCTAAACTTCAGTCATTTTTCAATATGCCTACAATGTACCAGGCACTGTGCTAGGATACAAATATGAATATGACATTGCCTCTGACTCTTCAAGTTGTTTATTTTACATCTCCTCTCTCCTTAAACCTCCAGCACTTCATCTTCCCTCACTTTCAACTGGTGATCTCACTTTACACTTCATTGAAGGAACAGAAGCCATCAGGCAATAATTACTACATCTTCTCACCACCAAATACTTGTACTCCCTCCTTTCACGATGAAGAAGCATACCCTGTCCTCTCTAGGGCACTGGATTGCATGCCTGCCTAGTTGAAGATTCACTCCTGCCATTATCTGACCTCTGTTCTGCGTCATGCCTAAACTCTCCCTAGAGTCCACATTCTTGCCAACTTATGCCCTTCCTTTCACAGTGAACCTTATCAACAATTGTTTATATTGTACTTGCTCTCTCCACTTCCTCAATTCTCTTTCTCTGTTCAACCCACTCCAATTATATTTTCATTGCATTTGTGGAAATGACTGTTGTCAAATCTGTCACCAGTGACTTCGCCTTACCAAATTCAGTATTAGTTCTCAATCCTCTCTAATTTGACCTCTCTGTGGGATTTGGCAGAGATGACCATTTCCTCCTATTTGAAACACATTCTACCGTTAGCTTCAACCACATGGTCTCAGTTTTCCTCCTATATCACTGGAGTTGCTTCTGGGTCACTTCTTCCTTTATTCCATCTCTAAATATTAAAGTGCCCTGGGTCTCAATTCTAGAGCCTCTTTTCTTCTGCATTTAAACTCACTCCATAAGTCATTATATCTAGTCTCGTTGCTTTAAACACAATTTATATGCTGATGAATTACAGAATTATGTGTCTAACTCTGTTCTCTCCCTAGATCTCCACTCCTGAATATCCAGCTGCCTTCTTACATCTCCATTTATGTCTCTTAGTGTATCTGAACTAGAACAAGACCAAAACAGAATTATTGGTCTCCCTTCAGAGTTTTTTCCTATCACAGTCTTTTCCATCTTAGATGAAGCATCCTCACTCACCCAGTGCTTCTTCTCACCACCCCATGTCCAATCCATCAGCAAGTCTTACTAGCCTTGGAAGTTCCTCTCCAAGGCCTCTGAGACCTGCAGAGCTTTCTGGACTCATCTGTTACACTCCTACCTTGTTCACTGCATTCTGACCACATGGGCTTGCTTTATAGTCCTCATTAATGCCAAATGCATTTCTGTCTCAAGCTTTAGCTCTTATTGTTCCCTATGCCTAGAACACTTTTCCCACAGAGCTCTTCCCATGGCTGACTCCTCACCATTCACTTCCCAGAGTTATCCATGCAAATGTTGTCTCCTCTCTACTCTATCCAAAGTACTCTGCCCACCCACTGCCTACCCCCAAAATTATTGTATACCCCATCACCCTGTGTTATTTTTTCATAAGACTTACCATTACCTGAAAGTATTTATTTGTCCACATTTTTGGTTTCTCTTCTCACCAGAATGTAAGGCAAAAGGAATGGCTCTCATGTGTTTTACTCACCCCTGCATCCCCAGTGTCTGGCATATAGAGATGCTTAATAAACAATTATTAAGTGAACGAAAAATTGAATTAATGAATGGGAAGACAGGAAAGCCAGCATATAACAACCTTCAGTGATATGAACTGTGACAGAGATGACCAACCAAGGAAATGATCCATGAAGATAAGTAGCTATCTAATTGCTAGATAGTTTTATATACCTTGAAAATGTAAGCTTGTATTTTTATTATTCAGATCTTTTTTAAAACTCTTTTTTTATTGAATGAAAGATTCAAGTTCTATAGTACTTTACAATTTTCAAAAGTTTCACACATGATTTTATATAATCCCATAATAACCCATTTTTTGAGTCCCCTACCCCTTTATTGCCCCTCCCCCCTTCCCTCTCCCCACTGGTAAACATCTAATTGTTCTCTATATCTGTGAGTCTGCTTCTTTTTTGTTTTATTCATTAGTTTGTCGTATTTTTTTGATTCAACATATAAGTGATATATAGTATTTGTCTTTCTCTGTCTGACTTATTTCACTTAGTATAATGCCCTCCAAGTCCATCCATGTTGCTGCAAATGGCAAAATTTCATTCTTCTTTATGGCTGGGTAGTATTCCATTGTGTGTGTGTGTGTGTGTGTGTGTGTGTGTGTGTGTGTGTGTGTGTGTGTGTGTGTGTGTATCTCACATCTTCTTTATCCATTCACCTGTTGATGTACACTTAGGTTGCATCCATACCTTGGCAATTGTAAATAACACCGCTATGAACCTTGGGGTGCATGTATCTTTTCAAATTAGTATTTCTGGGTTTTTTTCAGATATATACCCAGGAGTGGAATTGCTGGGTCATATGTTAGTTCTATTTTTAGTTTTTTGGGACGTCTCCATACTGTTTTCTACAGTGGCTGCCCCAGATTTACATTCCCACCAACAGTGTTCCCTTTCCTCCACATTCTCACCAACATTTGTTATTTGTGTTCTTTTTGATGATAGCCATTCTGACAGGTGTGAGGTGATATTTCATTGTGGTTTTAATTTTCATTTCCCTGATGATTAGTGATGCTGAGCATATTTTCATGTGCCTGTTGGCCATCTGTGTTTCCTCTTTGGAAATATGTCTATTCAATCCTTCTGCCCATTTTTAAATAGGGTTGTTTGGTTTTTTTGATGTTGAGTTGTATGAACTGTTTATATATGTTGGATATTAACCCCCTATCAGTCATATCATTTGCAAATATCTTCCCCCATTCAGTAGGTTGCCTTTTTGTTTTATTGATGGTTTCCTTTGCTGTGCAAAAGCTTTTAAGTTTAATTAGGTCCCATTTTTATTTTTGCTTTTGTTTCCTTTGCTTTAGGAGATGGATCAAAAAAAAAAAATTGCTACAATTATATTGAAAAGTGTTCCACCTATGTTTTCCTCTAGGAGTTTTATAGTATCTGGTCTTACATTTAGGTCTTTAATTCACTTTGAGTTTATTTTTGTATATGGTGTTAGAGAATGTTCTAATTTTACTTTTGTACAAGTAGCTGTCCAGTTTTCCCAGCACCATTTATTGAAGAGACTGTCTTTTCTTCATTGTATATTCAGATCTTGAATATTTAAAGATAGCTAAACTAACACTTTTCATACAGGAAAGCACCCCTTTCCACTTTTCAGCTTCATTTGATTCTTCCAAATTTAGGCTCATATCTCATTTCTCACCCCCTTTTCAGGCTTATACAACATATTCTTCACAAAAACAATAGCAAATGAATAGTTAGGATTATTTGTATCTTTGATATGCTATAGTTAAATGATGTTTTGGACTTTAATTGCAGGACAGTTGCTTTCAAGATTTCTGTGAAATACTCTGATAGTCACCTCAAAATTATTAAATGTATTTTAAGTAAATTATCAAAGAGTGTCATATATTATGATCTTTAGGTCTTCCTTTATTTTTCAGTCAGGTTTACTGAGGAATAATTTATATATAGTAAATTCAGTTCTATGAATTTTGACAATGATATACAGTCATGTAACCACCTCCACAATCAAGATATAGAACACTTCCATCATCTCAAACTTTCCTCGTGCGTCTTTGTAATCAATTACCTTCCCCCATCCCTTGTCTACCACTGATTTGTTTTCTGTTCCTATAGTTTTGTCTTTTCCAAAATGGAATAATATAGTATATATCCCTTTGAGTTTTTGATAGTGCATCAGTAGTTTGTTCTTTTTTATTGCTGAGTAGTATTTCACTATATGACTGCACTATATTTATTCATTTATATCTTTCTGTGCTAACTACATTTTGAGGTATTAAAGCCTGAAATATGATTTTCTGGAAGACATCTTGGGTTTACGAAATAAATGTTTATTGAGCCTCTCCTATGTGCCTGTGGATTCTAAGGTGAATAAGATGCAGTTCTCTTTTGAAGGAGAAATAACAGAGCAGGTAAAAGAACAGGATGTGAGCTTCTTGTTGTTTTTAGAAAGGATCTAATAGAGGGCAAGCTTTGTTAGACTGAAAACTCTTTGAAACATAATCACATATAGTATTTAACTATGGAATGATTTCACAAATCTATTTTTTAGTTCTCTTCACACACTTTATTGTGTGTTCAATGTCCCAATTAAAATCTTAAGATAGGATAATACAGTAATTGAGGACACAAACTTTAGACCCAGAGGAACATGGATTCATTTATTGTGTTCACTGCTTCTTAGGTGCTGTGGACATTTGTTGTTGTTTTTTTCCATAACAGCAACCCCTATTCTTGTGGGAAGTGCTCCCTCAAACTGTGATTCTCATGGAAGCTGCCAAACATTAGGCACTGACTCCATGTGTCCTGGACCCTCTTGATTTCCTAGCTCAGCTCTCCCTTCTCTTCCCACCACATTTGTACGTGGTTACCAGACCCTTCAGTGTCTGTTTTTTGACTGATTCAGAAACAACAGAACATAATAATACTATGGGCCAGAAACTTTGCTAAACCTTTTAATACATTATCTTATTTAATTGTGACAGCCACAGCGTAGTCATAATGCAGTGACTGTTATTATCCACATTTTTCACACAAGGAAAAGAGTGAAAAGAGTGTAGAGATGTTTATGAAAGTCACATGGCTGGTATGTGGTAGGGCCAGCTCCCTTCAAAGCCTTTGCTCATAACCATAGGATTGTGGCTCAGAAGCCAAAACCCCACTCCTAATCAGGACATGTCCAGCAGGGTCTCAGGTCTCCTGCTCCATGGGTGGGGTGGTGGTGTCAGTGGTGGTATTCAATATCCTGTTTTATCTCCACTATGTTTTCGCTTTACTGGCATCATGGATTCTGTAAGTCTTGTTAAATACTGGGTAGTTTTCACTATTATTTTTAGCTCATTCAGCATTTACCAGAGTGCCACAGCCTTGTGATCATAGCGTTTGAGAGCTTCAATATGACATTTACCTCTTTCAAACTAGACATGATCCATCTACTCTGTCTGTGGTTTGGGGGTGTCTTAATTTCCCCTGTTGTAGATATTTCCTCCAGGCTTTTATTGCTTTGTTACTTCTCTTTGGAGTTGCAAAATTTTTTCAATGACGTTGGGTTAATTTCTTTCATTTTGCTTAATCTTCTGGATGCTTCTCTTTTTGTAGCTTAAATTTTGGGGGGACAGATCTGCTGAACTAGTATCCTGCCTATTACACTACAATAGACTGAATGTTTATTTCCTCCTCCCAATTCATATGTTGAAATCCTAATCCCTAAGGTGATGGTATTAGGAGATGGGGTCTTTGGGAGGTCATGAGGGCAGAGCACTCATGAATGGGGTTAGTGCTCTTATAAGAACGACCCCTTTACCCTTCTGCCATGTATGGGTACAGTGAAAAGAGGACTGTCTATAGAAGGTGGCCCCCTCACCAGACACTGAATCTGCCAGTGCCTTGATCTTGGACTTCCCAGCCACCAAAACTGTGAGAAACAAATTTTTATTGTTTATAAGCCACCCAGTGTATGCTATTTTGTTACAGCAGCCCAAAAAGACTAAGACATATACTTAGAGCAGTGTTATTCAAACTCAAGGACACGACTCATTAGTGAGTTGTGAAATCAATTTGGTATGTTGTGACCAGCATTCTAAAAACACAAAAAAGAATTGAAAATATCAGGATGTATCATATATATTAAGGATTAATATAGTTTTGTGAAACTTTTGTTTCAATTGTATCTGTTGCAATGTAAAATATATTTCTTACTGTAAGTAATGGTCGAAAAAGTTTGAAATGACCATCCTAATGGATCCTCCTCTTCGGAATGTCTCAAATTTTATCCCAAAGAAAGATTATTTTTTCATTCTTCCTTCTGTGGCTCAAGTAAACCGCAAATAATTGCATTTACTATATTTCACAGTTGAGCTAATTATCTGAAGAATTGAAGAATAGCCTATAAGTATCCTAAATCTATGTCACTTTATGATATAAAAAAAGCATTTCATCTCAGATGGAAAATTATTGATAGCTTCCATAAAGTGCTTAGAACATTTCTTATCAATAGAGTCACAGATGTAGAAAAACAAACTTATAGTTACCAGGGGGGAAAGAGGGGGAGGGACAAATTGAAAGATTGGGATTGACATATATACACTACTATATATAAAATAGGTAACTAATAAGGACCTACTGTATAGCACAGGGAACTCTACTTAATACTCTGTAATGACCTATATGGGAAAAGAATCTAAAGAGTGGATATATGTATATGTATAACTTATTCACTTTGCTGTACAGCAGAAACTAACACAACATTGTAAATCTACTATACTCCAGTAAAAAAAAAAAATTGCTTATCCCCAAAGACAATGCACTCAATTTGTGCCCTGTCCTCAGAGATTTCCCCGCTACCAATTCCATATTCCAGGGAGAGGGAATCTGATGGGCCCGGCTTAGGGCCGGTGTTAACCCGGGTGCAATCAATAATGGCAGAGGTGAAGTGAGAGTTAAGGGGTGGTGCAATCTAGTGCCTATAAGCAGGAGCTATGGACAGAGTGGCCATTTAAAACTATGCCTCCTATGAGGATATGGAGAGAAGGGAACACTTGTACACTGCTGGTGGGAATGTAAGTTGGTGCAGCCACTGTGGAAAACAGTATGGAGATTTCTCAAAAAACTAAAAATAGAACTAACATATGACCCGGCAATTATGCTCCTGGGTGTCTATTTTAAAAAAACCCAAAATACTAATTCAAAAAGATACATACACCCCAATGTTCATAGCAACATTATTTACAATTGCCAAGACATGGAAGTAACCTAAGTGTCCATCAACAGATGAATGGATGAAGAAGATGTGGTATATACATAAAATGGAATACTACTTGACTGTAAAAAGGAATGAAATTTTGCCATTTCCAGGAACATGGATGAACTTGGAGGGTATTATGCTTAGTGAAGTAAGTCAGACAGAGAAAGACAAATACTGTATGTTATCACTTATGTATGGAATATAAAAAATATAACAAACTAGTGAATGTAACAAAAAAAACCTAGTAGTTACCAGTGGGCAGAGGGAAGGGAGGAGGGGCAAAATAAGGGTAGGGGATTAAGAGTTAAAAACTGTTATGTAAAAAAAAAAACCTGTTATGTATAAAATAAGCTACAATGATATGTTGTACAACGTGGGGAATATAGGCAATATTTTATAACTATAAATAGAGTATAACCTTTAAAAATTGTGAATCACTAAATTGTATACCTATAACTTATATAATACTACACATTGACTATACTTCAATTTTTTAAAAATGGAAAAAAACTCCAAAACTATGCCTCCTAAATATGGCATCTGAGTAACTTTTTTCTCAATGTTTGTTGAGGATACCCTGATGATGTGTCAAAATTTGGTCATCAGTCCAGTTATTAGGATCATTCCAATACAGAAACTTCTGAGGCTAAAAGGGATCATCCTATACTTGAGTTAACCTTCAATTAAGAGCATGAGTGATTGGGGCTTATACAAACTGGTCCCACTTAGTTCCACAGGGCAGGTTTGAGTGCCTCTAAATAAAAGGACTAGAGTCTGAGCAGCAACGCCCACTGGGAGCTAACTCTGGAGCTCTGAGGCCCAAATGCAGACCTAACCTGGGCTCTAACTTCTGCCCATAAATTTAACAAACCAAGGCCCATCCCAACTTTCCATTGATTAGGTCTTAAATCCTTCTGAAAAGATGGTTCAGGGCTTCCCTGGTGGTGCAGTGGTTAAGAATCTGCCTGCCAATGCAGGGGACACAGGTTCGAGCCCTGGTCTGGGAAGATCCCACATGCCGTGGGGCAACTAAGCCTGTGCGCCACAACTACTGAGCCAGTGCACTAGAGCCCGCAAGCCACAACTACTGAGCCCACATGCCACAGCTACTGAAGCCCACACGCCTAGAGCCCATGCTCCACAACAAGAGAAGCCACCACAACGAGGAGTAGCCCCTGCTCGCTGCAACTAGAGAAAGCCCATACGCAGCAACGAAGACCCAAGACAGCCAGAAATATAAATAAATAAATAAATAAGGTGGATTCATAGTTGTTTTTTTTTTTGCTGCTCCACGCAACTTGTAGGATCTGTTTCCCAACCAGGGATTGAACCTGGGCCATGGCAGTGAAAGTGCTGAGTCCTAACCACTGGACCGCCAGGGAACTTCCGATTCATGTTTTTCTGTAATCAAACCATTCAAAATAATATATTTTTGAACACCTCTTAAATATATGCCAGGCATTATGCTAGGCACTGAGCACACAGCATTAAACAGACAATTGAAAACAGTTGTCTGTATTCACCATATCTAATTTCTTCTGCTCGTTTTCTCTTTTAAACCTACTGTCATAAAGCTTTTCTCTACACTATCCCTCTGACTCTGGTTTTGTCCTGGTCACCAGTAACTGATGTCTCCGTTGTCGAATCCAGTGGTCAATCCTCAGTCCTCCTTTACTTGACCTACCAGCAGCATTTCACATAGTTGCCTACTCCCTGCTCCTTGAAATGTTTTCTTCACTTGGCTTCAGAGACACTGCACCCTCTTGGTCTTCTTTTCTAGATGGGAGAGGGGTGGCATCCCTCTGTCCCCTCCATTTCCTTAAGGAAACTATGCCAGATCAAAAGGTACATGCAAACCACAGATTGAAGTGTTGGACGACTTTAAAAGGGAGTTATGGAATCATTCCTTTTATGCTTTCAGTACTTTATTAAGGTATAATTTGTAAACAGGAAGATGCACAAACCTGGCTTTTAACAGGCATATATACCAGTGTAACTAACACTCAGATCAAGATATATCACCTCAGAAAGTTCCTTTGTGCCCCTTTCCAGTCACCTCAACCCAAAGGCAACCATTTTTCTACTTTCTGTCATCAAAGATGAGTTTTGCCTATTCTTGAATTTCATATAAAGGGAGTAATGCAGTGTATACTATTTTTGTCATGTGTTTCTTTCACCCACATGGTTTTTAGATCCATCCATGTTGTTGCACGTACCAGTAGTGTGTTCTTTTTTATTGCCGAGTGGTATTCCACTGTATGAACATACTGCAGTTGTTTCCTCACTCTGTTGATGGACAAGTAGGTTGCTTCCTGATTTGGGCTACTATAAATAAAGCTACTGTTAACATTTGCCTTTTTGCTGACATATGCTTTTCTTTTGGGTGTCTGGAAGTGGAATTGCTGGGTCATAAGGTAGGTGTATGTTTAACTTTATAAAAAACTGCCAAACAGTTTTCCAAAGCAGTTGAGCCACTTTACACTCCCACCAGCATCGTGCAGGAGTTCCAGCTGTTCCACATTCTGGCCACAGCATATTAATGGAGAGGGCCAGGCCTTCCTCTGCTCCACCAGCTTGTCCCCTCAGTCTCCCTGTGAACTACTGCACTGAAGGACTGGACAACTTTCAAAGGGAGTTATGGAGCCAGTCATTCACATATTAGTCATTCTGGTGGGTGTATAGTGGTGTCTCATTGTGGTTTTAATTTGAATTTTTCTGGTGACAAGTGATGTTGAGCAAGACCATTCGAATATCTTCTTTATGAAATAATGGTTTAATTTTTTTGCCTATATTTATAGTTCTGTTAAACTTATTGTTGAGTTGTAGGACTCTGAATATGACTCCTTTGTAAGATATATGTACTATGAATATTTTCTCCTGGTTTATGGCTTCCTTTTTTAGTTTCTTAATGACATATTTTAATGAGCTAAAATCTTAAATTTTGAGGAAGTAAAGCTTATCAGATTTTTCATTTATGGACAATTCCTTACGTGTCCTGTCTAAGAAAGCTTTGTCAGTGCCAAGGCACTGTCGTTTTTCCCCTGTTTTCTCTTAGGACATTGGTTTTCATATTTAGCTTTACAATGCTGATTCAAAAGACCATCATCAGTCCCTTGGATTACTGCAGCTGCCGCTTAACTTGTCTCCTTGCTTCCATCCTTGTTCTCCCTATGGTCCCTTCTCAAGCCGGCAGCCACAGTGACCCTTTAAAAACAGAATTCAGCTCAGTCATTCCTCTGTTTGAAAACGCTGGCGACTCCCCATTTCATTCACAGTAAAAGCCAAATTCTTCACAGTGGCCCACCAGGTCCTATGTGATCTGGCCCCTTTGGGACTTTTCTGATTATCTTCACTGCTCCCCTGCTGGTTCACCCTGCTTCAGTCTCACTGGCCTCCTTGCTGTTCGTAGAACGTGAACACCTCAGATGCACTGGCACTTGCTTCCTCGGCCTCAAATGCTCTTTTCTGTTATACATATGAAAAATTCCCTCACATCCTTTAAGTCTTTCTTCATTTGTCTCCTTCTCCCTGATGCTGACCTTGGCCACCATGTTTTAAATTGTACTTGCTCTCCATCCTTTTTTTTTTTTGGTACGCGGGCCTCTCACTGTTGTGGCCTCTCCCGTTGCGGAGCACAGGCTCCGGACGCGCAGGCTCAGCGGCCATGGCTCACGGGCCCAGCCGCTCCGTGGCACGCGGTATCCTCCCGGACCGGGGCACGAACCCGCGTCCCCTGCATCGGCAGGCGGACTCCCAACCACTGCGCCACCAGGGAAGCCCTGCTCCCCATTTTTGCACTCCCCATCTTCCTAATCCTGTTCCACTTTTCCATGGTACTTTGCTCCTCTTATTTATTTTCTTTATTATTTATTGTCTGTCTCCCTCTGCTATAGTGTAAGCTCCTTGAGGACAGTGATTTTGGTCTATTCTGTTTGCTGATGTTCACAAGCCCATAAGACAGAACCTAGAATATAGAAGACAATTCATACATTTGAGGTTTATTTGTTTGTTTACTTTTTATTAGTATCTCAAGCATTAAAAAACAGAAAAGACAGTATTATAAACCAACAATTATCAGTCTTTTGGATTTAACCATTATTAGTATTTTTCCATATTTGTTTGTTCTACATTTTTTTCCTAAGCACTTCAAGTAAATTATAGATATCATGAGGGCAAATCCTTAATACTTCAGTATACATCTATAAAAAAAATGACAGCTTTCTACCTAATTCCACTGCCATTCTATACTTAATAAGATTGATGATAATCCTCTCTCTTACCTTCCACATCTAATTAGAAGCCAAATCTGTCTCCAGTTTTTTTAGGCATCTTATTCACATCTGTATTATTCCTATTTCTATTATCACTTAGACTATTGCAATAATAATAACTATTATTTTGATTTATTATATTAATAGTAATTAATATAATAATCATTCTTTATTAACTCATTTAATTCTAACTGGTCTTGGCTGCTGGGAAACTCAGGGCCCAATTTGTAGTTCACCTATGAAAAGTGAACATGCCTTGTGGTATGCATGTTATATCCTAACCTTACACATTCCTGCTCCCAACATCCCCAGCTTTATCTTATTTTTTCTTCCCTTATTTTCCCTATTAATCTGTTACATTATGGCCCCTACTGAATGGCATCTTTCAGTGTTCACACACCTGTATAGTCCCTGTCCCTTAAATCTGGACTAAGCCTGTGACTTGCTTCAACTGATAGTATGTAGCAAAAGTGACACCATGCCAGTTCCAGGCCTCAGCTTTAAAGAGGCCTAGGAGCTTCCATTTTGTGTTATTGGGAGTCTTGAATCACCTTGTTAAGAAGTCTGGCTACTCTGCTGCAGAGACCACATGGAAAGAAGCCATATAAAGAGGCCATGTAGATATATTTAAAATAGATAACCAACAAGGACCTACTGTATAGCACAGGCAACTCGGCTCAATATTCTGTAATAACCTAAATGGGAAAAGAATTTGAAAGAGAATGGATACTTGTATGGGTATAGCTGAATCACTTTGCTGTACACCTGAAACTAATACAATGTAATCAACTATACTCCAATATAAAATAAAAATCAAAAATAAATAAATTAATTAATTAAAAGGCCATGTAGAGAGGATGAGGCCCTGAAACTACATGGAGAGAGAGAGAAACCCCATTCAGGGGTCCCTGTGTCCCAGCTGAACCAAGCATTGATTACACAATCATGAGAAATTAATGAATTAACTATGTAAAAAGAAATAACCAAATGGCCTCATCCTGCAACACCCTAGCCAAGACCTTCCTCTTGCTTTAGTAGTATTTCTCAAAGTCTGGCCTGAAGACCACCTGTATCAGAATGACCTGGGGTGTTTATTCTAAAGGGGAAATTTTGATCCAAACCCAGAACCTCTTGGGCAAGGGAGGGGAACCTGCATCTTAAATGAGACTTCCCCAATTGAATGATAAGCGCTTTAAAGTTTAAGAATCTGCTTAAGGGCTTTCTCTTGCTTATTCTCCACACTCTTATAAGCCTACCCTGCTTTCTAAAAATCTACTGCTCTACTCTCAGAAGTTTGACACTGCTCATTGGCCAAATGCTGAACCAAAATTCTAGATGGAATAATTTCTCATTGTTGGTATTTTCCTTTTCACCTACCCAACTCTGTTCTACTCTTGTCTCCAGGAGATTTCCTGGTTTTGAGATGCTTCTCATATTTCAGCAGAAGAAACTCATGCCTTTGACATCCTGAAGTCCTTGGCTGTGCAGACTAGTTCTGATTCTCACCTTATTTCTCAGGCCATCCACATCAGCTCTTCTCATCCTTACAAAATCATGAGAGCTTTTAAAACTAGATATAGTTCAATTTGAGGACAGAAAAATATATGATGGTTTTGCCAATTAGGAGTTGACATTGTTGAATTCAATGAGATCAGTTTCGGGGGTGTACTGAAGGGAAAAGCCAGATTTTGCAGTATGTTGACAAATGGGAGCTGAAGGTTAAAGAAGATTTTTATCAAGATGGGAAAGACTGAGTATACTTACAGGTGGAGGGAAAAAAAGCAGTAAGGAAGGAAAAGTTTTAACAAAATAACCTGTGTGAGAGAAGGTAGGATGATCCAGAAGGGATGAGAATGATTACAAAATAAGGTCCCAGAGGAAGAGGGAAGGTGTCACAGTTTTCTGTTGCTGTATAACAAATTATCCCAAACTTAGTAACTCTTTTATTATATCTCATGATTTTAGCATTAGCAATTTGGGCAGAGTTAAGGTGGGCAATTCTTCTGCCCCATGTGATGTCATATGAGGTCACTTGCCAGATCGGCTGCTGTATGGGTTAGTCTGGAAGGTACAAGATTGCTGCACCCATATGTCTGATGCCTTGGAAAGAGTGACTAGAAGGTTGGGCTGAGCTGAAAATGTCAACCAGAGCACCTGCAGGTGGCCTTTTCCAGGGCAGTCTCAGGGTGATTGTCCTTCTTACATGGTGGCTCAGGCTTCCAAAGAGAATATTCCAAATGTCCTGGACAGAAGCTGCAAGACCTAGCCTCTTAGGTCCAAAATGTTACTTCCGATGACTTCTATTGGTCAAATAAATCACTGGCTTTAGTAACAGCCCAGATTCAAGGGGAAGGTAATTAGACTCCACCTCTTGGTGAGAGAAGTACCAGAGAATTTACAGCCATTTTAAGTCTTCAGCTACAGAAGGGATGGGTTGGATAAAATCAGAGAACATGTAAAAGACTTGCCTTGGACATGAAGGGAGACCACCTCTACAGGACTTCTAAATGTTGGAGTATCCAGAGCTCTGTCCTTAGCTCTCTGTATACTGTCTCCTTAGGTGATCTCCTCTAGTCCTGTTTCTTCAAAGACCTTTATATACTGATGACTTTCAAGTTTATATCTCTAGCCTCCAAATTCTCTTCTGCTTTCCAGACTTGTATATCCAACCCACTTCTCAACATATCCACTAAAATGTCTAATGAGAATCTCGAATTTAACATGGCCAAAACAAAGTCATTGATTTCTATCCTACCTCAAGTCTGCTTCCTCCAGCCTCCCCGTCCTAGTAAATAATACATATAACACTAAATTGCTCAGGACACATACCTAAGAGCCCTACTTGGCTCTTTTCTTTTCCTCACATAGCACTTTCAGCCCGTCAATAAGTTTCTACTTCAAATTCATCAATATTGGCTCCAACTTCCAAAATATATCCTGAACCCAACCACTTCTCTCCATCTCTACTCTTCTCATCTAAGTCAATGCCATCAACACCTCTTATTGGTCTCCCTGCTGCACTCTTGATCCCTCATTGCTCTTCCTCTATCCATATAGCAACCAGAGTAATCTCTACAAAGTACAAATCAAATAATATAATTTTCCTGCTTGAAACCCTCTAAAGACTTCCTACTGCAATCAGAAAACCTACAAACTTCTCATCAGGGTCTGCGAGGCCCTCCAAATCTTGCTCTCCTCTCCCTCCACTCTTCCCCTTGTTCACTGAGTTCCAATCACTCTGATCTTCCTTCTGTCCCGTGAGGCCAGGAAGCTTCTTCCTGCCTCAGGCCATCCCACCTATCACTCATTCTGCTTGGAGAGCTCCTCCAGATCTTCATGTGGTTCCTCCTTTTTATCACTTAGATGGTAAAAAATGACTCAGATGTCACTTTCTCAGAGAGGCCATCCTTGACCACTGTAGCTAAAGTAGTACTACAACTCCCTAGTCACCTTCATCCCAGTATCCTATTATAGCTCCTTCATAACGTTTATCGGTACCTGAAGTTCTCATTCATTTTTTTTAATGTTTATTGCTTGTCCTCCCTCACTCGAACATAAACTCCTTGGGGGCACTATTACTGTCTTATTCACAGATGATTTTTCAGTACTTAGAACAATATAGGCTGCAAAATAAATACACAATAAGTGTTCATTTAAATTAGCTATTTCTTTATTCTGCAAGTAGGTTGAGAGAAGGTGGGGAGAGGAAGGGAAATCCTCTTTTCTCTGTGATATGGGACATAAAGTGTTTGGCTGATAGAAACAGGTGGGGCAGGAATTTCAGAAGGGTAATGAATCATTCTAGATTCTTCTCTCACTGTTCAAATGGTGTGCTTCTGTGTGCTTTTTTTCTTAAAAAAAATCAGTTGTTGAGTTTTGTTGTTTTGATTCTGATTAATGTTTCCTAAAAAGTAATTTTATGGAAGAAAGAATTTGATTTTTTACCTTTTTAGATAGCATTGGCTTTCAAAAACACTAATCTCTCATCTTTTACAATTCTGGCCTAGAATTGATTTCCCTTAATTCATTGGTTTTGTTTTGCTCCCTCTGTCTCTCTGTTTTTAAAAAATATTTATTTATTTGGCTGCACCGGGTCTTAGTTGTGGCCCACGGGATCTTTGTTGCTGCGTGCGGGATCTTCCTTGTGGGATGCAGGATCTTTTAGTTGCGGCATGCGGGATCTAGTTCCCTGACCTGGGATCAAACCCGGGGTCCCTGCATTGGGAGCACGGAGTCTTAGCTGCTGGACCACCAGGGAAAATCCTTCCTCCCTCTTTTTAAAGGATCTGTTGTATCTGGCCCTGACAATATAGGAACAACTTCAGTAAAGTATAAGTGTCAATGCTTTCTTTCCTCATGGCCTTTCATAACCTTAAGTGAATCGTTGCATGTGCCCACATCCATGCGTCTATTTCTGTTTCCCATCAATAAAGTCTAGGTGTTTCACAAGAATTAAATTCAGGCTTTGATATCCATGCTTCTCTCTCTCTTTCCCATCAGTAGTCTGTGTTTTTGCAAGAATTACATAGGCATGTTTTTCTTATACGTGTTTGTCACTTTCTACATTTTTTTTTATTACTTTCTTCATTTGAACAAAAAGTTCTGTTCAAGGTATATCTGGACTGCAAAATATATTTTCTTACTCAATTTTTTAACGATGTTTTCTTAAAATGACTCAACATTTTTTCGTTAGTTCATTTTTATTGGCTCACATATATCACTTCTCCAGGATGATGCTGTGAACTGAATGTGAATTTATGAAGGTGATAAAAAGAGTAATGAAACAAAGAACAACTTCTGACAGATGAAAGCACTGTTAATTATTTTTCCTTAGAGAAATGCACATATATACATAGCAACACAGATTTTGGGAGCCAGATCAACCTGCTGGACATGCTGAGCCAGTTCCAGCCTATTCGGAAAGTAGAAAGCAACGTGTGTGATTCATTTCCGAGGCATTTCAGAAACCAAATGTGTTTCTGTGTGATATCACATGTTAAGAACTTCACGCGAGCTTTTGACGTGCCCTTTTGCAAAAACCTGTATGCTGTTTACAGGTGTGACTAAAGAACCAGAATGGACGTGGACACACAACCATAAGTGATCAGCAGCCAGCTAAACTCCTGTAGGGCCCTTGCACCTAGTCCAAACAAGGGCTTTTAAGAGCAAGCCTCTACTCACATGTGTGTTTACAGAGCAAAGGGCTCTAAGAAATTAGACGTAGCTCAAACCTCTTTTAGCCTGCACCTGATCTGGAATCTTTTTTTTTTTTTTAACATCTTTATTGGTGTGTTAGTTTCTGCTTTATAACAAAGTGAATCAGTTATACATATACATATGTTCCCATATCTCTTCCCTCTTGCGTCTCCCTCCCTCCCACCCTCCCCTGATCTGGAATCTTGATTAGGGAGCTTACTTTTAGAGTCGTTCACACTGGGTCAACCACATGTGCAGGAGGAAAGGACACAATATCACTTTGAGTGTGGGTCTGTGATTGTTCTCTTTTTTTGAACAGCTGTTGTGGGGCTGGGAGCTTCCCTGACCGGTTTTCCCACCTCTAAGCAGATCTGGATATAAACTATTCCTAGACTATATATTGGTTTAATTAATTCTTGTGAATTTCCAAATAAGATTCCACAGCTTGCTTTAGGATGCAGCAAGGCTTACTCCAGCCCACCAGTTGTCAGCTTCATCTTCCCAGGCCATTGGGGTTTTTTTAATAAGTGGATGACCGCATCAGTGGTATCTGGCTCTAAGTTCCCACTCTGGTTTCCTTATAAGGCCATTCAACTTCCTAAGTTTTTCTCATTTTCATAGGCCCCAAGTGATCTCACGGCCTCTGGGAACTTTTTTTCTTCCTGCTCAGGATCAGCCTCCTGCCAGAGCTCCAGGTGGGACACTGCACAGTCTTCCCCTGCTCCTGCAGGGGTTCTGCCCAAAAGTGATGGAGGAGGGGATAGGAATTCCCAAGCCCTTCCTTCTGGTGAATAATACAGAGCTTTTAAATGTAAACCAGCCCTTGGGCTAATGGGCTAATGCAGTTTAAGCCTCCAAGCTTTTTTTGTTTTTGTTTTTCAGCTTCACTGTTCTTTTTATTAAGAATTTAAAACAATTTCCTCAGAGACTGGGACAGAGAAGCGTTAATCTGTGTCATCCGTATATACACTTCCAAATGTAAAATGGATGGCTAGTGGGAAGCTGTTGCATAGCACAGGGAGATCAGCTCGGTGCTTTGTGACCACCTAGAGGGGTGGGATAGGGAGGGTGGGAGGGAGATGCAAGAGGGAGGAGATATGGGGATATATGTATATGTATAACTGATTCACTTTGTTATAAAGCAGAAACTAACACACCATTGTGAAGCAATTATACTCCAATAAAGATGTTAAAAAAAATCTGTCATAATAAGCAATTCCTCACAAGCAGACAGTCACATCTCTAGGTTCTCTGCTAGCTTAACTTTCCTGCCCTCCCAGGCAGCCCCAGCCCTTTCCCCCCAGAACTGTTAGAAAAAGTCTCCTGTTGTTTGGCTTAGGAAATATCATCATGGTATCCTAGGGGGCTGACCGTCAGTCTCAAATTCTTACACCCTTTCCTCCAGGAGGTTTTGAGGCTTTGAGACCCTCATGGAAATGATATTCTCTTACTCTGCTATCTTAGATTTTCCCAAGTGAATTTGAAGATTATACACCTTTCTTTTCCCCTATTTGACCGAGGTGGGCCTTGTATATACAGCATCTTTAACACTTTCCCAAGCTTGATGGAATTCCCGGGGAGCTACAGTGAGTCTCAACTCACTGCAGTCTTTCCGCCCTCCAACCAGCTGCTACACATCCATGATTACAAAGCAGCTCTGGGATATTAAAAACAGCCACCACCACCCCCACCCCAACCTGTGTGCACACATACACACAAGTTTAGGGCCCTTGGATTTAAATTATTTAGCAAAGATGGAAAAATGTTTGCTTTGGAGGCAAAATAAGCAACATTTTCAAATAAGCAGAATTACTTTCTTATTGTCTGTTAGTTGCAAACGAAACAGGATTTTAGAGTTTGCCACCAGCGTAATCCGGCCCCATCATCTCTTGCCTGGACTCCTAGAACAACTTCCCTACTTCCAACACATTCTCCACACAATATCCAGTGTTCTTTGAAAATCATATCATGTCACTTCCTTGTTTAAGTCCTTTTGATGGCTGCGCATTGACACAGAATAGAATCTGAAATCCATATGCTGACCTCCAAGGCCCTCATCTTCCTACCTCTCCAAACTCATCTCAAGCACTCTCCCCCTGCTCACTCAGCTCAGTCATGCCAGTCCTCTGTCTGCTAGGCCCTGACAAGCTCTTTCCTGAATTAGGGCCTTTGTACTTGCTGTTCCACTGCCTGAAAAGGCTGTTCTCTTGGCTCAGTCCATAGCTGGCTCCTCTTCATTCTGGAGGTTTCAGATTCAATGTCGCCTTCTCAGATGGGCCTTCCTTGACAATGATAATGATAATGATTATATTGCTACTACCTCTACAGTAATACAGCAGTAGTATAATTAATAATAATAGATAGGAAGAATAGTAGGTCACCCCTATTATTCTCTATCATTGATCTTTTTTATTTCCTTCATAACTAAGTTATATCCTATCAATCTGTTTGTTTATTATCTGTCTCCTCAGCTTGAATGTTAGTTTCTCCACAGCATGAGCATTGCATGTCTTGTTCACTGCTGGGTCCCTATCTCCTGGTATCATGCCTGGCATACATACCACGCAATTAGTAAATACTTGTTGAAGGAATAAGATCGTAGGATTAGAAGGTAATTTAGAAGTCACCTAATCCATCTAGGCCCTTACCCCAATCCACGGCTTCAATTTTCAGCCCTCTGTAATGCAGGGGCTACTTGAATAGTGGTGTTTATGCTGGTGGAGAACAAAAAAGAACAATAGGAAGGAGCTGTTTCCCTTTCCCTAATTGATTTTACCTTACTTATTCTGATATCAGCTTTGCTTTTTTATTTGTTTATTTTTTGGCCGTGTTGGCTCTTCGTTGCTGCGTGCGAGCTTTCTCTAGTTGCAGTGAGCAGGGGCTACTCTTTGTTGCGGTGCGCAGGCTTCTCACTGCGGTGGCTTCTCTTGTCGCGGAGCACAGGCTCTAGGTGTGCAGGCTTCAGTAGTTGCGGCTTGCGGGCTCAGTAGTTGTGGCGCACGGGCTTAGTTGCTCCGTGGCATGTGGGACCTTCCTGGACCAGGGCTCGAACCCGTGTCCCCTGCATTGGCAGGCGGATTCTTATCCACTGTGCCACCAGGGAAGCCCAGTTTTGCTTTTTACAACATAGATAAATCGTCATATGAGTCATTTATTCTTAGCTAAGCAGCTAATAATGTGGCTACTCCCTTGGAGGTGGTGATAGTTGAGTGTGTTCTAAATTAATGTTCATGTATTTGTTCATGAAATCTTAAAAATTTTGACTATTAACATCTTTAATTATCCCTTAGTGAATTATTTTCCAGACCATGGGCTTTGACTCATTAGTGAGTAATGAAATCTATTTATTACATCACAACCAGCATTTGAAGAATAGATTAGAAAATATGAGTGCATTGCATTTTTTAAAGATAAGTACTGTCCAGTGAAACTTTGGTCTCAGTCATATATGTGAATGTGTGTATGTGTGTGTACTATGTCTTGATGTAAAATATATTCTTATTGTAAGAAATAAACAACAACAAAAAGTCTGAAAGCCACTGCCTAAATGAACAAAATTCAGTGTCTTACAGTAGAAAGCAGATTATGTGGTAGTCTTAGGATGACATTTGAGTTTACCTCCTGAGCCCTGTTAGCCAGAGCTCCGAAGCTGTTCAGGATTGCGGTGGATGAGAGTAATAATTCTGCCATACTTCAAATGAAAGCACTGTCTGCCTTGCGGCCTGCAAACACCGTTAGAAAAATCTCCTAGAAGCATGGGGACCACGTCAGCTATTTGAATATATGAAATAAACTGCAAATACAACAAATATAACATTATTTTCTTTATTATTTCTTCATTACTTTTCTTCTCTATTCCTATATCACAATAACTTTGGTCCAACAGATTAGGGCCAAAATGACCAGGAGTCTGGTAAGAGTTGAGGTGGAAGGGAATGAGTGGAGAGTTTCAGGAATCAGGCCCAAAAAGAACATCGTGGGTTCTCCTTTTTGTGCCAGTTTTCTTCTGATGGCTTCTCCTTTTACAGTGAAGTAGGAAGCAAGATCATCTGCTGAGGATGATGACGGGGAGGAGGTGTTGGAGGTTTGAGGAGAGGAGAAGGCATGCAGTAGTAGAAGAGTGAAAGGATTAAGGAAATGTAGTATGACCGTGGGCAGCACTAAGGGAGTATTAAAGTGGGTTCAGTGAGTGTGCTACCTGTTCAGTTGGGGATGCAAGCATGCAGTAGTCAGAGAGTTGAATTTAACCACAGATGAAAGGGAAGTTCTGTTTAGGGGGAGGGAACAGTATAAACAGTTTGAGTGCTTGGAATTACATGATGTGTAAATACACTAAAGAAATATTTTAGTAATCAGAAGCAATTCATTTGGCTCCAATGTCCACCCAAAAAGCTGAGAAACAGCCTGGCACTGGCCGCTTGCAAGTGAAATGCATAGCACACCACACTGAAATAAAGAGGCTTGTCAGCTTCTCCCCAAGTCTTCCGACTCTGAGCTGTGGGAATCCCAACCACAGGAGGCATTTAGGTGTGTCTGATTCAGCCACATCTATTCATGTATCACAATACCAGGAGGGCCTTTATATAACAATGACCAGAAACAGGGTGAGTGCCTACTGTGGAATGAGAATTATAAACCGTTCACGACAATTAATTTCAGCACAATTCCAGAATATATCAATAAATCATAATTACTATTCGGTGAGGGATTTGTATTTCTCCTCAATGAGAAGCCAGTACACCTAGGGACTTACTTCTAGTCTAGTCTAATATAATGCCTTCTTTTCTTGCCTTAATCAACCCCAGATTCAATTAATCCTCTTCTGTGTAGTCCACTCTGCATAATCCACTCTTTTTATCTTCAAGATGTTCCACCTTAAGATGTGTCCCTTGTTGACTCTGAGTTTTTATAACCTTCTACCAAAAAGGCTCACTCTCTATTTTGTATTCATTTGCAATAACTTTTTCTTTCATTCAATATATCTTTATCTAATACCTTTATTTGACCAGCACCATGCCTGGCCCTAGAGATGCAAAGTAAACCAGATAAAAATAGTCCCTGCCCTTACAGAGCTTGTTCTCTTAAATGAGCAGTCACAGTGGAATGTGGTAGGTGCTCAAAAAAGAAAAGATGAAATATAGGTAAAGTTGTCAGATAAAATACAGGATGCCCAGTTAAATTTGAATTTCAGATAAATTATAATGTATAAGTATGTCCATGTAATCTGCAACTCTGTGGAAGTTCAGAGCAGGAGATTTTTTTTTTTTTTTTTTTTTTTTTTTTGCGGTACGCGGGCCTCTCACTGCTGGGCCTCTCCCGTTGCGGAGCACAGGCTCCGGTCGCACAGGCCCAGCAGCCATGGCTCACGGGCCCAGCCACTAAGCGGCATGTGGGATCTTCCCAGACCGGGGCACAAACCCGTGTCCCCTGCATCGGCAGGCGGACTCTCAACCACTGCGCCACCAGGGAAGCCCCAGAGCAGGAGATTTTGACCTAGTTTAAAGGGATGAGAAAAGGCTCCCTAAAAGAAGGGATATTTAAACTGAAACCTAAACTTTATGTACCAAGTCCTTATCAAGGGTATTGCTAAGTAGGATTCATTTCTCTCTGTAAAATGCCTTCTGCCAATTCTTGGAATATGGCCATTGTCTCTTTCTCCAAAGTGTTTTTCTCATAGGGTGAAGAGTGGAAGATCTTTTAAACTCTTCGCTTTTTATGTAAAAGAGCAACTTTCTAATTAGAGTCTAAGTTGGAAATTCTTTTTTCCCATTTGACAGAAAATGGCCACCATGTAACTTCCTTCCATGTAATACTGTATAGTATCCTTCTGGGTTATAGCAGCTCAAGATTTTAAGGTTTTACCACTTACAGCCATACCCGTTTAGGCCACACAATCTATTTATTGTTGGTATAATTTTCAGAATGAATTATTTATGTATCTCCTCTAAGTAGAGTACTTTTTGATTTAAAAAAAAGGACTTTTAAAAATATATATACTAGAAATGTTACCCCACCTTCTTCCCTGTGTGAGTCTCTTCTGTCCTTCTCTGTCTTTCTTCCAATGCTATTTCTGACTAATGTTCATTGTAAGGATGCCAGCTGTTTCTGGGGAAAACAATAAAGAAACCAACCATTACTTCTTCTCCATAAGGAGTACAAAAATACCAGAATATATTTCTATATTTTTTAGTAAATAGATTACTTCAATCAGCCCATTTGTAAGCAGTTTAAAGTTGTTATCACCAAATCAGTTGGGCAAGATATTAGGGTGGTAAAATCAATTCTTTTGAACAGACTCGATCATTGTCATTTGTAGAGAAAGATAACTGCTTTCTAGGGAACGTTGTCACAGATTAAAAAAAATTACCAATACCCCTCTTAACTCTCATTTAGTCTGACATTCAAGGTCAAGAGATGCATCAAGAAGGTATGTCTGGGGCTTCCGTGGTGGCTCAGTGGTTGAGAGTCCGCCTGCCGATGCAGGGGACACGGGTTCGTGCCCCGGTCTGGGAAGATCCCACATGCCGCGGAGCGGCTGGTCCCATGAGCCATGGCTGCTGAGCCTGCGCGTCCGGAGCCTGTACTCCACAACGGGAAAGGCCACAACAGTGAGAGGCCCGCGTACCGAAAAAAAAAAAAAAGAAGGTATGTCTGTGTAGCTGCAGACAGTCACATCCCTGGCTGCCCCTCAGCTCATTTGCTTTCCCCAAGGGAGGAAGATCATTCCTGCCAGGATCCACAGGATCTATAGCACTGTCCTTGCATAGTGGATGTATTTTGGAATGTATTGGTGGCTCACAATGAACCTTTAACTGGTCCCTCACCTATGGCAGAATTGTGTACATTACCCAGGCCCTGGTGGCACAGACTGTACTGGGGATAGCTGCTCACTCAAGCTAAGCAGTGTTCTTTCCCAGAGAATTTGGAAGTGGGGATGGGAGGAGAGAGAGAATGAGTTTCTCCATGTGGCTGGAACTGTAAAAGTAAGTTTGGGGGCTGTGGCTGCCATCTGCTAGCTGCCATATGGCTGGAATAACTGAGAAAGCCAGATGCTGAGAAAACAGTCAAGGGAGAAACAGTCAGTTCTCTGAGTTCTGCTGAAGTTCCTGTTCCAATTTCAGTCCTTCAGATGCCTGGCTGCTTACATTCCTGCCCTTGGCTCAGTGAGACACCCCCAGCTTCTGGTAACTACCCATTTTCTTCTTAAAATAGTTCAAGTTGGTTTCTATTACTTTGTAAACGTAAACATCCTGATGAATCCTGAGGGCTGGGCGTTCTGTCCCCACAAGCACCTCGGGTGAGAGTTTTCCCGCAGCCATGCTGTGGTGCTCAAGCTGCTCTTTCCTTAGCTTCACTCATCAATCCTGCTGGGCAAGTTGTTGAGAACATACACGTGAAGCAGAGTGGGAAGGACTGGGCAGCACTGAATTCAAATCTAACCATATAGTTTACTTGCTGTTTTATTTTTATTCAGTTTTATGGTTATTTATTGTGGAAAGGTAAATCCATTAAGTTGACCTTGAACAACACAGGTTTGAACTGTGTGGGTCCACTTACATGGGAATTTTTGTCAACAAATATATTGGAAAATTTTTTGGAGATTTGTGACAACTTGAAAAACTCACAGATGAACTGTGTAGCTTTGAAATAGCCAAAAAATTAAGAAAAAGTTAGGTATGTCAAGAATGCATAAAATATATGCAGATATTACTCTTTCCTTACATAGGCTTATGGTGAGTGATATTTACTATAAAATTAATAATATGTTAGTTTTCTTACTCTTTTATATCTTTGCTTTTTTAAAAAATTTATTTATTTTATTTATTTATTTTTGGCTGCGTTGGGTCTTCGTTGCTGTGCGCGGGCTTTCTCTAGTTGTGGCGAGCGGGGGCCACTCTTCGTTGTGGTGTGTGGGCTTCTCATTGAGGTGGCTTCTCTTGTTGCGGAGCATGGGCTCTAGGCACGCGGGCTTCAGTAGTTGTGGCACACGGGCTCAGTAGTTGTGGCTCATGGGCTTTAGAGTGCAGGCTCAGCAGTTGTGGCGCACAGGCTTAGTTGCTTCGTGGCATGTGGGATCTTCCCAGAGCAGGGGATCAAGCCCATGTTCCCTGCATTGACAGGCAAATTCTTAACCACCGCATCACCAGGGAAGCCCCTCTTTGCTTTTTTTAAAGAATATATTCCCATACACTATGTCTCTCTCATAATTGGAGAAACTGCATATCAGCCTATCATCACAGGTAAGTGTTTTTTTTAAAAAAATGTACCAATGTTTCCAATACTGTATTATGAATATGACTGTAATACTGTATGCCATAAAAATTTTATAAAAATTCCTTCATAGGTGTATAGGCTAGTCTGCTGTGAAGCAATCGTGTCGATTACACTAGGCTACCATAAAGCAATGTTGTTGCTTCTTCGTTATCAATGCATGTATTATTATACCTGTAAATAAATACAGATTTATTTTTCACATTACCTTTTCATTTCTGATATCTAGTGTTAGTAATACATATAACATCTACAGTCTTTTGTATCATATAGGACAATATTGATGTAGGTACTGACAGACGATTCATTTTGTAAACACATGACATAAACTTACTGTATTGATAAATATAGTATAATACTGTAAATGTATTTTCTCTTCCTTATGAATTTCTTAATACATTTTCTTTTCTCTAGCTTACTTTATTGTAAGAATACAGCATATGGTACATATAACATACAAAATATATGTTAATTGATGGTGTTATCGGTAAGGCTTCAGGTCAACAATAGGCTATTAGATTCTCTAAGAATCCTTTCAGCTTCAACTTCATTTTCTACTACCAATTTACTAAATAGCCCTCTGTATCTCTTGTTGGAAGTCTTAAAGAGACAATCTGACTGCTACCCTGTCTTTCTCTGGCTGAAATTTTTGGGCCAAAGCTTTTTTCCTCGCTATGGCAGGGAAAGCAGGTGAAAAGGGGATGTGGGTTGGTCACTCGATGCAGAACATGGCCACCCAGTGCTGCTCATTCACCAGGTGGCATGGTCAGAGTTCTGCTGGAAGGAGCGCTGGGTACAGCAGTCACTGAGATTGACCTATAGTGGTGATTTATTTATAAATCTATCTCTCCTTCTAAATGTGAGCTTTTGAGGGTAGGAGGCATGTTTTAGGTATTCTTTAATGCTTAAAGCTCTGCATATACTAGGTTCTCGATCTATTTTATTGAACAAATAAATGAATTGATGAATGGCTATCTTGGCTCCTCAGCTAGATTGTTGGCTCCCTTGATTGGCCCCAAAGTTTAACACAGATCCTTAAAATTAACTAATTACAAGACTACCTTGGGGATTGTTTTAAGAAATGCTGTTTTCTTTAAAAAAACAGTGGAAGTATTAATAGAAGTGTTTTGTAATTTTGCTTTAATGACTTTAATTAGTATCCATATCAATTTTTAATTTGTTATGTAACAGTTCTGGAGTGACCTGGGATAAAAATTTGTCTTCTCATGCATAGTAAATACTCCCCAAGTAGAATTTTTAAAATACTAACTTGGATTGGTTTTCCTTATTTGTTTCAATAGTATTTTTACAGCACTTCTCTGGGTAATGAAAATCACTCTGTGCAGGTAGTAGGTATGCACTTAAGTATTTAGCGACTTCCCTGTGAGCTAGTGAGTCACTGACCCAGAAGCTGGAGTGGGTTGGTTTGTACCATGGAGAACTTAATTGTCCCCATGGTAACACTGAGCCTTCTTGCCTACTATTTCTTCCCACATCTTCATTATATTTAAAGGAGGAAATTATTATTTACTTCAGATTTTGTATTCCAATATGTTGTTCAGGGCACAAATTCCTAACCTCAGCCATTCTTGTGTCTAAAACACTGCCATAGGAACAATAAAAACTAGTGATTATAAGTGATACCTTATGAAATGAAAAATGATCTACCAATTCTATAGCATTTTAAGATTCAAAAATTTT